>NC_137818.1:50681413-51146413 GCF_963921795.1 Nannobrachium achirus
CAGTAGAAATGGCGCCAGGCGAATGTCTCCTTGACGTACCCACGCGACTTCAGGGACTGCATTGTTTTCATCACATGAAGGTTGGGCACGTTCACGTTGGGATGCTGGGCTAGATGGACGTCCTTCTTAGCAACAACTACCCCGTCTTTAAAGAGGAGCTCATAGATGGCTTGGCGGTTTTTCTTGGGCATCAGCATTTTCCCACTCGATTTGTCTTACAATCTCTGCTCGAGTGCTGAAAGTCTACTAATAAAGACTGGACGCTCGGTCTGGAGGTCTATACTACTTGGTATTTCACTTGATACTGCCCCATGCTCTTTGTGTGGTCCTCTTTAAGTTGAGATACCTCCATGCTTGTGTCATCAGTAGGACATCAGTCGTGGCCAAATATGGAGTTCCATTGTCAGTCATGCCCAAATATGGAGTTGCATGCAGTTGTGCCCAAATATGGACGCCCACGGTGCTAGACTATGATCGGAAATAATGGGTAACCAAGAGAACCTGATATTGATGAATATGGACATTGTTAGGTCTTTTAAAACATCTAGGCCAAGGCCTGTTGGGAGCGTTTGCCACTTGGTTATGCAGTATCATTGTAGCCATTGCCAGTATTTAGTATAGTATTATCATAGTACCTGGAGGCCAGTCTATGATGTCATGCCTTTGGAATTCATGCCCGTCCGGTTATGGAATACCTGTTGTACCCTGTTGACGTCAGTACTATGATGTCATATTGTATTGATGACATCAGGGATCTCCATACATGGGCATAAAATGGACACAAACAGACATAGAGAGGGACAGATACAATACAGGGATTGGAATTATAGATCATTTCTGGACAACCGCCAGTCCGACCGACTTCACACTCATCACTCCCTCGGTCCCTGTTGAAGTTTAATTTTCAGATGGTTTGCGAGATATGTGGGTGACGGATATGTAGAGATGACGTTATTTTCTCTCTCTCTGTCTGTCTGTCTGTCTCTCTCTCTCTCTCACACACACTAGCTCCTTTCGGAATCTCTCCCTCCGCTAAATACTGTAGCTCCGAGATGAGGTTCCTCGGCATCAGCTGCCCAAATGAGATTTCTCCGATGAATGTTCGCCACACTTACACGATTCTTACCTTTACCACACATCGTATCCAAAAAGTGATGGTCTTTTTAGCGTCTCTCAGATGTATAATATTTGAGCGGTGGAGAATATCTAAGCGATGGGTTGAAAGTTTAAATCGCTGTTAGTCAGCATGTGGCCAGTTTTCTTGCCCTGGGATTCACAGATTAGTGGCCAGTCACGTATGCGCTTTACTGCTTCTGTAAAATTGCATTGCACTACAGCGATTTAAACACTTGTTTCAACCCATCGCTTAGATTTTCTCCACCACTCAAAAATTATACATGTGAGAAGAGAGAGGCTAAAACAAGGCTTACTTTTTGGATACGATTTGCGCTAAAGGTAAGAAGTACGTAAGTGTGGCGAACATTCCCTGGAGAAATCTCATTTGGGCAGATGACGCCATGGAATACACACACGCACACGCACGCACACACACACACACACACACACACACACACACACACACACACACACACACACACACACACACACACACACACACACACACACACTATAACCTTGAACCAGTAAAATCACATTGAGACAAAGTCTCTTTTTACGTGTGTACTGGCCGTGAAGGAGAGAAATTACACAGCTTTGCCAGACATACAATTCAGTTCAATACAAATAACAACTGGACATCTGTGAACCACAATGACTACACGGAGTGCTCCGAAAATAGTTAGGATTAACCAACAACATAAAAGGAACAATTCAAGTAAAACTAGATTGGCATCCAGGGAGTGTGTGTGCTCACTTTGGCAGCGTCCGGGCCAACGGCGACTGAGATTAGGTGCTCACAAACTGCGAGGACGCACGGACGCACGCACGGACGGACACACGGACGGACGGAGGGGAAAACATACTCTCCCCCATGCCTTCGGCTGGTGGAGACAATAAAAAAATACAAAGCCAAATACACAACAAATCTTAAATTACAAAAGACTACTCTCACACTCTGTCTCATGTCTCCCTGTCTCGAGTCATGTCTCTCGCTCACTTGCTCCTCACTCCATCTCTCTACCCCCCCCCCCCCCCCCCCCCCCCCGAGGTAATTGAAATGTGATCGGAAACAGCAGACTGCTAAATGAGACAGAACTGTGCAATTAAACGGAACCAGTCCCACAAGTAATTAATATTCACGGCCACTCACAAACAAATCACAGTACCATTAAAACCATTGGGGTATGGAAAACGTTTGAACATTTTTTGGATCATTTGAATCTTCTCTTCTGGGAGTCCCTGCCACAAAACGTTTTACAGGTGGGGGTCTGCGGTCAAATATAGGCCTACAGTATATAATATCAATTCGGGGGTCCATGACATTAAAAACATTTGAGAACCACTGATATGATCTAGATCTATATCTTTAATATCCTGATCCAAATTACATCCATAAATGGAGTGTGATGTTTTGGTGCATGGAGAACGCGAAGGAAGACCACAAACTAACATCTCCGACCTCATTACGCTGCAGAGTGCGCGCGCGCGTGTGTGTGTGTGTGTGTGTGTGTGTGTGTGTGTGTGTGTGTGTGTGTGTGTGTGTGTGTGTGTGTGTGTGTGTGTGCATCCCTCTCTGGATAAGCTACATTTCCTGTGAGACAGTCTCTCCCGCAGGGGACACAGAGACCAGCAGAGTTTAAAGTCAGGTCGGGAGCGCACACGCCTGCCTGCACGTACGCATGCAGAGTATAGAATTTGAGAGATAAACATTACATTATGAGGATGAGATTCAGTGTGGGTGTAGGATTAGGCATTTATAGAGGACAGGCAGTGGTGTAAAGTAACTAAGTACATTTACTTAAGTACTGTACTTAAAGTTGTACCATGTAACTTTTTTTATAAAACAAATCTTAAAATTGTCCTAACTGTTAAATCGCTAAAGTTTTAGAACACCCACTCCGTTATTTTCAGCTTCTGAAGCCTTCTCTTTATATGTTTTCTATGATCCTGGCCGTGGACCGGATTTCGCGCAAAATTGACGTAATCTGCATCATCTGTATACGTTGTGTATACGTTGCCCAATCACATCGCCGATCATGCACACATGGTACACTACCGGCCAATCACAGCGCATCTTGAAGTGGGGTCGCCATATTTGTAGTCGCCCGTGTGTCTCTTTACTCAAAAGGTAATCTCGCCTACCAGGCAGGGTGAAGTAGTCCGTTTCTCCGGAATGCCTGAACGCACAGGAACCAGGGACCCCTCCAAAGATAGCTCTCGGCGTTGTGGAGGCAGACGCGGGGGTGTGAAGGTACGAAAAACGGGCGAAAGACGCGAACGCGACCGCGGTTTGCTATATGGCTACTGACCACTAGTTGAGAATCTTACACAGTATAGCTTTAAGTACAGTTTTGACGTATTTGTACTTTACTTGGGTATTTCCAGTTTTCAGTACTTTTACTTCTACTCCACTACATCTCAGAAGCAAATATTGTACTTTTACTCCACAACATTTATTTGAAAACCTTAGTTACTAGCAACTTTTGCAGATATAAATGATGATATTGTAAAACATACATTAATTCACTGTTTCTCTATGTTATACTGTACCTAGGATATTTGAAAATAGCCGATCTACAAGCTCACAACGCGTCGCATCGTGAAGCGGTGTGAGCTTGTAGATCTGCTATTTTCAAACATTTTGTACTTTTACTTTAGGTACTTTAAAGTACATTTTGATGCCAACACTTTTATAATTTTACTCAAGTACATTTTGAATTATGTACTTCTACTTGTAATAAAGTATTCCTACATTGCAGTATTGATACTTTTACTTAAGTAAAAAATGTGAGTACCTTTTCCACCTCTAGTCTGCAGCCAAATACAGTACTCAATTTGGTGGTGCGTGACATGAAACGGTTGGAGAAGCACTGCATCTAAAAGAAAGCGCTTGAGAGTAGGCATACTGTATGTTTCCAAGACTGCAGCCATTACACTAAATAAGGCACATTTGTTTTCTTTTATTCTATATTTAGGACAATAGCGGTCCATTGAGCATACAACATGAATGGGTGAGTGTCTGTCTTGTGTGTGTGTGTGTGTGTGTGTGTGTGTGTGTGTGTGTGTGTGTGTGTGTGCGTGCGTACGTGCGTGCGTGCGCGCGCGCGAGACTGCGCGTGCGCGCAAGGGATGAGTGTGAGTAACGAACGAGGAAGGACGAAGGCTGCTGTCTTCCTCTGCTTATCGTCGCTGTCGAGTGAAAACCTTGTACGTCCAAAACCATTCGTTTTGCATTATCATTTTAAAAATAATTTAAACTAGTGAAAACAGCCGATATACAAGCACACAACGCCTCGCGGTGCGAGGCGTTGTGTGCCTGTAGATCTGCTGTTTTCACTACTTTTGTGCGACGGCCTTGTCTGATGAGAAAGAGATTGGGAAAGAGATTGGGAAAGAACGTACACATTTTAAACTTGGAGATACGAGGTTTCTACCCGTCAACAACGTTATCCTGCAACCACTTCCTCCTCTCCTCTCTCCTTACACCCCCCTCAAGCCCCCCCCCCCCCCCCCCCCCTCCAACACACAACCACACACAGTTTAAAAATAAGCCATTGTTACCCCTACACAAAGGGACAAGGGAAGGACATTCAGAGATCTGAGGGGACACGGCTAACATCATGATGGCCTCTTGATTAGAAATGATACGGACAAGGTTTTATAGCCCACTTTCACACTTGCACTGAAAGCCGTAAATCCACTGTCAATATTACATAATGGATGAGTGAGACTCCAACCACTGCAGATCATAGTTGGTACTAAATTTATATTGGTATTAATATACTAGAGTATATAGAGAGATGTACTTTTATTCATTGAAATTTTGTTCCAGATTGCAGATTGAATATTTCAAGATCTGATCATTATTAAAAAATATAATAATAATAATAAAAATAAATCCAAGTATTATGTTGGACTTGTTTGACCCTCTATATACTCTGTTGCAGGGCAGCGATGCAACGCGTTGCACTTGTTGTAGATCAGTTCTTTGCGAACACACTAATTTAACCAGCGGTGGAAAAAGTACTCAAATATTTTACTTAAGTAAAAGTATCAATACTGCAATTTAAAGTAAAAATCCGGAATTAAAAAGTACAAAAGCATTTGGTATCAAAATGTACATAAAATACTCAAAGTTGTAGATCATCCATTTTCAAATGGCCGAAATGTATATGGGGCTGAAGTGGGTAAGGGCACAGTCACACAGCACTTTTATTCTACCAATATTTGCCACTGAGATGTGGTGGAGTAGAAGAACACGTATTGAAAAATGGAAATACTACACTAAAGTAAAAGTACCTCAAACTTGTACTTAAGTACAGTACTTGAGTAAATGGACTTAGTTACTTTCCACCACTGGTGTAGGCCTACACACACTCTAAAAATGTATTTAGCAAAGACTCACAGGATTTGACTGTGCATAAACTGAACTTCATCAACAGTTTCTAGCCTGATGCTGAATTTGGCTCACACTCAAACACTTACCTCCAATAAATCAGGGCAAGAGTCACTCCACTAGTGTGTTTTGTTTGTTTGCAGTGTCTTAACAGGGGCCCTGGCTGTCCAATGTGTCCATGTATGAGTTATTATAGACTTGCTTATTTTCCCATCGCTGGATCCAAAAATAGTTTGTCCAGCTTGGAGCTAGGCCATGCTTTTTTTCTTTCTTTTTTACCCCTGGGGCAGTGGAAGCAGAACAGACAGTGCAGAATACACACAAACACACACACACACACACACACACACACACACACACACACACACACACACACACACACACACACACACACACACACACACACACACACACACACACATGTGCACGTGCACATGAATGCATACTGATTTATTTCCTAGCACTAGAGAGAACCCCCCTCTTTGTACAATTTGGACGATAACGTAATATTGTGTGTGGATCAACAGAACATGTGTGTAAACGTAGATGTAGTAGATTATAGGATACATGTACAGTATGTCTGTGTGTGTGTGTAATAGGCCACTACTGAAGGAAAAACTCGTATTTGGATATTGTCCAAATGTACTATTTAGCATTTTATATGAATTGGTTAGAAAACAAAATCATTGACAGGATGCCTGGATAAATTGGCATATTGAAAATAAAATAAAAATAAATAAATAAATAGCGTGGCATACTTTAGATCACAGTAATTCTCTTGCATCACCCAGACAATCATTTTTGCTTCACTGTTGCCATTAGCAACATGGCAGCTTCCCCTTCACCCCTTTGAACCCCCCCCCCCCCCCCCCCCCCCCACACACACACACACACACACACACACACACACACACACACACACACACTTCACCTTAAAATAAACCGGGAGCATTTTTAGGGAGGGGGGGGGGGGGGGGGGGGGGGGGGGTTGCGCTCGCGTGGCACTTGGCGGTGTTGCAAAAGTAGAAGGCAAAGCACCTATTAATATGCTGACAGCTGCCCAGCGAGGCCAGACTGTTCCAGGCTGATATTCAGAGTGACACTGTGAATGATCAGCTGGTTCATGGGGTCAACACATCGCAATGTGACGTGCTGTGAGCTTGCTTTGTAGATCTGCAATTCTATAGGCTATGTACTTGTGGTAAATGTATTGTTACATTCGACGGACTAAGGGAGAAGGAAACAGCCACTTCAGTAGAAGCTAACAAAGATCCATAGAACACGGAATAGTAGGAAAACACTAATGACCAGTGGTGGACACTCAACCCCAGGCACGTGCACACATAGAGACATCAAAGGGGGCTTGAGCCCCTGCCCTTTTATCCGTCTTTCCATGCCATACCTAAAGGCAGAGTTCAAGAGAATTGCCTTGTCCAAACTCTCCTGAACTTGAATGCATTATCTTATGTTGAAAGAATTGCCCTCTCTGTGTCGCACGCCACATCTCCAGTATTGACTTGAGTATGCTTAGTTCATCAGTGTGGTATCAAATACAGAAAATAGCCGAACTCCAAGCTCACAACACGTCGCAGTGCGACGCATTGGGGCACAATACTCAAAGAATTGACTGAAGTACAGTACTCAAGTAAATGTACTTTGTTACTGTCCACCACTGCCTCATTGCGTAAAGCTGTTTACAGCTTCAAGTGGATGCTGTTGACAGGACCAGGCCCAGGGTCGAAAAATGATGACTCAAATCAACGGAAGGAGGAACACCACCAACTCTGCAAAACGCCCCAGTGATTCTTTCAGACAAGAATATACTCACCCAGCGGCAATAATTCTTAGAAGAGCAGAGGGTTCATTGTGAACGTTACACAGTGAAATACTGAGTGTTCATTTAACTCAATCGTTCTCAAACTCTGTCATGTCAAGGAACCCTAAATTAATGTGTGTTTGGCCGCGGACCCCCATCTGAAAATGTTTTGTGACAAGGACACCATAAAAGATGTGTGGTGTAAAAAATATCCAAACATTTTCAATGTTTTTTTTTCTTCTCTTTGTTTTTTTTAATAGCTGGTGCAAATAGGGTAGTGGGGGTCCCTGGACCACGGACCAACATAACTCTTGAGAAATGGAACCAAATTTGTTTCCATTTGTACACTCTCAGAGTTACAGCCACATAGTTGTCCATTGTCCATCATTTATCTGGGGACCCCCTGGAACCCCTCAAGGACCCCTGGGGGTCCAGAGACCCCATTTTGATTACCACTGACCTTAACTTTAAGGGTGTCCCAAATGGACCTTTTCACATGACCCAGGGACAGCTCACATGGATTTGTTTACAAGATTGTTCAGCCAGGTATTCTAACAACCTCTGAAGTGAAACACTGCAAATAAACAGGGGGTTTTGGTCCAAATATGGCAACACATGCACGTGGTATTGCCATGATATACAGTCAGTTTTGTGTTTGGGTCAAAGGTCACAGAAATGTCAAGATCCCTTTTCAGTCCGATTTCCAGCTACAGTATGGTCCAATCCATTGAGGACCAGTAGTGTTCAAAGATTTGGGGCTCAGTGTCATCAGTCAAAAGTCTTACAGGGGAAATGTTTCTCTAAATCTTTGATGAGTTACTGTATAACAATGCTAAATGATGAAAGGGCAATTATTACATGTTCAAGCGTGCCGGAGTTGAATGGTATTTTGGAGATTGGGTCTGCAATAATGTGGGAGAGCTGAATCGAGGCCGGGATTCTGGCCGTACACTGACTAATTTAAAACAGTTGGGGCCGCAGCCAGATGTGAAGGACTAAACTCACAGTGGTGAATAAACCAGTACTAATGACTAACAGAACCTCTTTCAAGGGGTAGGACATCCAGGGGACTGGAGAGAGACCGTGTCGAGGAAAAACAGGGGCAAACTAGGACAAAACAACATGTGGCAGTTGTCAGATCAGCGGAGGAGGAAGGGGGCATTATGTTAGATCCGACATCACTGACCTTGTTAACAAAGAGGGATAAATAACAATGCCACAGTCTTCTACAGCAGGGGTTCTCAACCTGTGGGTCGTCCCCAAATATTTTGTGGGGTCCCCAAATTATTTTGTGGGGTCCTCAGATGATTAGCTTAATGTGAAACATTGTTTTGTCACTCAAAGGTGAACAAACCAAAATAAAGTTTAAGTGTATTGAGGATATCTGCACATTTCTAAAGTGACAATTTAAGGGCTTTTAAGACCATTTTAATACCTCTAAAATAAAATAAAAAACATTCTCCATGTTGTCTAATATTAGAAGAAGAAATTGTGAAAATAGCCGATCTACATGCTCACAACGCCTCGCAATGCGAGGCGTTGTGAGCATGCAGAATCTGCTATTTTCACAATAGAACCGTGTTAAGCAAAATGTAATGCCTCAAGTCAGGGTGGGGGGTCCCCAGTTAAATATGATTATGTTGGGGGGCGCGGCCTGAAAGTGGTTCTAAAAGTGGGGCCCGGGGACCCCCAGAGATCCTTGAGTAGGATCCAGGGGGTCCCCAGCTAAATAGGAGGAGGAACCAAATGGACCCTTATTTATGGGGGTTCCTGCCGTGGCCTAATCAATGCATGCATACCAAAGTGGGGGAGCCTTGAAATTAAGAAGTTTGAGAACTACTGTTCAACAGGTGTAGTAACAAATAAAATAAAATAAAAACACTGGCACTATTTTTGTAAAACAACATGCTTGTATGCTTATTTTCCTCATATACCAGAGTCCTTCGGACATGTAATGGACTTGGAGATTGGTATTCTATTTTCCATCTGCCTGAATTAACAGTAGGTACAGTCGTGGTTTTGAAAAGAGTAATGTAATAAGGTGGACACTCATATGAATGTGATTTAAGCATAACGTCGTTGTCGGGTGGAAACCTTGTATTTATCATTTTTAAATTAATTTAGACTAGTGAAAACAGCTGATCTACAAGCATGTGTGCTTGTAGATCAGCTGTTTTCACTACTTTGTGCGATAGCCATATGATGAACCAGTGCTTTACTTTGTGAAAAAATGTACAAATTTGAAACTTGGAGATACAAGGTTTCTGCCCGACAGTGACAATAATGCAGTGGTTTCCAAACTGGGGGTCCCCAAATGATTAACTTAATGTGCAATATTGTTTCGACTCAACAGTAAACAAACCAACAAACTGCACACAGTACAAGTGTACACCTCGCAAGGCGTTGTAGTTCAGTTATTTTCACAATGTTTATCTGTGGATCTGAGTCAAACGAAATGCAATGCAGTGCTTGTCAGGGTGGGGCATCCCCAATTCAAATATGATGATGGGGGGTCGCGGCCTGAAATGTTTGGAAACTCTTTGCCTATAATGTACACCAGTGGTTCTCAAAGTGGATTCCAGGGACTCTGTAGGTTCCTCTAGGGCCATTAGGGGGTCTAAATTGACCCATACAAGTCTGTAACTCTGTCAGTGTACAAATGGAACCAAATGAACCCTAACGGGTTCATTTGGTTCCATTTGTACACTGACAGAGTTAAGAGGAGACCTTGAAATTTGAAAGTTTGAGAAACACTGATGTATACTGTGTGCTATGACTGCGTCACTCGCCGTGAATAACTTGTTTTCGAGAAAGAAAACCAATCATGTGGATCCCGGGATCCACTTGGGAACTGCGTGGCTTCAATGTGGAGCTTGGTCTTCATGTGGCCAGCCTGTGACGCCAGTCATCTATGACATCCATAATTGTCTATGGAATTGAATAGAATAGAAAACGTGGGTAAAAACTGTGATGTGTGTGTGCTGTGTTGGGGGGGAGGGGGGTGTGGAGGGGGGGGGGGGATGCTTGCCACATAAGGGGAGGGGGATACAGTGGGATCAACGGGTCCTACTTGGAAGTTTGTTTCTATATATTTTTATTGAAGCCCCTTGGGATGCAGCATCTCATTTTCAAGAGGGACCCAGCAGAAAGAGGTCACACTGTGGGTCGTAAATGCCATTTGTTTAGCCCAGTACTTCTCGAATTTTCACATTTCAAGGGCCTCCATAACTCATGGGTCCATTTCGTCACATTTCTAAACTTTCAGAGTTAAGGCCTGCCCATAGTCTCTCCGAAACCGAACTTTTCTTCGGCGAGTTGCGACTCTCCGACGTGCAGATTTTAGTCTAATTCGGTGTGATGCTTTTCAGAAGTCACGAGTGACGTCATTTTGTTGTCGAACCGGACCTTTCGGTTTGGTTTCTGAGAGACTATGGACAGGCCATTTGCAACTATGGCGATAAGAGCCCCATCAGCGCTATGCAGAAGCTGAAACGCGTCTGTTGACCTGGTCATGATACAAGTCCAAATAACTTTAAGCCGTTGCTGCCCTAGTCTTACACAACCTGGAAGAAGTGAATCCATTCACTCTCTGCATGGCAGAGCAGATCATGCACATGAAAGTGACAATCTGTTAACTAAGATTCATGTCCTACCCTCATCAGCCTTCACTGATGAGTCCCAACAGAAATCCTGCTGGCATGGATTAGATACCAAGCTTTGAGCCCCTTGCAACACCGATCCCGTCAACCAGTGGTCCCACCGAATACCAGTCACTTCGCCAAAAATCCAACTCGCCAGATCAACTTGCTAGGACACCTCGCCAATTAGCAGGGTTGTCAAATTGGACTGTCAGTCCAAGAGAATCCAGGAGATTTATTTTTTAGGGGGTGCGCGGAACTCCCCAACAGGGGTCTGGTGGTCCTCCCCCCAAACTTCTTATCCTGTGTTCTTAATTTTGTGCATGTTTGATACTTTTATCAGGCTTGCTTTACTAGCATGCACAATTTCAGCCTTAAAATGCCAAATGTAGGTGTACAAATTTGATGACTGAAGCAAAGTAAGACATCCTTAATAATGACTTCTCATCTGGGTGTCCTCCCCCAGAAAATATTTAACAAAGTAGATGTAATTGCCAATCATCCTGGCGAATCCAGGAGCATTGACAAGCCTGCCCAATGAGCGGGGACAATTTGGCGAGTTGGAATTTTGGCGAAGTGACCGGTTACCGTCCCACCTGACTACATGATTAGAAACCTCTCAGTAGAAGAGCAGAGGGACCATCACCCACAACCACAGCAGCCGTGCCGACCCGTCACACACTGCATCATCATGCGCCACCATAGAGAGACTAGCCATAATAATGTCCTACTCACCAAAAACGTTATGCATTAGAACAGGGGTCTTCAATGTTTTTCAGGCCAAGGACCCTTTAGAGAGAGAGATGAAGCTGGGACCCCCACTACATATATTTACCGGTAATACAAGTGTGTTGCTGGCAGGGAGAGTGATATTTGTCATTGCACAAGTTCATGTACTCCTACTCGTTGTGGCGGCACTTGTCAGCAGGGAGTGTTGGGTGGGACTGGAAGAGAGGGACAGAGGTGCTGCATCCTCCCAGTGGGGGCTCCTCACTGGCAGGTGTGCCAGTAGGATACAACAGCAGCAACAAATCCCACAGTGTGTGGGCAGGGATGAATTGCCATAAAGACTCATGTCAAGGTATTGAAGGTAAGGAGTGTAAATGGTGCCTAGGTGCCTATTTCTTTCCCCTGATGTTGACCAGGGCAGGGCTGGATTTACCACTGGGCCGGTGGGGCCGTTGCCAGGGGAACTGGGCCGTGTGGTCATTGACAATTTACTAAAATTAAGTGTACACGTTAATAAAACATCTAATGTGTGGGCTCCACCTCTGTTGTCTACAGGTGCTTTCTTGGCCCACAGATGATCATCATGGCTTAAAATCCGAGCTGGGTAGTGTGTGTCGGGAGGGAGGGGAGGTTATGGTAGAGGGTGGGGAGGGCCCTAAAAAATTAACGGCCAGGGGCCCTTGCGGGGGTTAATCCGTCCCTGGACCAGGGACCTCCAAAGATTCCATGACATGGTTGATTGTGATTGTGAAACACATAATTTGTGATTTATGACATTATTCAATCTATTTGACACAATAAATAGAGTTGTCTAGCCTATAAATTGTGTCATGACAGTTTACTCCCCCCAATAGTAGGCTAATTTTGCTGCCACCTTGATTTATGCATTCCGTAGCCACTAGGCCTACTTTAGTAGCTAATTAAAATGTAGGTGTGAATGTAACAGGTGCCATATGTATCCCACAGTCAGTGTAACCTAGACGTGTTGCTAAAAGTATGCTGCTCTCCAAGAATAACACGCCTCTGACACTGTTGTATGCTTTCTATAAATAATGCAAAACAAACCTGTCTCAGTCCCGAGTCCCGTTTAATTGGTTTACACACTCACGTCACGCAGACAAATCGATCACCACAAGCGCCACAGCTAAATTAACATAGATTAATGGCGCCAGTGAATTATCCGATAAACTATGAAGCCTACTGTAGCCGATAATGGCATAGGCTACCTGTTGAATGAGGAGACATGTAGCCTACCTGTTGGTTGTTTGTTTGTATGAGTGGTCTGGTTATTCTTCCTCCAAATATCCCTTTGATGTCATGATCCAAGCAGAGAGGTGTCTCGGTCTCCTGTCCCAAATCAGCCAGCAGCGCTGATCCCACTCCCACTCCAGCCACTAGAAATAATAGGCGGTGCCTAGTTATTAACTCAGTTGTTAAGTTTTCAACCATACTCCCACTAAGTCTAATTGTAACCAGTTTTATGGAGATGTGAGCCGATCGCACAAACCTGAGGCATTTTAATAGTTTTTTTTCTAGGCATATTCTGAATGTTCTGAATTTAAATTACAGCCATTCAGTTCGTATTCAAATAAATGCCCGATATAATTAGTATTGATTCACACAGTCTTCTGCTGGTAGCTGGAGTGGGGACTGGTGTGAATTCGAGGTCCAACGACGCCATCTGCTGGAGGTCATCAATAAATGAATCAAGTAGGCTATGTTATCAGGGTTTCACTGCTGCTAAATATCTCAACTCCAACTGAATTAAATTACTTCTACAGACAGAAATATTGTAATTAGTTGGGTTTCAGTGTGACCCAACCTATGACTTACATTATAGCCTAACATTTAATTTAGATTAGTTAAAGTTGGTTAGGCGGCTTTGGCAACCTTTTTGTCGTGTTTTTATTTTCTTAATATGTTCTTCACATCAGTACAATGTTGTAATGATCATTAGACTCAGATAAATAATCCAAGTTATCCAACCTATCTCCCAGACTCCCGCCCCAGTCAGAGTTCTGAGTTTGTATGAATTTATTATGTGCAAGATGTAATTTGCATACAGATATGAGACTTAATTTAATTGTGTTGTTTTTTATATTATATTTAAAAATAAAAATCCCCTCTCTCACAATTATGCTAATGTACCAGCAGTGATATTATTACCATAAGCCCTGTGCAAATTGGCACGGTTGGTATGTAGGTATATAGGCTATGTAATTGCGACCGTAGGTCACATTTATGGAAAACTGCAGATCCTGTGCGTGCGTGCATCATGCTCAATAGCCATATGGAGCTGGCCAATACCACATGATATGGACCTGATCGGTTCTGACATCACAATGATGACTCGACCAGCTCATCACCTATATCTCCATATATGGAGCTGGCCAATACATCTATCTGATCTCACAGACTCCAATTATCTGTGCCCATAGGCCTATGGACATAATGTGACAGTCTTGATAGCCAGTGGGATTGTCGGGACACGAGTCACACTTGCAAATGAATTCTATCCGTGTCCCTTTTATGCCCATATATAACAGTTACCTACTTCCTCCAGTGAGGGAAATTCTAGGATATTTTCAGCCCAACCCAGCTGATTCGCTGCCCACAAGGAGCGCGTGAGCAATTAGGGGTTAGTATTGCTTAACCCTTAAGTTCTGTTCAGATTCACTACACCTTTGTTCTGTTCGGGTCATTTTGACCCGGGGGATATTTGGTTTAAAAAAAACAACACTAATACTAGTAAGACACCTGAGGATGGAATGCGACCTCAGGGTGACATGCGACCTCGCCCTAAAGGGCGAGGTCGCGCCAATTCTTGACCATCTGGCCAACCACAGCGTTTCTCTGACGATTCTAGTTGTTGTCATTCTGGGGGGAGTTTGTTCATGTTTTAGTGAGGGTATCAACCCTAGGAGACACGGGGAGAACATGCAAACTCCACACAGAAAGGCCCTATCGCTCACACCCTAGGTTGGGTTGGCGATAGGGCCTTTCTGTGTGGAGTTTGCCTAAACATGGAGATGTGGTACAGAAGGACTCATATATGGGCATAAAAAGTATGTCATGTGACATCACTTCCTGTACAGACAGTCAGACAGACAGCCATTGACTCCGACCTAACATGGCTACTGTCTATGACGGTAGTTCCATATGACATATTGGACTAGACTATCTCCATATATAGTGTTATCCACATCTCCATGCATGTTAGGACTCATATATGGGCATAAAAAGTATGTCATGTGACATCACTTCCTGTACAGACAGTCAGCCATTGACTCCGGATTAACAATGGCTACTGTCTGTGACGGTAGTCCTATATGACATATTGGACTAGACTATCTCCATATATAGTGTTATCCACATCTCCATGTTTAGACAGCCATTGACTCCGGCCTAACAATGGCTACTTTCTATGACGGTAGTCCCATATGACATGATCTCCATATATAGTGTTATTCACATTTCGTGTAGCCGCCCTGTACAGGAAGTGATGTCACAACTCGCTGACATCACACTGACATCACAGAGGATACGGAAGGACGGTCACGAGGTTACGGAAGGAAGGAAGGACACTCAAGTGACACGGTTCTTCAGAGTATATGCGACCTTTGGTCGCAATAAATTTTAACTTAACAAATCATCATGGTACATTGACTTTCACTCAATACCAAACAATTCATATGATATATGGTAAATGTTTGTATTTCTGCTTTGCTATATCACATTAAACACTGAAATAGCTAGGCGTTTTTACTGATTTCGCTGAAATTCATGTAAAAAACTATTTTATTCAATACTGGGCAATATTGCTCATGCTTATATGAAAAAATTAAAATCAGACAATGTTTTTTTATGAACTTTTTTTTTCAACATGCCCATTAATTGAATACGTGTGGTTCAAGAACAGGACATCATTCTCACATAGAGCTGAACACACATGTGAACACACATGAACGTATGAACACTTGAACGTATACACTAGGCCAGAGGTTTTCAAACACTTTGGTCTCAGGGCACCCCTGTAAACAACATTTTCATCCACAGCACCCCTGAATTACAGAGTTACTTTACACTTTAGGGGGTGATTGTGTATCTGTGTTTGTACATGATTCCTTGTATTTCTGTGCATCAGAGGAGGGGGGGTTAGGTGTGTGTGTGTGTGTGTGTGTGTGTGTGTGTGGGGGGGGGGGGGGGGGGGTGTTCGGAATGGGGCTTCGGAAGGGGGGTGTTAGAAGTGGGGGTGATTGTGTGTCTGTGTTTTGGCATAATACAGTGTATTTCTGTGCATCTGTGCTTCCGGGTCAAAATGACCCGAACAGCACTTAAGGTTCAAAAAATATGAGGGGGGTGTAGCATGGGTGTAGTGCAAAAAAAATAGTTTTACATGTTCATCTCAGAAGAATCTTTAAGGCCAGTGAGTTTCAGGTGGAAAAATCTAAACTTCTACCTTTTTTTTTTTCAAATGAAAATGTAAAACGGGTCAAAATGACCCGAACAGAACTTAAGGGTTAGAGGCATACACATCTAACAACTGAAATCTTTGAAAAATCATCCTACAGTCTTTGGGGAGTCCTTTTCAAATCTTATAGTGTGAGGGGTAGTCTTTAAGAAATCTTTCCCAAATCTGTCCACAATCTTACCAAAGTTGTTAGGGACACACATCAACATTGCTACCCTGGCCTGGAATCGTACCTGGGAGGGACAACCAATTCAATTCATTTAAAAGGAGCTTTATTGTGGGCTCGCCTATAAAGGCGAGCACACTTTAGATGTTGTCATTATTGTGGGCTCGCCTATAAGGCGAGCACACTTTAGATATTGTCATTATTTACTAGGCAGGCAGTCAGTGCAAGTATCAAAAAACTTCGGTTCCTTTCTACTCCTACATACTTAGTGAGAAAATGAAAATAAAAACATCAATGTGTTCAGTTTACTGTGGCGAAGTGTGCTATTACTTTTTACAGCAATCGGCCAAATGGTGGCGCTGTAGGAAGCCTTCGAAAGTGCGATCTTTGAACAGGTATAGCTCATGCTGTGTTATACATACAGCCATGAAACCTGTATACACTTATGCGTCTCCTCATGCCGAACAACTTTTACCCTTTAACTTTTGACCTCTGACCTTTAGGTCTCCCACAATTCGGAATTATATGAAAAACAGTAAAAATCTATCTCCTCCTGGGATTTTTGCGATACGCGCACAAAACTTTTTTCACATGAACTTTGGACCAATACGGTCAAACTAGTCTCGGCGGATTTCTTTTAAAGTGAAATATATTTTTTTAATAATTCAATCAATATTGCGGTTTTATGCAAATTATTCTTCGGCCTCTAAATCATACATGCAAAGTTACACGTTCATGGCATTTGGCAAAGATGTGGAGGGTTAGTCAAAGTATCACTGAAACCAATTTTATTCCAATCGGCCAAAGGGGGGCGCTATACGAAGCGTTTGAAAATTCAAACTTCAAACGGGCATAAGTCATGACTCGTTTCGTTTGAAGACATGCAACTTGTTACACGCGTGCTTTGACTCAAGCGGAAGACATCTGTGTCGTTGTTAAGTAAGCTCCGCCCTTCGATTTTCCGCCATTTTGAGCAGTTTGTAAAACGCGTAAATCCGCTTTTATTCTGGAATTTTCGCTCCACGTGCACAACACTTTTTTTACGTGAACTTTGGACCGATATCTAAAGATCTGTCAGATCGGATTTCTTTAAAATTGAAACATGCTTTTTTAAATACATTCAATGAATATTGCAGTTTTATGCAAATTATTCTTCTGCCTCTAAATCATACATGCAAAGTAACATGTTCATGGCATTTGGCAAAGATGTAGAGTGTTAGTCCAAATATCACTAAAACCAATCTTACCCCAATTGGCCAAAGGGGGGCGCTATATCATTTTGAGCAGTTTGTGAAACGCTTAAACCCGTTAGGATTTTTTTTTTGTGCAATTTGCATGACACTTTCTACACACAATCTAAGGACCTTTATCTAATATGCCTATGAAGTGCACACACACAAAAAATAATAATAATGAATATAGCTGCAAGCAGCGATAAAGTGGCCAAAGCCAAAAACACCTCAAATCATGAACACAGCCTGCAATGTGCGTGAAATCTTGCAAACACATTCCCAATAGGTCAAGGAACAGATACCACCCTTCTTACATTGGCCTGTTATAGCGCCACCAGCGGGTCAACTTTTGCACAACACATTTTTGGAACAAAATGGACCAATCTTTGACGTCAGTAACGTCAAAGAGAGCACTGCCTGCGATCTTGACATTTTGTACTTTTATAGCCATTGTTTTCTGGCTTGAAGCGAGCCCACAATTGTTTCGAAGGAACAATATTTTTCTAGTTTATCTATCAGTCATATCATGCATACTGTAGACGGGAACTTCGGTTCCTTTCTACTCCTACATACTTAGTGAGAAAATGAAAATAAAAACATCAATGTGTTCAGCTTACAGTGGCGAAGTGTGCTATTATTTTATACAGCAATCGGCCAAATGGTGGCGCTGTAGGAAGCCTTCGAAAGTGCGAACTTTGAACAGGGATAGCTCATGCTGTGTTTTAGGTACAGCCATGAAACCTGTATACATGTATGCGTCTCCTCATGCCGAACAACTTTTACCCTCTAACTTTTGACCTCTGACCTTTAGGTCTCCCACAATTCGGAATAATATGAAAAACAGTAAAAATCTATCTCCTCCTGGGTTTTTTTCGTTACGCGCACAAAACTTTTTTCACATGAACTTTGGACCAATACGGTCAGATTTATCTCGGCGGATTTCTTTTAAAGTGAAATATAATTTTTTAATAATTCAATCAATATTGCGGTTTTATGGAAATTATTCTTCGGCCTCTAAATCATACATGCAAAGTTACACGTTCATGGCATTTGGCAAAGATGTGGAGGGTTAGTCAAAGTATCACCGAAACCAATTTTATTCCAATCGGCCAAAGGGGGGCGCTATACGAAGCGTTTGAAAATTCAAACTTCAAGCGGGCATAAGTCATGACTCGTTTTGTTTGAAGACATGCAACTTGTTACACGCGTGCTTTGACTCAAGCGGAAGACATCTGTGTCGTTGTTAAGTAAGCTCCGCCCTTAAATTTTCCGCCATTTTGAGCAGTTTGTAAAACTGCTCAAAATGGAATTTTCGCTCCACGTGCACAAAACTTTTTTTACGTGAACTTTGGACCAATCTCTAAAGATCTGTCAGATCGGATTTCTTTAAAATTGAAACATGCTTTTTTAATAAATTCAATGAATATTGCAGTTTTATGCAAATTATTCTTCTGCCTCTAAATCATACATGCAAAGTAACATGTTCATGGCATTTGGCAAAGATGTAGAGTGTTAGTCCAAATATCACTAAAACCAATCTTACCCCAATTGGCCAAACGGGGGCGCTATATCATTTTGAGCAGTTTGTGAAACGCTTAAACCTGTTAGGATTTCTTTAGCAATTTGCATGAAACATTCTACACACTATCTAAGGACCTTTATCTAATATGCCTATGAAGTGCACACACACACACACACACACAAAAATATTATAATAATAAATATAGCTGCAAGCAGCGATAAAGTGGCCAAAGCCAAAAACACCTCAAATCATGAACACAGCCTGCAATGTGCGTGAAATCTTGCAAGCACATTCCCAATAGGTCAAGGAACAGATACCACCCTTCTCACATTGGCCTGTTATAGCGCCACCAGCGGGTCAACTTTTGCATAACAATTTTTTGGAACAAAATGGACCAATCTTTGACGTCAGTAACGTCAAAGTGAGCACTGCCTGCGATCTTGACATTTTGTGATTTTATAGCCATTGTTTTCTGGCTTGAAGCGAGCCCACAATTGTTTCGAAGGAACAATATTTGTCTAGTTGGCATAAGAAAACATATGTTTACATTGCCAAAGCAAGTGTTACAAATAAAATAAAAACAGTTGACAACCAGGGGCTCTGGTTCCCCAGGCGGGCTCCCTAACCAACTACTACGCCACCCCTCATGAGATCCCTGGCTGATATCATCATTAAGCCCATATCTGGGAATGCCCATATGTACCAGTACCGCCTTAGGGCGTCTTACTGGTAATAATAATCAACTAGAAAAATATTGTTCCTTCGAAACAATTGTGGGCTCGCTTCAAGCCAGAAAACAATGGCTATAAAAGCACAAAATGTCAAGATCGCAGGCAGTGCTCTCTTTGACGTTACTGACATCAAAGATTGGTCCATTTTGTTCCAAAAATGTGTTATGCAAAAGTTGACCCGCTGGTGGCGCTATAACAGGCCAATGTGAGAAGGTTGGTATCTGTTCCTTGACCTATCGGGAATGTGCTTGCAAGATTTCACGCACATCCCAGGCTGTGTTCATGATTTGAGGTGTTTTTGGCTTTGGACACTTTATCGCTGCTTGCAGCTATATTTATTATTATTATTTTATAATTTTTTTGTGTGCACTTCATAGGCATGTTAGATAAAGGTCCTTAGATTGCGTGTAGAATGTTTCATGCAAATTGCAAAAAAAATCCTAGAATAAAAACAGGTTTAAGCGTTTTACAAACTGCTCAAAATTATATAGCGCCCCCCTTTGGCCATTTGGGGTAAGATTGGTTTCAGTGATATTTGAACTAACCCTCTACACTATTTTGTCATGAAAATGTGACTTTGCATGTATGTTTTAGAGGCAGAAGAATAATTTGCATAAAAATGCAATATTGTTTGAATTATTTAAAAAAGCATGTTTCAATGTTAAAGAAATCCGATCTGACAGATCTTTAGATATCGGTCCAAAGTTCACGTAAAAAAAAGTTTTGTGCACGTGACGCGAAAATTCCAGAATAAAAGCGGGTTTACGCGTTTTACAAACTGCTCAAAATGGCGGAAAATCGAAGGGCGGAGCTTACTTAACAACGACACAGATGTCTTCCGCTTGAGTCAAAGCACGCGTGTAACAAGTTGCATGTCTTCAAACGAAACGAGTCATGACTTATGCCCGTTTGAAGTTTGAATTTTCAGACGCTTCGTATAGCGCCCCCCTTTGGCCGATTGGAATAAAATTGGTTTCAGTGATACTTTGACTAACCCTCCACATCTTTGCCAAATGCCATGAACGTGTAACTTTGCATGTATGATTTAGAGGCCGAAGAATTATTTGCATAAAACCGCAATATTTATGGAATTATTAAAAAATTATGTTTCACTTTAAAAAAAATCTGGTTGATCAATCTGACCGTATTGGTCCAAAGTTCATGTGAAAAATGTTTTGTGCACTTGACGCGAAAATCCCAGGAGGAGATAGATTTTTACTGTTTTTCATATAATTCCGAATTGTGGGAGACCTAAAGGTCAGAGGTCAAAAGTTAGAGGGTAAAAGTTGTTCGGCATGAGGAGACGCATAAGTGTATACAGGTTTCATGGCTGTATGTATAACACAGCATGAGCTATACCTGTTCAAAGATCGCACTTTCGAAGGCTTCCTACAGCGCCACCATTTGGCCGATTGCTATAAAAAATAATAGCACACTTCGCCACTGTAAACTGAACACATTGATGTTTTTATTTTCATTTTATCACTAAGTATGTAGGAGTAGAACGGAACCGAAGTTTTTGATACTTGCACTGACTAGTATGACTAGAATTGACAGAGTCAATTTTTACAAGTGTGCCTGCAGCTCGCTAAATGCACGACCTCGTGCAGCGGTTTGGACCGTGAGACCATCCGCCAAGTGGTCTGTGTTTCTTTTTGAGAGGGTCGGTCCCCCTGAAAAACGCGTTTTGGCACGAAACGGTTACGTTTTGTGCGTTTATGACGCCCTCTACGGGTCGAATTGGAAATGCTTTTGGAGATTCGTTGAGTATGCCACCCCCGACCTGTGGTTGAAATTCAGTGTTGACTCGACCTATTGTTTGTGATTTATGGCTATTGTTAGCGAACGGGCCCCTCCCGCTAACTTTGGAAGCGTGTTACGAACGAACGGTACGGATTATCGAGATATCCTTTGACTATGTTTATCGCATGGCTTTAAAGATCATGTGTACCGGTTTTTAAGACATTTGAAGAAAATTTGTAGCAAAAGGAGTAAAAAGTGTGTTTAGGAGAAAATTCAAGATGGCGGAAAATCTTCCCATGTGCAAATTGGCGTATCCTATATGGAGAGATGCGTCGTGACCCAAGGAATCCAGGGAAAAAAAGAATTGTAATTCTGTGACCTACGGTTCAAGAGTTACGAGGCAAGCGGTCCGTTATAGCGCCACCATGTGGCCAAGTGGAAATGCTTTTTGGGATTCGTTGAGTATGCCACCCCCGAACTGTGGTTGAAATTCAGTGTTGAATGGACCTTTTGTTTGTGATTTATGGCTATTGTTTGCAAAACGGGCCCCTCCCGCTAACTTTGGAAGCACGTTACGAATGAACGGTATAGACTATCGAAATATCCTTTGACTATGTTTATCGCGTGGCTTCATAGATCACGTGTACCGGTTTTTAAGACATTTGAAGAAAATATGTAGGAAAAGGAGCAAAAAGTGTGTTTCGGAGAAAATTCAAGATGGCGGAAAATCTATCCTGGCGCAAATGGGCGTGGCCTATATGGGGAGATGCGTCTTGGCCCAAGGAATCCGGGGAAAAAATAAGTTTAATTTTCCGACCTACGGTTCAACAGTTACAGGCCAAAACGTACACTGGGCTGTTATAGCGCCACCATGAGGCCAAATGACGCTATTATTTTTTATTTATTCCTTGTAATCATTATGAACCTCCTCTCTGAGTCTTGAAACTGTAGCCCCTATGGTTTGCGAGAGAAAAATTATTGAATGCGATTCCCATTATAAGTCAATGGGGACAGGTAAGGGTTAATTAATTTCTTAATAAATTCATATCAATTAAACTATAGAACTTTTCTCTTAGCAAGTTGATAGCACACGATTCCCGCGTAAGCCGGTCGATTTGACATATGGCGCGAGTGTGTGGTGCAAAAACTGTGGGAGGAGTAGCGTGCCAAACTTTGGGGAAATACATGTGTGTGTGTCTCCATGTCTGGCTTAAGTATGAGTGATAACAATAAGTCTGCCCATGCTATGCATAGGCACACTTAACTAGTATAGAAATAATGACAATATCTAAAGTGTGCTCGCCAGGTACTGGCGAGCCCACAATAATAGGCTATACAAATAAATACATGGTGAGGAGTGGAGGTAGTGCTAGGCAACTTCCTTGGCCTACACAACGCATCTTGCCTTAATGTGTTGATAGCTTTATCTGTTGTTTTTGGCAAGCGACATGGTAGGTTAATTCTCAAAGTGCAAATTCGGGGACCCCCAGGGGTCTTGAGGGGTTCCAGGGGTTGATATGTCCCGACTCCCCAGCGAAATGTGTTAATATAGCATATAAATAAGTTGCATCGGTTAGGCCTATTTGAACTACACTAAGCGCACAACGAATTGTGCGCTTTCAGCTTGTAGATCTGCTATTTTCAAAACAATCTTGGTTGGTCCCTGAGGGGGTTCCAGGTGGTCCCCTGCAGCTAAATGATGGAGAGTTGGTAACCAAATAGATCCTTAACTCTTGAGAGGGTAAAAATGATATGGGTAAACAAATCTGAAAATGTTTTGTTCCAGGGACCCCCAGAAGAAAGCATCTCTCCTATATGGTACCACATAATTATACAGCATGGAATTGTGGAAAAAATCTTATCCAGGCAACAAAATATTCGAAAGTCTTGGATCTAGAAAACCACTGCCCCCCTGCCCCCTACCACTCTGAGTTCCCAGCATAGTCCCAGAGGTTACTGCCCTGCTCTGGCAGCTGGTTGTTCTAGGCCTCTCATTGGTGCTTCGGCCACCGGCTCCGAACCAATCAGAGCGCACAGGAAGAAGACGCGTTTCTCGCGGCGCCCCGCCCCACCTTGTTTCGGTCACGTGACGCGACGGTGAGGAGGAAGATGGTGGAAGTTTGTTCCTGAAGTGGAGAAAACACCTTCCAAACAAACAAACAACAACACAAACCGGCAGGATTTAAAAACACCACGGCCTCGTTCAACCCCTCGTCCCACCGTCGGATTCAGGTCAGTGATACGGAGCGGCGCGGAGCCGTTCGAACCTCTTTTGTCCGTTTACGTCTGGTTCTCTTTACCAGCCATGATGATAACAGCAGCTAACAGGCTAACGTTAGCCTTCAACACGTAATAACAACTAACTGAACCGTCTGGTAAACACTGCCATGTTACCGACGTTCAACGGGTAATAATGACCAGCAACTGAACCGTCTGGTAAAACACTGCGATGCTGTCTGTTGACAATCAACACGTAACTAACAAATAACTGCTACACCATCTGGTAAATGCTGCTTTCCACTGGCATTCAACATGTAATCAACATGTCTTGATGAATTGAAGGCAAGCCCTGAGGGTTTTTTGTGTTATCAGTTTAGCATCGTTCTATTGTCGTACCACTGTACTATTTGCAAACGGTGAATAAAGTATTCAAGCAATACATGTATAAATTAATCAATGACAACTAACTAAACCATCTGGTAAATATTGCAATCTACTGACATTCAACATGTAATAATAACGAACTAACTGGTAAATATTGCTATACTGACATGATTCAACATGTATTAACAAGCTAACAAATGGTAAATACTGCTATTTACTGACATTCAACATGTTGGTTGATTGATTGATTGAAGAAGTTTGCATTGGAAAAGGTACAATACAGTTCACTGGTACATCATCATGGTCAACTAAAAGGATACTTGGTCAACTAGAAGGATACTTGTTTCAATTGAGGGCCTTTTAAAAACTCATATAACATATAACAGTAAAACAGTCATAAAACACAATGCAAAAATACATGGTGTTTACAATACACAAGTCAGGGGGAGGTAAGGACAGGCCTTGTTTTCATTTGTAATAACTAACTAACAAATGGTGAGTACTGCTATATCTGCTGACATTCAACATGTAATAACTCATTTACAACTGTTAAATATACTGCTATTCTTCAATAATGTAATGACTACCAATGACTAAAACAACAACTGGTAATTGCATTTTACTGACACACTGACATAATAACAACTAATCAAAACATCTGATAAACCATGCAATTGTTGTGTAACAGTCATTGCATAATAAAACACACACACACTCTCACTCACACACACACACACACACACACACACACACACACACACACACACACACACACACACACACACACACACACACACTCACCCCTACCCCAGCCCTACGGATGCCAAAAGCACTATTGTTGCGTTATTGGGTTTCGTTAACACAAGTGTGTGTGTGTGTGTGTGTGTGTGTGTGTGTGTGTGTGTGTGTGTGTGTGTGTGTGTGTGTGTGTGTTTTGGCGGGGCTATCTGAAAATGCCATCAGATAGCCAGGATGAGAAGTTGAGAACCACCAGACAAAGGTTTGTTTATGGTCACAGTTAGTTGCTAGTTTGGCCAAGGTTGGTCGTGTTACGTTTCTACTCTGTCACTGTTGTCTTCTGTGAGCGATGTCATGTGGTTAGGCCCATCTGCTGACTTTACAGGAGGGCTGGCTAGTGGCTACTGTTTATTACAACCCCAAGGAATGCCCCAAGACAGGCCTGCCTGCTTTGTAATGTAATGGGTCCGTCTGTTATTGGAAACGTGACTTTTAGGAATGGATCAGGATTCCCAAGACTGACTGGCTGGTTTGGCATCTAATTTGCTTTTAGGTTTAATTTCTTTAACCCTTTAATAAAGGGAAATCTGCTATTAAAACAGCACATATATAAGCCCTGTCACTTCGTGCCGCGTTAAAACCTTGTAAATCTACAGGGGTCCTTGACATGGTAAAAATGTCTAGCACCAATGATATAGTAACAAGTTCGTCTGAAAACTCTTAAGATCGCAGTGCACTAAATCAGCTGGTGAAGTGTTATGACACATCAATGTTGTCACTTATTGAGAAGTCGACACAAATAACTTCCACAGAAAAGGGAGTTAGAATCTCAAAAGAACAGGAAATGACTCAATTCCATGTGTCTGCTGCTCACTCACATACTGTAAGTTGCAATAAATCAGTTAACATGAGTTTAATATGGACAGTTAAGAGAACAGAATAAGGGAAACCATAGATCAGTGGACTGGCTCTCAATCTTTTTTTTTTATAGCTCTGGACCACTAACTTATCTCAGTTAAATCATGAGTTCATGACTGTCAAGGGCTTGATTTAATTCACCTCAAATTAACAAATTAAATCAAGCCCTTAACAGTCATTATTTAATTTCAAGCTTTCCCCCCACACCACCATGCCCTAATGCCCATATCCCCGCCCCCAACACAACAGTGGTTCCCAGGTTAATTCTTCAGTCAGCATGGTGGTCCCTGGTTCATAATCGGTTAACAAACACCTCTCTTTGTGATGGGATTCTCTACTGTCACCCATAGGGAAGGTGCTCAATCTCCCAGTAGGATGAGAAATGCAGCAGAAGTGCATAAAATATAGCACTGGCATACCCGTTGCAGCTTCACTTTAGTGTAGTTTCACTTGTTTGTTTTAAACCCTTGTACCCTAGTGTCCCCTATTGTGGAGTTAATATTCAGCTAAAACAGATCTACAATCCCACAACACATCACATTATGTGATGCATTCTGAGATTGTAGGTGGCCTAATTCTCGTCTGAATGTTTGGTGGTGTTGGTGTCCAAAAAGGTGCAGACGTAGTATAGAGCCCTGGGGGACTCCGGTGGGTGGGTGACCATTAAACAATGCAGAAATTTATCGAGGGCTGCTCATTTTAGATGTTATTTTCATGAACGTTAACAAACCACCGTTAACCAATAACGATTTAAATGCACTATTTAGAATGGACGAAAGTCTGTAACTCTCCGGAAGAACAAGATCAAGCAGCCAGGGGTTTTCTCAGGAGGGTGGCTGGCATCTTAATAATAATAATAATAATAATACATTTTATTTATAAGGCGCCTTTCAAGGCACTCAAGGTTCGCCGCAAAACAATTTAAAACAACAGTTGATCTTCCTTAGGGATAGGGTGAGAAGCTTCCTCCAGGAAGGCTACACCCAGCTAGAAAGAGACCATGGGGCCAGGATTAGGCCCCTGCACGGGCCTAAAATGTGGGCCCGGGCCCGGCCCTGGCCCGTGGACTTCAGTCCAGGCCCGGCCCGTGGCCCGTTTGGTGCTGCTATTTAAAGCCCGAGCCCGGCCCGAAGCCCGTCACCTTATTATTAATTAATTATTTGTGTGCGCTGCGCGCTGCTGCAGCTACACTCTCAAGGGGAGTCCATACTGTCACAGACCACCGAAATTTGCGTCGGAAAGGTCCAGTTCAACTACAAAATGACATCTCTTGCAACTTCTGAAAAGGATTACTCCTAATTTGAGTTCGGAAAGCTGCACGCACGTCAGAAAGTCGAAACTTTCCGACGAAAACTATGGTCGGAGAGGACGGAGACTGAGAGATGTATGTACAGCCCTCTATAGCTGTGCTCGTCTTGCGCTCTGATTAAAAGAAAGAAGTCAACACAACACAACAGCACAGCAAGTAATTACACACACATCACATCACAACGCAAGACATCTTCCTCCACCCACCGTTTGTTATGTTACTGTATATCTTCACAGCAATTAGATATTGATATTAGTGTCGGCTTGCCGCCCGTGGCCATCTCGTAAAATACAGAGTAACGTCGCACGCATCCCGTAACTGATACGGGACTCGGGAGGTCGGGGAATCATTACAGGGCGATTTATTTGAGAAATGACGGTGAAATGGGTGAAACTGCAGTAGTGCTCCTAATGTTCGCAGAGTCGCAGAGTAGACTTGTGTGACTGTGAGAAGAAAGAAAAGCCGTCAAGCCCTCGGCTCGTTGCGGCTCTCCATTGGCTAATGTACTCATGTCACGACCAATCAGAGCCGTGGTTGCTATAGATACGGATAGAACCCATAGCCTAGAAGGCTATTAGCCTAGAAGGCTATGGGAGGCAGCACTCACTCACACACCACACTCCATTCTAGCTAAGCGCACACACAGAGACGTCATGTGTGAAATTCACAGCGCGAAATGTTCCGAGCATGGTTCTAAGCCCGGGCCCGGCCCTAGGCCCGTTGGTGAGTTTCGAAACGAGCCCAAGCCCGGCCCGTTTTGGCGGGCCGGGCCGGGCCCTGGTCGGGTCCCGTCGGGCTTGCAGGGGCCTAGCCAGGATCACCTCAGGTTCCCTCAGTTAGAGCTGGCTAATGTGGATACTGGCCAGTGAAATGGAACTCTAGAACAGAACAGCTAGAAGTTAGAACTGCTACCTCCGCGACCGGCTGCAGAAAGTGGTTGAAGGTGGATGGGATGAGCCCATTGCCCCAGCCCTTTCCCAACCTAACTTTCCCCTCCCTCAAGCTTATGTACTCTGTTGTGAGCTTGTAGATCTGCTATTTTAGTAAGTATAAATCAAAAGTGTAGGCACTGGGTTCGTTTAGCAATGCTTGGAGGAGGGCAGTCAGTTCTGCGTGTTTAAAACGCAATAAACCGAGACGTTCTGGCCCTTCTAAATAGTAATAAGATATTGTTTCTAGAAAGAGGATCTGATCTATTATTCTTTTTGGCATTAGCCTCAGCATCTTCATACTCTGTCACACACTCACTCTCTCCGTGTGTCGACTGCACCACACAAAATCACACTGCTGCTCTTCCGCCCCAACAAATTAATTGTCAGAGAAAGTGTCCAAAACACAGTGAGCCCGCTGGCAAGGCGGTGGAGTCAGCAGCGCTGATGAATAATTGACAAAGACTGACGCAGAAGCCAAAGTGAAAGTTTACCCAGCCAGCACGCCTCACTCTTTCCTTCTCTACCATCTGCATACTTGAATAGATGGAAGAAGGAACATGCATTATTGACACATCAGGGCAATGAAAGATCACACAAGTCACTCACGACGCACAACGCAACTTGTGATTTGTGTTTTGTCTTAAAAAAAGAAATTTAACTCTCCCCTTAATGGCTGTGTACTGTATGACAATGTTTCTCCCTAACTGGAATTACAGTTATATATTAATCTGTGTTTTTCTAGATGGTGTAAAACTAGCGTTGACTTGTTTCAGTGGCAAAATTATTTGTTAAATCCACTGATACAGTAAGTTGATGCCAAGTGCCCAGTCTGCCCACTATTTCCTTTTTCTAATCTTGGACGATGATTACGTGGTGTGGGGGTTGAGAGTTGCTGGAATATTGTATTGTACTAGGAAGAAGGGACACCCAGAATAAAGAAACTGGTATGCACAAAAAGAGTAAGTGAAAAGGACTTTGGGAGTGGGTACAAATGAAATGTTAACCCATTTAGGCCTAAGTCCGATTTGAATAAAGCCTTAAAGATTTGAAAATTACCCACTGTTTTTCTGGAAAAAGTATTACTCAGCCTCTGTAGCAGTTAGAAACAAAATTCCAAAACTATTTGATAGCTTACACCTTTTGCTTTCATAGAAAAAAATCAGAAAAAATTACTGTACTACATATACTGTAATACAATACTGGCCTGAGGGGGTATTATACACTTTAATGTGTACCCGTCCAGAATTGTGTGAAGTGTTCAGGGTGGTCAGGGACTCTCTTAACACAAGCTCTGAGTCTGTTGTTGAAACTCAAACAGAAGATGTATTTAATGCTTTTACACAAGTTGAATCTGCTGTAAAACTGCAATGGCACTCTGACGGCCATTCTTTTTATGGGATCTTGTTTTTCAGTTTTATTCGTTGTATTACATTATATTCATCTGACTATAAATGTCTTTTACGCCCCCTATGTAAAACATTGTTCTATAGAAATAAATTCACCTTGTCCTAATATATTACCGTGCATGCAAGCAAGGGCATTACCAATTTAGCCTCTGCGCATTGCTTAGTTTTCACTGTTGCGACCGTGTGCGTGCCGTACGCTCCCTCCGGTACTTGCCACCTAGACTTGTGCGGGGAGACACTTGGCATGATTTTAATTCTACAGCATGGGTCTTCAACAGGGGGTCCGGGACCCCTAGGGGGTCCTCCAAATCTTTGAGTGATTGTTTTCCTCCTTTTTTATATTGTATAATATATCCATATTTGTGAAAAATAGCAGATCTACAAGCTCACAACGCTGCGTGCTGCGAGGCGTTGTGAGCTTTTAGATCGGCTATTTTTGGCAAAGAGGTTTGGTGTAGAGGGGAAAAAGAGTAGACTAAGTACACAGTGAAAGGTCAAGTTTATTATGTATTGACAGTTCAAGTGGTTAAATATCTGAAAACACAAATTGACATGAATCCAAAATACACTGACGATTGTGCTGTCAAACGATGAAACTATATGGAATCTGGGGGTCCCTGCTTCATCTCTCTCTCTCAACTAAGGGGTCCTTGGCCCGAAAACGTTGAAGACACCCTGTTCTACAGTATATAATATGAGGGTGTTTTTTTTAGTGGGGATTGGGAAACATGGCCTTTTGATAGTGTCCTTAGAGAGTCAAGTGAGTGTCACTGTCCAGTTTCAGCAGTCTGGTTTAACCCATTTAGAACGGGTACACATTTTGTGTATCATTATTTTATGCTTTAACTATTGAAAAATAGCAGATATACAAGCTCACAGCGCGGCACCGAGTGCCGCGCTGCGAGCTCGTAGATCTGCTATTTTTGAAAAGTCGTGAACATTAGAATTTTGACCCGATTCTATAAGTGTCTTTTGAATCCTTCTAATTCTAGGCCTAAATGGTTTAAAGCCCCAGGTACTGCTCTCACCTCACACCTTTTACTAGGTCTAAGGGTGGCTGCTGCAAAGTGCACACTGTCACTAGAGGGCTGACCTTTGCCCACAGTCACAGTAAAATGATATTGCTGTCTGTCTCCTGTGTTGGCACAGCTCTTTGGAGTATAATACTTTGTTCAGGTTACGGTGTAACAGGCTATTTGCGCTACTTGATTTTGCATGTGCCTCGTAGTTATGCTTAATATGTAAATCGTAAACGTTAGGAGCTTTGCGACCCAAATGCATTGTTCAGCGCAGCAATTCCCAACCGGTGGGCTGCGGGCTGCGGCCCACTGGTGGTCCTTGAGGATATTGTAAGTGGGTCCCCAATGCCATAGTTGGCCAAACCCTACACAAGATTTGAATACCTTTTTAAAAAAAAACGTCAAAGATTTATTTATTTATTTAAAACCTTGAGATTTCATTGTGATACAAATACTGTAGTTCCACTTATCCAAGCACTTCAGGCCAGAGCATAGTCGACTCGGGTGGTCCTTTGGATCAGTGTAGGACATTTATACAATCTGAGGCATGATTAACATTGCTGAGGGCGCAAGTATATTAATCACAAGATATGAAATTAAAGGTGGTACAAATGCATTTTGTTTAAAGTCCTAATGATTTCACCTGGCCTGTTTTGCAGAAACACAGCCCTATGTCATGGCCAGCGGTGTTTCCAAGCCAGGCCCTTCCAATGGCTACCCAATGAAGGCACAACTCCAAATAATTGGTAAGTTTTTAATATCACTTCAAACATGGCTACTACTGTCCAAGTAGCCATTTTCTTTCTATAAGACAATCTGGTAAAAGTGAGCCATTTCAGACTTCCGTTTTTCTTTTTTGCTCACGTGGCAAACTCATGTATTATGAAATGTTTTGGTAATCTGCCGATGTAACCACAGTTTGGCATTTTCTGGTCCTCTCACCATTTTTTCAATATTACATGAGGCCAAGAGAAATGGAGAATGAATGCTCCTAAATATCAAGTGTCTTGCAAGACACTTGATTTGTCAATTAGTCAATGCTGTGCAAGGGTCATTTCCCCTCATTGTCTCCACCAGGCCGAAGGTGTGACCTTGACTATGTTTTCAACCCTCTCCGTCCTTCTGTCCGTCCATCTGTGTGCAGCTAATCTCCGGCCCTGTTCGCCCCCCAGCCCGGGACTGCCCATAAGTCCTACATCTCATTAGTCCTACATCTCATTAGTCCTTATTTTGTTAGGGTTAGGTTTAGGCATAGTTTTAACGAGGTTAGGGTTGGGTTAGGTTTAGGCATAGTTTTACAGAGGTTAGGGTTAGGGTTTGGGTTAGGTTCAGGCATAGTTTTACTGAGGTTAGGGTTATGCACACTCCCTAGATGCCAGAGCTGAACCCCTGGCCCAGATTTTTCACCTGGTGGAGACCTGTGCTCCGAGGAACACACTTTTCTAGTTTATCGTTGTAATCTAAAGAAGCTTCAATGTGTAAAATCCTACCTAAATCCTAAATACTGTCACTGTGGACCATATTCACTAGCCACCCAGTTTCAGACACGTTTTGTTTATTTATTTAAGGGAGTGTCTTGCAAATAACGGGTGTGACTGAGGAGGATAAGTGTGGTTGATTATGCACTGTGCTGGATTTTACAAAGGTTCCTGCAATTTTTGAGGGTAATGTTTGCAATCATTAAAAATTAACAAATACGTAGTTCCAAAGATTTCAACCTTCGTTGCACAAATCTATGGGCATTGGCATTACCACGGGAAGTAGGGGTCCTGGGGGGGGGGGGGAGCTGCACCCTCCACCAGGTGCAGGCCGCCCGGCCCCGCGGTATGATTTGTTTTATGTAAACAATAATAATAATGACAACTTGAAGCGCCTTTCAAAAAACCCAAGGCGCTTGATAGCAATTCAAACTAAAGCAGTTGTCCTCAAAACGACTCGTCATTTATGCTCTGTCCCAGAGAATGGTTGATCATGGCAGACCTCCAAGCCCAGCTTCTCGCCTTTAGGGCGTCTCACTGGTGTGGTGTTAAAGTTACATTTAGCAAAAAAACTACTGTGGAAACCTGATTAAAACACAAACAAAACCGGATAAAACTCTCACATGAGGGGCCCAGTCCAGCACCCCTGCTGTAAATGACTTGCTTTGGCTTTGGGCATTGGGCCCAAGTAACTTCATCCTGTTATGTTCTCCTCATTCCTCTGTTTGTCACCTGAAATGATCTGCTGCCTCCACTTTGAAAAGCCCCGATCTAGAGGATCGTTGAGCATTTTAGAGTTCATAATAAATAGCAGAAGTGAACCTCCCCGTTCATCTTTTGTTTTAACCTTCAGCTTGGCACAATGCCCAGAATAGAAGTGGTTAAAAATCAGGACACGTCGGCTGTGTAATTGTTGATAATGACATAATAGAAATGAATAAATAAATAAAAATAATGGACGATATATCTGTGCTTCTCAAACCTTTTCAAGTCGAGGACCCCCAAATTGATATGTATTTGGTAAAAAGCCTACAAGTCAAACAGAAATGTGATTGTCCACGACAAAAAACACAAATAAATCGTTAATTGCAATTATTTGAGTGACAATTAATCGTCATGTAAAATGTCATAATCGTGACAGCCCTACTTCCTTCTCCTAACTCTGTTTTCCTTGGTGTCCTTGGTTTCCTTTTAGTGCTATCAGCGAAACTGAAAGAAAACAAGAAGAACTGGTTTGGTCCCAGCCCCTATGTGGAAGTGACAGTCGACGGCCAGTCCAAGAAGACAGAGAAATGCAACAACACGCACAGTCCCAAGTGGAAGCAACCTTTCACTGTGTAAGTCCACACTGTGACCTGTTTGCCGTTCATCCATGCAGAAATACAACCAGTCACTTAACTCATTGAGTGCCTATCCCGAATTAGTTCGGGATATATTATCGTATCACAGAGTGCCTATCCCGAACAAGTTCGGGATATAAAAAAAAAAAAAAAAATATTTTTTTTTTTTTTTTTGAATTTTTTTTTTTTTTTTTTTGGACCCCATCAAATCTGGTGAACATGATTTCAATCGCGATTTTGCATGTTCCACCCCCATACAACCCCATCTAACATACAGGGCAGCCATTTTTGGTTACATTACATGTAAAACATAAGGGCGATTATCTCAAGAATGCCTGAACGGATTTCCAATCGGATTTTTTTGTTTGAAAGCTGTGAACAAACTGCACAAATCCACTCCAATGCAATCCAAAAAAAATTGGATTTTTTTAGAGCTCATTCTTCTCTGTTTTTTTCCCATGCATGAGGTGTGCAAGGTTTAATCATGGCTAAGTTGACGAAAATAAGGCTTCTAAAATGCTTGGTAGCCAATAGCTAACTTCAAGCTAACTTCATCCTCTTCCTGTACATGCAGTCATGCACAAAGGAAAGTGTTCAGGCAAGTCATGGCTGCAGGGCTTCTGCATATACCAGCATATCTCTATGGGATTTTCTCTGGCCACTGGGCGCCCTCTAGTGGTGAAAGGGGTGGCACTAAATGAGTTAACAGCAGGGGATTTCAAACTTTTTTTACTCGGGGCACCCCTGTAAATAACCTTTCCATCCATGCCACGGCACCCCTGAATTACACTGTTAATTTTTAGAATCTTACATCATATTATGCGACGTAAACATGCACGTCTTTCCACTTGAGATACGCTAGGCTATGTGACAGAGAAATATCCGAAAATAATGTTTAACCACTTGAACCTCAGCATCCCTATTCTGGGGGGAAGGTTCACCAAAAATAGACAATCTACAAGCTCACAACGCGTTGTGAGCTTGTAGATCTGCTATTTTTGGCGAAGAGAGTTGGCTGTAGATGGAAAAAGAACTCATCGAGTAAAGTTCAAATCAGGTCTGTTTTACGAAGCATAGTGATGTGATATTGATGAATTCTAAATATTATCAAATTATTCTGCGGCACACCTGGACTGGCATCACAGCACTAGGGCTGTCACGATATGACATTTTACATGACGATTAATTGTCACTCAAATAATTGGCGATTAACGATTTAATTGTGTATTTGTCGTTGATAATTACATTTCTGTTTGGCTTTTAGGCTTTGAAGTTGCACATGGTAGATATATGACACATAACCTAAATATACAAATACATTTCTGACATATTTGACAACTTACTACTTAAAAAATAACATTGATAGTGGAAATAGCCGATCTACAAGCTCACAACGCGTCGCATCGCGACGCGTTGTGAGCTTGTAGATCTGCTATTTCCACTATTTCTGACATTTTTCAACATTCACGATGATGACGATTATGACAAAATAATTGCGATAATGTCAAATAATCACGATTAGACGATTATGTAATAATTGTGACAGCCCTACACAGCACCCACTTTTAGAAACCCTGACATACAGTACCACATGAACCCTGGTGTCCCTATTCTGGGTATGTCATAGTAGGCAAAACATTTGCCAACATTGCCGATCTCTCTACAATTCTGAGGCGTTGTGAGTTTGTCAAAAAAAAGATCATAGATACGCAGTGGTGGCTGGTGGGTTTTTCCCCAGGAAGCGCTACATCGCTAAAATTAGGCTTACGTGAACTGTGTGATCGCTAGTTCAGTGGTTCTCAACCTTTTTACACTGAGTACAACCTCAAAAAATATTTTGACTCTCAGAGCACTACCATTATAACATGCAATACAGTTGTTGGCCAAAGTCATACTGTACAAAATTTAAAAATAGAACTGGCTCGTACAGTACACACACACACACACACACACACACACACACACACACACACACACACACACACACACACACACACAGAGAGAGAGAGAGAGAGCTCGTTATTAAGAAATCAAGTCTTTCAGCACGTGTGTTTGGTTGTAAGATGCTGTTTGAGATGCGTCATATGCATTCATTACATACCACACTGTCTGTAGGCTGTTCCTCTGCCCCACTCCAGCAATGTTTAATCCCAGTTTCCACGTCATATTAACTGGTGGGTTTGTGCCATTTGAACGGCACCAATGGATGCTGTGTGCGATTTCACTGGCGCTCCTGCAGCAACGTTGTGCTGTGTTCAAGTGCTGTGGTCCAAGACATCCACCACTTCATATCAGTTTCTACAGTGAGTGCTGCACTGCTGGTCAAAATGTTCTCCTCTTGATCCACACTTATAGTTCCAGTTACAGGAAAGCTAAGCCATTTCTATGATATTGTGGTTATTTCCATTCAAGTATTTCAATAGTAGCCTATTATATGTTTTTATATTATTTCATATCTTATATTTCAGTCCACTTTTTCTTTTTTGGGGAGATTCCTTTGCGAACCACCAGATGGTATGCGTACCACAGGTTGTGAACCACTACAGGTTGATCAACAGTGGGTCGGAATACCCAGCGGGCTTGTAGCTCATGCTACAAAGTTACAAACCAAGTGACATGCATACGGATGTAGTATAGGAGACGGTGTGACCACCGCTCAAAAATATATTTCAAAAGATTTTCCCCTCCCAAAAATGCCATTTTCACAAAATTAAAAGCAAACACAAAAAAATTATCTCAGAAATTACATACATTTAAAGAACATTTGAGAAGTAATGAAAATAGCCGATCTGCATGCCCACAATGTGGCACGAAGCGACGCGCTGTGAGCTTGTGGATCTGCAACTTTCACTCGTTTGGGACCCACTGCTCCTGATTGTACTATGTACTCGTTGGACTCGTTGGTGTATCTGAGCCCGTTGGTGTAGGTCGACTAAAACCACTTGATGTCCTTCTGTCTGTATGTCCACTTTATTTTAGCCTGTCCACAAACTCCCGGTGTGCACAGAGTGCCTTCTTAATATAGAGTCCGTCTCAGGTTTCACTGACCCCCTGGCGGTGTGGAGTTATTATATAACTAGAGTTTACCATGGGATCGTAAACGGACCCATGTGTCTTTTCCTGGAGACACTGGGGGTTGATTAGCTAGACAACAGTCACAGGATTATGATATGAATGCTCACTTGTCCCTGAATAGCTTTTGAACTTTGTTAGTTAGTACAGACTACAGAGCAGGAACAACACTTTATAGATGGCTGAGGCTCACACTGAACACTGGCTCATTCCCCACAAAGTTGACACGCCACGTTCATCCTGACGTAGCTGTTTACCTGCTGAAGTGTCTGATGTAAAAAAAAAAGTGCAAAGGTTGTCGCCTAATTGAAAGAGCAGATGTTCAAGCTCAAGACGCGATGTTAGCTTGGCTAAAACTTATATATGCCAGCATTTTTCTTATGGCTAATGATTATTACCATTACCATTTAAGCCCTAAGGCAGTGATTCCCAAACGTTTTGGCTTGAGACCCAAAAGAGAAATTGGAAGTTTGCCCAGGACCCAATCTGGTGATATCTTCAGATCTACAAACGCGTCACCTTGTGAGCTATTTTTACTGCTTCTTAATTTTCTTATTTATTTGTGGAGATTATTTGATGTATTTATATTTTATATATAACACACACACACTGTGTGTGTGATTTCTAAATGTAGGAATGAAAAAGGGGGATATATACTTGTGACCCATAAAAATGTGTCTAAACATGGGTCCCGACCCACTGTTTGGGAACCGGTGTTCTCGCGCTCTACCTTCGGCCCACTCGTTTTTTTCCCTCTACACTAAACCTTTTTCTGAGTCTGCTGCCTAATAGCCTGAGCTTACTGTCATCCTCTGCATAATAATAAACTGTAAAGCTGACACACAAAGGCTGCATCGCAGTAGTGGCTACAATGAAGGACAAAAGCCAAACTCTTCTTCAGATATACTCATATCGCAGCTCAAAGTTTTACAACATGTCACAAAATGACATAACTCATCAAATTGTCGCAATGAGCTGATTGAACACTCATGGACTGAGTGTTGTTGGAAGAAGTGATGCATGGACTTATTGAATTGCAGGAAATGTACTTCCTAAAGCTGATTATGTATGCTGCAAAGGTTGAACAAGATTCAAAGCCCAAAACATGCTCAATCCTTGTTGGTATATTAGTATCAAAGTAATCGCAGTGAAGTGTTGGAAAGAAGTGCTGCGCTACAGAGGTGTAGTGATCACTGATCACACACGCATGTATTTGCAAACACGCATGTGATGTGTATTACATTATTATTATTATTTATTTAAATCTTTATCCCACAATGTTTGTAACCCTGGGAGCTAAACCTTTGCCAACCTGGGGAGAGCAACACACTGACGTCATGCTTCCTTCTATGCATGAGGAGCCCAAGCTGCTTCTTTTCACCTGACAGGGATGTTTCCCCAGTTGTACGTAGCGCGCGGAAGGAACACGTTATTCCAACCAGTTCCTCTCCCCTCCATCAGGCGCCCCGGCTGGCCAGGTCGAGGCGGTATAGAAACCAGGATTACTGCATGTTTTTTGTGAGGGTAGTGGGTACCTACCCAAGGGACACGGGGAGAACATGCAAACTCCACACACAGAAATGCACTTTTGCCAACCCCACCTAGGGTATGAGCACTGATGACATGGAGGAGAGAACACTCCCCCCAGCACCCACAGCGCCCCCTGGCGGGAATCGAACCCTGGACCGTGCCCCCTTGTGTCATTATTGACCAATCAATTTAACATCTGGCTGGAGGATTGGAATCTTGTTGGTCACGTTGGCCAGCCAGAATGGAACGGAAACTCTGGCTAGGGCTCAAGTGGTTAATTAATTGCCTCCATTTAATTTTGTGTCTTTGAGCCAGTTCATCTCGGAGCTAAATTGTGCTTTAGAAAACCGAAGCTCTACAAACTCACCATGTGTTGCGATAACGATGCATAGTGTTATTTTTTAATTATAAATGTGAACATGCCCAAAATAGGGACCCCAGGTTGAGAGGTTAATTACACATTGCTCAGAAAACTGGCAACCAGAATGCTGTTTTAAAGTTGTAAAACATGGTTACAATTTACTCTTTAGAGTTGAATTGAACTCTTCATTCTAAAGTTTCACATCTGAATTATTGTTTGTTTGTTTTTGTCCATCACACACACACACACACACGCGCAAACAGGATCGTCACTCCATTCAGCAAGCTGGTGTTTCGCGTGTGGAGTCACCAGACTCTCAAGTCAGATGTGTTACTGGGTGTGGCCACGCTCGAGATCAGCGACACTCTCAAGTCCAATGACATGAAAAGTGAGTATAGAAGCCTCCTACACACACCACACGTGATTTGAATGCAGCATGTTGAAGCAGTAGTTGTTTATGTCCACTGATTAATGCCATGTTTTCTGTCTTACTCTGGGTTTGCTGTTCAATAAAGGGAAAATACTGAACAGCTGGGTCCCTAGGACAAAGGCCCAGTGTGTGTGTGTGTGTGTGTGTGTGTGTGTGTGTGTGTGTGTGTGTGTGTGTGTGTGTGTGTGTGTGTGTGTGTGTGTGTGTGTGTGTGTGTGTGTGTGTGTGTGTGTGTGTGTGTGTGTGTGTGTGTGTGTGTGTGTGTGTGTGTGTGTGTGTCAGTTGCTTATTGGATCATGCACACAAACGCTTACTACATGAAAGCCTGTGTTGGATTTCTCCATGCCTGGAGTGACGTATCTCGGCTATAGACATACACTATTATTGCGGCCGTAGGTTGCAGTTAACTATGATAACCGTCACATCTTGTCAGTAACGCCTGTCAGAGGCCGGATAACGCCTAAATGTCTATAGCTGACCTATGACATCATATTGTTGTGACATCACAATCCGTCCTTGTCCCTTGTATGCCATATATGGAGATCCTGATGTCATCAATATTAAGCCCATAGCTTGGAATGCCCATATATGGACATACTGTATTGTGTGAGTCTCATGTGGTCTTTAACATAAGACATCTATGATGTCATACGTCAGTCATATCCATATTTGGGAAAATATCTTGTCCAACTTATCATTTTTATTGCCTGTGTCCAGACCACATTGCAATGTAGGGCTATACGTTTGGTATGGGCTAGTCCCAGTTGTCCGACGTCCCAGTTGGGCGAACAGACTGTAAAGCAAGCGATCTTCATCCCATTCATGCGTTTATCGTGCGCTTGCCCAGGCCTTACGGCCTGGGCATAAATATAACGATTGCATTCACCACGGCTTCGTAACTCACGCGGCGCTCGGGGCGTCGGACAACTGGGATTTTCCCGTTTGGTATACCTCCTCCTTGGGCAATAGCTGTGGCCTACTTCTGCTATTTTTACATTTGAATCCTGAAAAGTAGCAGTTTTGGTTTCCACCTGTGACTCCAGAGGTCGCTTATTTTGGTGTATTTGTAGGGTGGTGTTCGAGTTGTTTTTATGTGTGTGCACAGACTGCACACTGCAGCAGTTGTTGTGCAGTTATTTCAGCATTGTTGGATCTCATATCCTTAATACTGTGGTTTATAAAAAGTCGTAGAACACTGCACTCTGTGCTAAAATAAATTATGGGACCTGTGGAAAAGAAAAATGCTCATGCTCCTATTTGGCAGCCGACAGGTTCTACTTGGCCCCATCATCATGGATCTCAGCCTTCCATTGTCGGTGCGTTCGATTGATTGATGATACTTTGGCAGATTAAAGACCTGACTCGCATTTACTTGTTGTGTAACTCAATTCCGTCCTGTAGTGGCTGTCTTGCTTCTATTTTCCTAATGGCTGTATGTTGTCTTTTTTAAAGCAATAGCTTGGACAATTAAATCTTTTTTTACCTTTTACCTTTTTAACCGACAAATCATGGGCATGGACAAATCTATATCAAACAAGCCTGCTGCGTTGCCCATGCTCCCAGGAGTTGTTGTAAGAATGTTGTTTGTTGACATTATTAATTGTCATTGTCTTGGTCCTTGTCGACACAGTCTCGGAGGTGGTGCAGACCTTAAAGCTGTATGGAGCTGTGAGTGTAGCTGTGCATGAAAGCCCCGGGTTCCAGCCAGAAGTCATAGGAGACCTGTCTGTGTGCCTGGATGGCATGACCGTTGACCCGGACATGTTCGCGTCAGCTGCAGCCAATCATCAGAGTAAGTCCAATTAGAAGCTCTTGCATGGCTGGGTACATTTAGGGCGATGACGTGACGATTAATTGTCACTCAATTAATTGCGATTAACTTTTTAATTGTGTTTTTGTCATACATTTCTGTTTGGCTTTTAGGCTTTGAAGTTGCACATGGAAATCATGACACATAACTTAAATATACAAAGAAATTACTGACATAATTGACAATTTTATACTTAAAAAAAAGAACATTGATAGTGGAAATAGCCGATCTACAAGCTCACGAGTCACATCGCAACGCATTGTGAGATTGTAGATCTGCTATTTCCACTACTTTTTGAAAGTGTTTGTAACTATATTAACATTTCTCAACATGGAAACGATTATGACGATTAAGCATAATAATTGCGTCAAATAATTGCGATTCGACAATTATGTAATACTTGTGACAGCCCTGGGTACATTTATACTCCCATCATACGATGGTGTTGCGTTTTGTGAAAATGGCCAGTCTTATAAGCTCACAACACTTGGCGAACTTATAGAACAGCTATTTTCGAGGTGCGACACCGTCGTATTAAGATTTGAATTCTCTCTATTGCTTAATTAATTATGTCATTTTGTGTCTCAGGTACATCCAACGGGGAATCGGAACTTAACGGGGATCATGATATAATAAGGTACGGTAGTGATTCCATTCATATAGAGGTTTGTCCAAATTCTTTGCTGTTGTTTTGTTCCTATTATTTCTTTTTTTAAGCTTTTTTTTAAGATACAAATTATAATCTGTTCATTGTTATACAACTATTTTGAAAATAACTGAATTAAATCTGTGTTGTGAAGCAACATGTTTTCAGTTCAGAGGGACCCTGAGATGAATCAAGAGCAGCTCCTAATGTATAAATAAATGTTTATACAGTCAGTTATTCCCTCTTCATTGCCCACAATAATTAATGTTTACATTGGTGGTTTCTCTTTCCCCTAGGGAAGGATTAGCACAGGGTTCCCACGGTCATGAAATTCCTGGAAATATTTTGAAATTAGAAAAAATATTTTTCCAGTACTGGAAACGTTTTGGAATTTATCAAGGGTCCTGAAAGGTCCCGGAAAAAATAGCTATGCATTGCCTTTGGTTATTGATTTACCTCTGAAATGACAAATTAAACATGGGCCAAATTGTCAGATATTAGAGGCAGAAATTGTTAAAATAGCAGATCTACATGCTCACAACGCCTCGCAACACTCGCGTTGCGAGGCGTTGTGAGCATGTAGATCGGCTATTTTCACAATTGAACCGTGTTGTACAAAATTCCTCAACTCTTAGTGCTCGTCAGGGTGCCGGTCCCCAGTTAAAATAGGATTATTTTGGGGGTCACAGCCTGAAAAGGTTGAGAACCACTGGCATACACTGCCTGTCTTTGGGCATTGCACATCTATACTATAATTTTGCGAATGTCTGAGTGAGTGAGTGAGTGAGTGAGTGAGTGAGTGAGTGAGTGAGTGAGTGAGTGTCTGTCTGTCTGTCTGTCTGTCTGAAACAGCGTTTCTCCTCAGTGGCTGGAGCAATTGATCTGAAATCGCATCACCATTAGCATATGAACACACCTAACATAACTGTGAAGCCCGTTTGTCACTTTCACAAATCGTATGCTGTATATTAGCATTTTTATGGTGTATCTACTATCTATTCTGGGGGGGGGGGGGGGGGGGGGTTGCCATTAAACGAAACGGGTATTTCTTACATTGCTGCTCCTACATATTATCATGCAAGCACCAGTTAAAGTTACTTTCCATCCCTCATATACTGTATGCACAGTGCACATCCCATAACCCACACACTGCACATCATTTTGGAGCTCATATCTTTGAACGGGTAAGGGCTAGTAGGAGTAAGCGACCTGTTATTGAGTCCTGTTATATAGTCCTGGAAATTGGGTTAAATATTCTGGAAAGGTTTTGGAAATTAATTGGTAAAAATGTGTGGGAACCCTGTTGCCCACAATAATTAATGTTTACATTGGTGGTTTCTCTTTCCCCTCGAGAAGCATTAGCAGAACTGGTCTTGAGTGAACATAGGCTGAGACACGTTGATGTCGACTTGTTCATTACGTTGCCAGTGACCTTTGTTGATAGTAATTGAGGAAGCCAGCATGACACGATATCCACTCTGCTAGCCTCTGTGTGTAAAGGTCCTGCATCGCTGGCAGCTCAGTCCTGGTGATGTGCTGTGCTGTTTTAAACACCCACTGCAGGGTTCCCGCGGGTCCTTAAAAAGTCTTAAATTGTCTTAAATAAAAAATCGTGAATTTAAGGTCTTAAAAGGTCTTAAATTTGACCGTAGGCATTAAATTTGAAGATGATGTTTTTAAGGCTCATGGGACAATTAAGCCATAAACATTTGTACGTATTCATTTGATTCGTTTATTTGATTTATTAATATTAGACGACGAGAGACCGCTAACAGGCTGAAGCGAGCAGCAGTCAGTGGGAAGGGGAGCTTGCTTGTTGTTCTCGGCTCCGCCCGTTTTGTCAGTACTGTGGTGAATGGTGATGTATGTGGATGGAGAAGAGGGTAGTTTTGTTTTTTGACAAAACAAGCGCTCCTTTTCCCTAGCCTCCCGTCACATCAACTGCCCTCCCTAGTTATGTAGCGCACTCACACTGTCTGAGTGAGCACAGACGAAAGTAAACACATTTGGCGTGTAGTGGAGTTGTGCTTGTGGGCTGTGGATGGACTTCTTAAAAAGTTTTAGATTAAGACAATTCGCGATGCGGCCGTGCGCGATTCTGCATTGATGCGGGGATGTAACATAATCGTCTTAATCGATGTTTGTCGATTTTCCTCAACCATGAGGAATTAGCTAGCCTAGCTACATGCTAAGGCTATATTGTCACATTCCTTCTTCTGCCTGTAAGACCGAATGAAGCTGACTGTCATAAAGTCATTAGTCAGCCCGTTTTCAAAGAGGAGAATCCACCAATCATCTGTGATTTACAACAGCTGTTGTACCGAGCGTTTTTACGTTCTACACGCTCATCAATACACCGTGTATCCCCTCTCCTCTCCTGACTTGAGTCCCGTTCACTCAGTAATATAATAATTTAACTCAGTGACCAGGGTTGCCAACATTAGACTGTCAGAATTCAGGAGATTTTTGGGGGGGCATTAGCTCTGGTCCTTCTCGTCTCCTCCTGGAGACGCTCTGACAGACCCGTCGGGAAACGCCTGGACTCGAGATTGTCGGCCCCCCCGAGCGCTCAACATCAGTCAAAATAAACAAAACCGTTTCACTACTCACCAAACCAAAGGTCGTTTTGCGCTGTTGAAAGTCTATTCTCCGCGGTGGTGAACCCCTCAGCACCCCACCTACTCTGTAAAATACATTATTTTTGGCATGAAATAAAGTGCATCCAACTCGACCGCCGCTTATTTCCGGGTTGTGAACCATTGTATCTGCGGTGGCCGCTAGGTGGCCTGAGGTGTGTGCGTTTTATTTCATGACAAAAATAATGTATTTTACAGAGTAGGTGGGGTGCTGAGAGGTTTACCACCGCGGAGAATAGACTTTCAACAACGCAAAACTACCTTTGGTTTGGTGAGCAGTGAAGTAGTTTAGTTTATTTTGACTGATGTTGAGCGCTCGGAGGGGCCGACAATCTCGAGTCCAGGCGTTTCCCGACGGGTCTGTCAGAGCGTCTCCGGGAGGAGACGCGATGGACCAGAGCTAGGGGGGCATATGGAACTCTGATTTTGATAATTTTATTATACTTACTTACTTGCATTGGAAAAGGATGGGTACAATTTCAGCAATTAAAACGCCAGAAGTAGGTGTACAGAATTTGATTTTATAACTGAAGCAATGTTAGACCCATATGTATAGGCCTACTAATATTCACTACTTAAGTGGATATCTCACTATGATTACATGCACTGCCCACACCCTTAAGCAGGTGATCTGGGTCCTCCCCCAGAACTTTTTGAACATAGTAGATTTAATTTCCTTTGTTATGGTGATCTCAGACTGTCTGAGATTAACATTGAGGGGTGGCATTCTCAGCTGTGAAATATGCCTGTCTTCTAAGACAAGTCCCTAACTTGGATATTTGGATCTGTATATCATAGGCTTTATTATATTTTTTATTGTATATTAATATTTAATTAAATTTGTTCCCAACATTTTGCTGTTTGTATGTATGAGTCAGTAAATACAGCATCTTGTAGTTGTAATTCACTGCAGAAGCTGGGTTTATGGTTTCAAAAGACAATATTGTGCATCTCCAATTCTGAATGATGGTGACAGGCCACGGTGACGGTGGTCTGCTGACCCACCTGCTGTCCGAATACACACACGATCCCCAAGTTGTTGTTCTCCCTCCCAGCCGTTCGCCCTGGGTGTCTATCAAGCGTGATGATAATCGGGGTTGAAATTATTTACTATTCTGACCCTATCGTGACATAACTCGGACGGCGCTGAGTCGGCTCATGCGACCTTCGCAGCGCTTGACATGGCTACTCGCTTGCTTTAGCTTCGCTCGGCAGTGTCTCACGTGGATCAAGGTCGCCTGAGATGGCGCGCCTCCGTCATCTCCACCGTCAGCGCGGTGAGCATGAGGTAGGGCGAACGGCCCGGGAGGACGATTTGGGTCTTAAATTACATTTGTTGAGGTCTTAAAAAGGTCTTAAAAAGTCTTAAATTTTACTTTTAAAATGGTGCAGGAACCCTGCACTGTAGAGCCTTCGATTGCGGTCGGAAGTCGAGCAACTTCCATACCAAGCAATGAGCTGTTGTCTCGTCACCTGAACCCATTAAGACCTGAGACCAATTCTTTAAAAAAAACACCTCCTAAATACTATTATAAGTTTTATGAAAAACTTTGATTATTGATTCTATTTTTATTTATTTTTTCAATCATGTTGCTATATATCGTTGTTGTCGGGTGGAAAGCTTGTAGGTCCAAAACTGTTAACTTTTTATATTATTCATCTTTTTATTTAACGACTTAAAATAGTGAAATGTCGGGCTTGTAGATCTGCTCTTTCCACTACTTTTGTGACACACTCTTGTATGATGAAGTAGGGCTTTATTTATGGAAAGAAAAAACATACAACTTTGAAACTTGGAGAAACAAGGTTTCTGCCCGACAGTGACGATATAAACTTACAACTAAGATGACAACAAAGGTATATCAACATACAGGCTTTCCAGGTCTAAATGGGTTTACAACATTGCCCATGTGATTGACCTGCTCAGGTCCTCACTGATGTCAGCCCAGAGAGACCTGAAGCTCACATGTTGATGTGAATGGGTGCACGACACGTGCTCCCTGCAGATACTTGTAGATGGGGCATAGAGGGGGAGGCAACCTACTGTCCAAAATCTGGATCAATAATGGACTGTTTATGCAACGTGTACAAATACTATGCACATTGCAAGTCACAAAGTTAGGGTTAAGGTGCTTCACATGAAAAGGTTTGAGTACCACTGATAGGCTATAGCAAGGTTTTCAGAAAACTGTTCAGAAGACATTTTTAGTATCGGCCTCAGGTCTTTGGGTTTAGTACAGTACTTGAGCAAATTGTACTTAGTTACTTTCCACTACTTTTGATAAGTATGAAGGAATGAATTGGACACGTTTCTCTTGCATCTGTTTAGGGATGGGACGATACGCGATATTGTTGTTTATCGTGATAAACACTCACAATAATCTTATCGTGGAGATTTAATTTATGGTGATATCCTCCTCCGTCATGCACTGGGATCAATTCACCTTTTATTTTTAGCGAGCTGCACATCCAGCACCACTTAAACCCTCTATAATTGGTAAAAGGTACTTATAATATACGTACTTGATACAGTCTTTTTTCACTCTCAATCAAATGTCTTTTGCTTGAGCTTGTAGATCTGCTATTATTTGGCAAATGTTCCGCCCCAGGATAATGGATTATCGCGATAATATCGTAAATCAGGATTTCTTTTGACACAATAATCGTTATATGAAATGTTCCTATCGTCCCATTCCTACATCTCTCTCTAGGCGGAGTCGAGACAGCTCCCCAGCACTAGACGGAGCAGACGTCCACCCGTCGCCGGGCAGTCGGAGGGCGGTGAACGGCACAGGCTCTCCATCCGTGTCTTTGGGCGGCTCCCGGCCGCTGCGACCTCCCAGGCCCTCCAGACCTCCGCCCCCAACCCCACGCAGGCCCACGTCTTCACCAGGTCAGAACCAAGAACACTGACGCCGTTCACAGTGAATCGCCTCGTGTAAACAAATGAAGAAATGCTGTGCAAAGAAATGGATTCATCTCATTAAATGTTTAATAATCGAGTCAATTGATTAGTCTGAAAAATAAAACCACTTAACAACTTGAACCTTGGCATCCCTGTTCTGGGCGTATCATAATAGGCAAAAATTCTGGTAAGATTTTGCGAAAATAGCAGAGCTAGTAGATCGGCAACTTTTGGTAAAGAAATTAGGAGCAGCCAACAAAGTAGTTTAACCGTATTTTGTACTTCATACAGAGGTGCAAAAATAGCTTGTACACACTCGTTGATCAGCTAATTTTAAAGGTTTTTTGCCTATAATGACAAATGAAAATGGTTATCTGTCATAGACCTATTGGACCTGGAATAAAAAAATCCACTGGATCGATTATAATTGATTAAACAATTAGGTCTATTAACTCTTCTAGTGCCTATCCCGAACTAGTTCGGCTTTATTTCGGCCTTTTGATCGGCCGGTGTGCCGATTCCGAACTAGTCCGGCTTTTTATAAAAAAAAAAAAAACATCCAGAGGCCTTACCGAAGCACCGGGCAAAATTTTCGAGCCGACCCCCGGCCGCGGTCTGTTTACATCGGCCCGCGAGAGCGTCGCGCCGCCGATATTTGCCGTCCACTCCAATGCAATCCATGATCTTTAGAGCTCATTTTCTCTGTTCCATGCATATCCATGAGGTGCACAAGGTTTAATCACGGCTAAATCGCCGAAAATAGGGCTTCTAAAATGCTTGGTAGCCAATAGCTAACTTCAAGCTAACTTCATCCTGTTCCTGTTCATGACACAAAGGAAAGTGTTCAGGCGCGTCATGGCTGCGCACGGCTTGTGCATATACAGCGTATGTCTATGGTGGATTCTCTGGCCATTGGGCGCACTCATGTGGTGATTCTGGGCACTGTATGAGTTAACTATTGAACTGTTGACTTCTGACACCTTCCCCCAGCATCCTCCAATGGTTCTGCTCAAGCTGAAGGCAGTGACGGACACTCAGGCTCTGATACCCCGGTGCGGACACCAGCCCCAGCCTCCACAGCGGCCCCGCCCCCGCCCCCGGAGCCCAGCCCCTCCACAACCTCGGAGAACACTTCCTCCGCAGCAGGCAGACAGCAAGCTAGTAACGTCACCCCCGCCGTCACTCCTAGGGTGCCCGCAGTGAACACAGGACCCCTGCCTCCTGGGTTGGTTCCACTTACTTGGATGTGATGTGATGTGGTCTGCTTTTGTAGCTCGAGGATGGGCACTGCCCTCGTAGAAGTGACATTTGGAACCTGGGCTTGCATAGTAGAACAGCCAGGCAGCAAGTGGCGGTGGCCCAAATAGAAGTACAAATTCCTGAGCACCGTTTATAGCAGAAGGCCAATAAAAAGTCATACACTCTAGGATTTTCTGTTTAGGAGTTTGACGCATCTTCATTCAAATTGGAAGCTCTGTATTGAGTGACATTCAATACAATTGAGTTCAACAGAAATCTCCCAAGAGAGAAAAGAATTATACCTGTACAGTAGAGAGTAGACTACCCAAATACAATACTGGAGCAGCCGACTGGGTCTGCATGTATTTATTATTTCTCATGGGTGAATGCAAAATAATAAATACGTGCTGACCCAGCCGAGTGTTCCCAGTATAGTATTTCGGTAGTCTGTACTAGTCTCTACTGTAATGTCTAGGTGTCTTTTTTTCTTATTAAAATTGTCCCTATTGAGCACAGAGCTCTTCTACCCTTAACCCATTTAGGCCTGAACACAATATGACGCAATATTTTATGCTTTAAATATAAAAAAATAGCAGATATACAAGCTCACAGCGCGGCACCGAGTGCCGCGCTGCGAGCTTGTAGATCTGCTATTTTTGGAAAATCGTGAAAATTAGAATTTTGACCCCGATTTTATAAGTGTCTTTTGAATCCTTCTAAAGTTTTTTTGAAAAACGTATGTTTCTATGTCAGCAATCTGGCCAGCCATCGTCAAAGAAAGGGTCCTTTTCACTTAACTGGAGCTCAGTTAGTCTGTTCTTGAGAGACTACTATGTCAGTGGTTCTCAAACCTTTTCATGTGAAGGACCCCCAAAATGATATTTATTTGGACACGGACCCCCATCTCAAAATATTTAGTTCCAGGGACCACCCAGAAGCAACATTTCAGTTACAAACGTTCGCTTTGAAAATACATATATTCAAAGATTTGCACACATTTTCACGACTTTTTTCAAAAATAGCAGATCTACAAGCTCGCAGCGCGGCACTCGGTGCCGCGCTGTGAGCTTGTATATCTGCTGTTTTTCACTGGTTAAAGCATTCAATAATTCTAGGTCTAAATGGGTTAACTGGCTGAAGCATGTTGGACTTCTCTTTGTACTCCATGATAACTATGGAAGTACTTGATATTGATAACAACAATTTAAAACTAGCTGATTTAAATTAATCCAGGTTGAGCAACTGCATGGACTATTTCTCACCAAAGAGAGGGGCACCAATGTCTGTAATTAATGCTGATATATTCATAGGCCTGCCTGTAAGACGATTCAACTCCACAATGAATACAGAAAATACAATGTAATTATGTTAGGAAATAATAATAGGACTAACTGTACTGAGCTGATAATAGTGAAATAACATTTCACGACACAACTCTCCAAAATCGGTTTCAGCATCGGACCCCCAAATAACTGGCATCGTTCGGTTTCTAGTCTCAATAGTTCTGTTATCTCAGAATAGCTGGTGACCAGCTGAACACATCTTACAGTGACTGTTGTGTTTGCCGTCTAGGTGGGAGCAGAGAGTAGACCAGAATGGCAGGATGTATTTTGTCGATCACGTGGAGAAGAGAACGACGTGGGAGCGGCCCGACCCGCTGCCTGCTGGGTAAGAAAAGAAATGTGCTATTTGCCTAATTCTTTGGGGGGAATTTATGAACTTTTTCTGTTGACATTCAAGTCCATCTGCCACAGTAGATTTGAGAGAAAACATGGAATATTTAAGTTATTAGTCATAAATGTCTGTGACATACCCCGGCTTTGCCCTGAGTGAGATGAATGTTATGGACATCGAGGGTGATACGTGATATCAGCCCTAGGGCTCTTAGTTTTTACTAGTGCAGTGGTTCTAGTGCAGTGGTTCTCAATCTTTTCAGGCCGAGACCCCCAAAATAATCATATTTGAACAGGGGACCCCCCCACCCTGACAAACACTAAGAGTTGAAACATTACATTTTGTATAACAAAAAAAAAGGTGAAATTTCACAATAGAACTGTGTTCTCACAATTTCACAATTTCTGCCTCTAATATTTGACAATTTGACCAATGATTAATGTGTCATTTTAGAAGTATTAAAAAGTCCTTAAATTGTCACTTTAGAAATGTGCATATACCCTCTATACACTTAAACTTTATGGTGGTTTGTTTACTGTTGAGTGAGAAAACAATGTTGCACATTTAGTTAAAGGTGATACACCATGCATTTAAAAAGTATTTATATCATTCATTGTTTATGTCCCAAAAACGTTTTTCAAAAGGTTTGAGGCTAAATTACCACTCCTGAATAGAGAGCCTCTCTCATTTTTGAATGGCTCTCAGAGCATTTCAGCTGCAGTACCACCTTTGGCCTGAACCCCCCCCCCCCCCCCCAAAAAAAAATCCTTTTGAAAAAAAAAAAATTGAAAAAAAAAAAAAAAAAAAAAAGGTTTTTTTTATGATGACGTCACAATCGGCAGATGACGTCACAATCGGCAGCAAATCTGGATAGCCTGTTTTGAGAACCCGTGGGATACTTTTAACCTTCGCCTTCAAAAAAACAGAGAAAGACACAACGGTCAGAAATGGGACTTTGTGAGGATAGAAGGTGCTAGTGGGACCCCAAAAAAAGGTTTTAAAATAGGAAAAGTGAAATTTCATGGTGTATCACCTTTAAACATCTGGGGACCCCCCAAAATAATTTGGGGACTCCTCTGGGGGTCCAGAGTCCTGACCCACAGGTTGAGAACCACTGAACTAGCGCACCCACTAACTAGACACTGACATCTCACTGCAGTATGAACATACAGTGTCAAACATGTCAAACACGCTCTTATAAATTGATGGTTTTTATTTCTTCCTTCCCCTTTCTTTAGCTGGGAGCGTCGCGTGGACCCGATGGGCCGCGTCTACTTTGTAGACCACATCACGCGCACCACCACGTGGCAGCGCCCCACAGTGGAATCTGTGCGCAACTACGAGCAGTGGCAACATCAGCGCAGCCAGCTGCAGGGCGCCATGCAGCAGTTCAACCAGAGGTTCATATTTGGGGTGAGCACGTTGTTAAGGATACCCATCCATTCAAAAGTGCAAGATCAATTACAAGCAATTTGAAAAACGTTGATTTCATTGAAGTTCCTGTTTGAGAACAATTGACTTCTAAGCAAGAAAACAAATATAGAAAACAACTATTGGTATAATTGTTAATACTGATGTTATAATGGACATTATTTCTAACTATAGCTATCTAAACCTTTCCTAGTTTTTACTATAGGGACGATGTTCAGTATACTATGTACACAACCAAAAGCATAGGAAGCTGCTTGACTGGTTAACTCTTTGAGTGCCCCCTTTTTCACCACTAGAGGGCCCCAATGACCAGAGAATTCTACTTAGACAGTGCTGGTATATGCACAAGCCCTGCAGCCATGACATGCCTGAACACTTTCCTTTGTGCATGTACAGGAAGAAGAAGAAGAATGAGCTCTAAAAAATCCATTTGTGCAGTTTGTTCACAGCTTTCAAACAAAAAAATCCGATTGGAAATCCGTTCAGGCATTCTTGAGATAATAGCCATTATGTTTTACATGTTATGTAAACAAAAATGGCTGCCCTGTATGTTAGATGGGGTTGTATGGGGGTGGAACATGCAAAATCGCGATTGAAATCATGTTCACCAGATTTGATGGGGTCCAAAAAAAAAAATTTCAAAAAAAAGATTTTCAATTTCAATTCATTTTTTTTTTTTTAAGCCGAACTAGTTCGGGATCGGCACTCTGCGATACGATAATAAAGCCGAACTAGTTCGGGATTGGCACTCAATGAGTTAAATGTGCAATATGTGTCAGAATGTTCTTTGAAACTGTATGAGGTGTCATTACTGTATGTCTTTACAACAGTGTCACTGAATCTTATTTCCTGTACTGGTGCAATAGTGTCTGAAGTGACTGTATTGGTGTCTCTGTTGTTCCAGGACCAAGTCGCTGCTGGTGGACAGAAGCCAGAGTTTGACCCTCTGGGAAGCCTTCCACATGGATGGGGTAAGAGCTCATTTAGCTGTTCACATTAATCAATTCCACTAAATCAGTAGATCACCACTTCCTTTGGATGCAAAGGATCCATAGGAACCAATCAATGTTAATTACAGGGAGATTTACAATGGATGTTACCAGTGTAATAGTGTATGTTCAATTAAGAGATTAGAAACTGAAAACTGGTTCAATTGTAGGTCAAGAATTGACTCGAGTTGTAAAAGTCCAGCCGTGAACTTTAAAGGAATCCAAGGCACTCTGTTAAGCTGTATAGTTAAAAAGCCTTACATTGTTGTTGTCATGGCTTGCCATGCAAAGGTTAGGGTAACCTGTGTTTAATTTTTAACCTTTGCCAAGCCAATAAAAACCTTTTGTTTTAAAACAATACAGTTGAAAGGAGTGTGTTGGATTCCTTTCAAGTTCACTTTTTCTCCTTGATTTTGTACAAAAGGAAGGAACTTTAGTCTTAAATGAAAGAAAAATCCACAAACAAGACAGCATATTGAGTAATAGAAAATGGACTGCGTTTTGCTTTTATCAAGCACAATGTACATTAAATTCACCCATTCTCAATGCCACACGCATGCATGCACAGCTGTCCTTTCACTCTGAAGTCTTTCACATTTTATGAATGCTCTACAAGCATAGTAGGATTGACAGTTTGTTTCTTTTCTTGTAGACACAGTTACTGACTAATGAGTTGTGTGTTTCAGAGAAGAGAACTGACGCCAACGGCAGAGTGTACTATGTACATCACCCCACACGGACAACACAATGGGAAGACCCGCGCACACAGGGGTTAGTGTACACATTTTTATGTTTTTCTGTACGCAGGTATGACCGTTGTGAGTCTCCTACTGTAATGTGTACCTGGGGGACCCCCAGATGTAAAAAATGACCAAATGCGTAAACATGACCAAATGACCACCCCAACGGGGCTGCTCACGGGGAATTCCCGGGGACCACCGACTCCTGGTGCTCCAGAACGGATGCAAAAGTGGTGGCGCCCCCAGTGGAGGACCCCCTACACTGCAGCTCACATAAAATGCCGTAACTCCGGCTAGGAGCGACCGGGACAGCCGGGGCCGGTACCTATTCGTCCGCCTTGCCGGCGCGGAGACCCCACCCCTCATTTCTCACATGGCCCTCTTCTAGCGCCACCATGAGGCCGATTCTTGCAAAACACATTTTTGGACACTGCTCCTACAATTTTCGCCCTAAAATCACGCAAATCGGTACACAGTATGTCTACACTCATCCCATCAACATGAATCTGTCCCATATAGCGCCACCTCCAGGCCGATTTTTAAAAACACATTTTTGGACACTGCTCCCACAGATTTTGCCCTAAAATCACGAAAATCACTACACAGTATGTCTACACTCATGTCATCAACATGGATCAGGAAGATTTTGGCAAAACACATTTTTGCCCTATTTGTGGAGATAAGTGACCTACGGTCGCTTATCTCCCGATTAGGGAGCCTTACTGGTGTGTAAAACACTGTCTGGTGGATGCAGTGACGTCAATACGTGCGCGTCCCGCGTCTCTGACGCATTCACGTTGCCTAGAGACGCATTCACGTCATTGTTCTGGGGTCCCACGGACGCATCGCCTCCATGGACCATTGGTGTCCACGTTAAAATAATTTACCACGTCGCGAAAAAAATAATATTTTAAAAAGTCCACAGACGCCACCATTGTTCATGGGTGAAGGCATGCTACTTGACCCTACGTTAACACAAATGAAATCCGCGTAGAAAGTCTTAAAACAGACGATAGAACTAAGACTGTGTGTGTGTGTTTTGAATCCACGACGCCATTTTGTGCGACTGCGCTTGGTCACAGAATTCAATGGGTGCCTGAGTTTTAGCGTAGCACCGGGCCGCTCTCTGACCATAGTGGCACAGCGTGTTAGGTGATACACCGAAAAGGGTTCCCCCACAGAACGTGTAGCACGGCGCAGAAACGTGACGTCACGTCTCTACACTGCAGCTCACTGCTCAGACAGCGACCCGCCTCCATTTGGTGGTCCGCCGGGGCAGCGTACCACCGCGGCCGCCTGTGCCTTGCCCTCCCGCATCCATAGAGGGGTGGCACGTCCCTCTAGGATCAACCGTTCAAAACAAAAGTAGCCGATCTACAAGCAACCCAATCCACTGTTTTTGACCCAGTCCACTGGTTCTCTGTACAGCAGAGCAAACACAAGCACGCCATTCCATAGAAGCAGTAACAGTACAAACAGGAGACATCATCTCACTGAGAAGATCCATATATTATCGATGTATATAAAATAACAGGTGGCTGTTGATTATGAAGACTCGGTAAAAGCTTCTATCTGCGCCCCCAAGTGGTCAACATCCGATATTACCGGTTCGGTATAAAAAAAATCAAACCGTCACATGACTATTTGGAAGTATTAAAATTGTAAGATTTGGAATTGTGGTTCATTTCTTTCAGACACATTTCTACGTAACATGAACATAACCATATAATAACCAATTCAAGTTAAATGCTGCACTTTGTCAAAAATGACATGACGCGTTGAATTTTTGTGGGACCCATAAAATATCCCTGGGACTCATCCGAAAGACCCTTTGTGGGTCCTGGGGACTCATTACATTAAAAACCTATTAACATCACTGTGGATGTATTCATGCTTTCAACCTACCGTTCCATGATGGGCATGCCATTATAGGCAACATTATTCAAAACAATCTAAAATGAATGAATACATGTTACATTTTTGCCTGCTGCAGTTTTTTAACCAGAACTGGGAAAACAAACAACACAATTAGCCTAGGGTTTCGTCTCCATTTTAACTAGTCATATACTTGTGTTCTTATCCTTGGACCAGGCTGCTGAATGATAAGCCATTGCCAGAGGGCTGGGAGATGAGGTTCACGGTGGACGGCATTCCCTACTTCGTAGACCACAACAGGAGAACCACCACCTACATCGACCCGCGCACCGGCAAATCATCACTGTATGTCAACAGGCTCAATACTGAGCAAGAAAACCTCTCGGAGCTCCATTGAAATCACATTAACTAAAGTGTGCCGTATGCTCGCTAAGATGTATAAGATAATCCTATTGTAAAAGTATATTATATTTGTAGAATACAAGCTGTGTAAAAAAGTTTTTTTTTCTTTATTCCTTTGTTTGCCAAGTTAATTAGTGTAAAATAAGTTTATTAGAGATTGAAAATGTTTCTTGTGTTATAGGATAGAGAACACTAAATATACAGTAAATATATATATAAATTCTCTCTCTCTCTCTCTCTCTCTCTCTCTCTCTCTCTCTCTCTCTCTCTCTCTCTCTCTCTCTCTCTCTCTTTCTTCCCCCCCCCCCAATTCCAGTGAAAATGGGCCACAGATAACCTATGTACGTGACTTCAAAGCCAAAGTGCAGTACTTCAGATTCTGGTGCCAGGTAACACTAATAATATAAGGATTATAAACAACGTGCTTTTCCTTAAAGGGTGTGCAAGTATTTGTGTTAAATAGCTTTATATTTGCATAGTAATCATCGCTATCGGGTGTTTGTTCAGTAACAGAGTTCTCCCCATCTATCCAGCTCTTTAATAAACATATACATTTTAAGGATACCAATTTCATCCAATCAGGAGAGAGAACTCGTTGAGGATAAACAAGGAAATTGGAAGTGATTAAACAAAAAGAGCAAACACAACTGGAATTGGAACACTCCAAAATTTAAGCTAATAAATGGGTTCTACCTCGGAATTGGATGAAATTGACCCACAAAAAAAAACATACTTTAATGGTTGGAGCAGAATTGGTCTCCCTACTCTTCCATTGGTCAAGTGTTGCTTGTCAAAGAGCTGATCTACAAGCAACAATTACAAGCAATTTACGTAGGCCCCTGTACACTTCGTCGTATGAGGAATAGTTGAAATAGCTGATCAACAAGCTCACAACGAGTCACATTACAAGCTTTCGTTATTTTCATAAGATCTTGGACACTTTAGCCTATAATTACATTCCCATAATAGGGCTATTAATCACTTGTGACTTCCCTCTCCACAGCAACTGTCAATGCCTCAACACATCAAGATCACGGTCACCCGCAAAACTCTGTTTGAGGACTCCTTCGCTCAGGTAAATGTTTTAACACCACCTGATCCTTTCCACATCAAGGACCCTCAAATAGCCATATCCTATGGCTGTGCCCCCCATTATAAAACAGTATACCAACAGAATTGGTATTGTATACTAGCAATACTATAAACCAGGGGTCTTCAATGTTTTCAGGCCAAGGACCCGTTATTTGAGAGAGAGATGAAGCAGGGACCCCCCCACTACATATTGTTGTATCATTGTCATCAGTCTCTGTTGGATGCGTGTTATTGTGTCTTTTTCAGACATTTAACAACTTAAAGCCATACTGTGTAAGTTGCCCAACTAGTGGTCATTAGCCCTATAGCAAACCGCGGTCGCGTCCGCGTCTTTCGTCCGTTTTTCGTACCTTCAGACCCCCGCGTCTGCCTCCACCTCGCTGAGATCTATCTTTTAAGGGGTCCCTTGTTCCTGTGCGTTCAGTAATTCCAGAGATACGGACTCCTTCACCCTGCCTGGTAGGCGAAATTACCTAGAGAAGGGATGGTACAAACGGGCGACAACAAATATGGCTGCCATAGCGACCCCACTTCAAGATGCGCTGTGATTGGCCGGCAGTTGTATAACCCTCGCTGTGATTGGCCGGTAGTATGATGACGCAATTTTCGCGCGAGATCCGGTCCACGGCAAGGATCTCAGTTTACATATAGAGAAGGCTTTACAGGCTGAAATTCACGGCGCGGATCTTCTAAAACTTTTGTGATTTAATAGTTAGGAGAATTTTAAGATTTGTTTTATAAAAAAAGTTACATAGTACAACTTTAAATCATCGATACTTAGTCAATTTGATCTGCTTTTTTTTAAAAACCTCTACACCAAACCTATTTGCCAAAAATAGACGATCTACAAGCTCTCAACGCCAATCTACGATTGTAGATCTGCTATTCTTGGCTAAAGTTCTCCTCAGAATAGGGATGTGAGGGTTAAAGTTGTTCATTTAAAATAATTATCCTATCACAAAGATTTGGCGGACCCCCTGCAGTAACTCTGGGGAGGCCCTAGGTGTCCCAGACCCCCTGTGGAAGACCCCTGCTATAAACATAGTATTGCCCCCCCCCCCCCCCCCCCCCATATATATTTATTTATGCATCATTAACAATACATGTGTTTGTTTTAGATCATGAGCTTCAACTCCCAGGATCTCCGCAGGAGGCTGTGGATCATCTTCCCTGGAGAAGAGGGCCTTGACTACGGAGGGGTGGCCAGGCAAGTCCATCTTTTTTAGATTTAGTCTAAAACCTGTCTTAAACTCTCACAACACGGTAAACATTCTCTGGAGTCAGGTGATCAAGATATATCTGTCCATATCCCACTCTGATTGGCTATGATCGGCTTCCAGCGTTTGCAGCAGGGGCCCGTTTTGCGGTTCACTTCCAGTGTGTTTCAGGCCTTGCCTATCCCAACAGGGGTCCTCAACCCCTTAGTTGAGAGAGAGATGAAGCAGGGACCCCCACAACCTGTTCATAGATTCCATATAGTTTCATTGTTTGACAGCACAATCCTCAGTTTATTTTGGATTCATGTCAATTTGTGTTTTCAGATATTTTCCAAAATCTGAAATCCAAAATAAACTGACGATTGTGCTGTCAAACAATGAAACTATATAAAACCACTTGAACCGTCAACACTTTATAAACTTGACCTTCCACTCTGTCCTTAGTCTGCTCTTTTTCCCCTCTACACCAAAGCGCTTTGCCGAAAATAGCCAATCTACAAGCACACAACGCGTTGTGAGCTTGTAGATCTGCTATGTTTGGCTAAAGTTCTCAGAATATGGACACTATGGTTCAAGTGGTTAATATTAAAAAGGAGGAAAAAAAACCTTTCTATCACTCAATGATTTGGAGGACCCCCTGCAGTAACTCTGAGGACCCCTTTTTGAAGATCCATGCTGTACAATACATCTACTGTTCTGCGGTCCTTTATTAAAGGCTCCTCTGTCTGTCTGTCTGTCTGTCTGTCTGTCTGTCTGTCTGTCTGTCCACTTTAGGGAATGGTTCTTTCTGCTGTCCCATGAGGTGTTGAACCCCATGTATTGTCTGTTCGAGTATGCCGGGAAAGACAACTACTGTCTCCAGATTAACCCCGCCTCCTACATCAACCCCGACCACCTGAAGTACTTCAAGTTCATTGGGCGCTTCATTGCCATGGTCAGTCATTTTGTGTTCAACCTTTTGGCAGCATGGCTAGTAAGAGCGTTAGCACTATATAGTGCTAATTGTACTGTACAGAGGTACAGAAGAGTTACGCTTTTTATTGTCACTGTTACATTATGTCCAAAACCATTGAAAACGGTCATGAAATTCCTGGAAATATTTTGAAATTAGAAACAATATTTTTCCAGTACTGGAAAAGTTTTGGAATTTATCAAAGGTCCTGGAAGGTCCTGGAAAAAGTAGCTATGCATTGTCTTTGGTTATTGATTTTGTTAATACCTCTGAAATGACAAATTAAACATGGGCCAAATTGTCAAATATTAGAGGCAGAAATTGTGAAAATAGCCAATCTACATGCTCACAACGCCTCGCGTTGCGAGGCGTTGTGAGCATGTAGATCAGCTATTTTCACAATAGAACCGTGTTTCGTGGCCACGGCCTGAAAAGGTTGAGAACCACTGGCATACACTACCTGTCTTTGGGCATTGCACACAGGAGTAAGCGACCTGTTATTGAGCTGAATTATTGTTCTATAGTCCTGGAAATTGGGTTAAATATTCTGGAAAAGTTTTGGAAAAGTTTTGGAAATTAATTGGTAAAAATGAGTGGGAACCCTGAATGTAGTTATTATTTAAATACAGGTAGTCACAAGCACTTGCAGACTTACTGTAACTAACAGGAGTCATGCTGAACAAGCCTGATCTGAAATAATGAAGGAAATAGTTCTCATCTAGAATAAAACATAAGGATTGATGTTATATACTATAGGTATATATTGTTTTCTGTAGTTTTTTTTACACACAGTCAACAGGGCACATACAGTACAATGTAGGCAAGTAGGTTTGAGAAATTTGAAAAAACTAAACTAAAATAAACCTTAACATCAGACCCTGCGACCCCAACAAGGTTGCATGCAACATACTTGGCAGTACAAAAGTTCTCACACTGATGAGGACAATTAGATCTGACTGTTTTGGTACATTTAGTTATTACATTTTAAGAAAATATGTGGTTGATGTTCAATATGCATACTGCCTGTCTAAATCACTGGCATATTTGTTTTTAAGCTCTGTATGTTTGTGTTTACAGGCGCTGTTCCATGGAAAGTTTATTGACACAGGGTTCTCTCTGCCGTTCTACAAGCGCATCCTCAACAAGCCTCTGGCCCTCAAAGACCTGGAGTCAATAGACCCAGAGTTCTACAACTCACTCATATGGATCAGGTGTTTATTATTATACACCAATATTAAATGACAACTTTGTTTTTTTACAACCAGGGTTCATATTTTAGATTGTAATTAGAGAAAAGAAAAAGTGTGTGTGAAAATGTTTTCATTTGCTTCGTTCTATTGTTTTATCGCGTTTACCGTGCTAAAATGGGGGGCATGCGTACGCATGGGGGCATGCGTACAAGTGGCTAAATATGTCTTTTTAGACACAATAAGCCAGCGGTTTCTTTATTGCTATTTACAGTAACACTTCTAGGTTGCGTTGTATCTTGGGAATGGGCTTATTCTGTGTAAAATGACATATTTAGCCACTTGTACGCATGCCCCCAACCACTGAAATAAGAATCTCTAAAACAATAGAAAGAAGTAAATGAAATCAATTTAACTCATACAGGGCCAGATTTCCAAAATATGAATATGAATGTGCGCTTATAACGCCAGGAAATAGCTATTTTGTATCCCCCCAGACCACCTTAACCAGACCACCTTAACGAATGCACGTTCACCATACCATACCACCAGATGACCACTAGAGACCACCATACACCATACACTGACATGGTCCCATGTTAAGCCTGTTTAAATCCACATAACAGGATGAGACGCTGACTTGGTCCTCATTGACTTAACATGGACGGGCCGCCGGTCACCATTTCAGCTCAATACTGTTCAATTCGTGCTTGATCGTCTCAAACCACCATTGGTATGGGCATCGGGACGTATATAGATGCCACACAGAAAGTTTCAGAATCAAAATCCGACCTAGTGAAGCTACGTGAGGGTCGGATGGTTGCATTGAGGCTAACGCTAGCAGAGGCCTGTTGTCAACAGGAAGCCCTGGTTTAAAGGTGACGTCATAATCGTATCCTTTTTTTTCACGGTTTACGTGTGGACATTAGCTGAGGTAAGCTAACCATTTCGCTCCGTCTATAAACACATATTAAAAGCTTAAACAATGCTTTTATATAAAAGTCGCTCCGAGTCGCTCGGCACCAAACGCCATAGTGAACTAGTCGCTCGTAAAGTCGCCCGGCGCTAACTGAGTTAACACCCATCTTTTAGATTCTTTAATTACAATCTAAAATATTAACCCATGTTGTAAAAAACTAAAGTTGTCCTTTAAGGGAATTATTATAGCTTTTCAAATGATTAACTGTAATTTGAAATCTCATTTGGGAACCACTGCCAAATACATCGGCTATACCTAATATTAAGTATAGCCATTGTACATGGCAGTGGTACCTAACCGTTATACCAAGAAGCTAGGAGGTGAGGCTGTAGTAATAACTATGTTCTCTCTCTGCAGGGATAACAACATAGAGGAATGTGGTCTGGAGATGTTCTTCTCTGTAGACAAGGAGATCCTGGGGGAGATCACCACCCATGAGCTGAAAGAGGGAGGAGGAGATCTGCTGGTCACCGAGGAGAACAAGGAGGAGTATGTTAGGTGGGTCACAATGGTAGTAGAAAAGATTTTTCCCCCTAATACAGTTGTTTTTATCATGTTCTGTAAAGCCACTTTGAGTACCTAGAAAAGTGCTATAAGTCGTATGTATTATTGACCCATTAAGACCTAGAATTATTTTATACTTTAGCTATTGAAAAATCGTGGCAGCAAATCTTGAATATATATTTTTTGTAACAAATCTCTGCTTCTGGGAGTCCCTGGAACAACATATTTTGAGATGGGGGTCCGCGGCCAAATAAGAAGGATTTAGAAGACATTTATAGCATTGGGTCAAAATATTCAAAGAAAAATAGCAGATGCTGCAAGCTTGTAGATAGTTAGCAAAAGTCCTGGCAAAAAAGTAATCTGAGTAAATGTAATCCTAGTATGTCCTGTTTATTTTCACGATAGTATTTTCTTTCAGTCAGGACAGTTTTCAAACAATCGCGGGCCACAGTGCTTTTATAACGGCCCGTAGAGAAGGCCGCATTTTAAACATGAAGGTGATTTAAAAGTTAGATTATAGAAAAATGCCCATTTGTGCAGCAGCGTTACACTGAAGTGAATGAGGGAGACAGACTTCCCGGTCACATGATCTCACGCTACATTTCGGGAAATAGAGTGTTACCACGGTAGCTTTGTACAGTAGCTACAGATTAATACAGTTTACTGTACAACGCGGCAATCGCGCCAACAGGCACAGGGAGACATCAAAGAGTTTGGCGTGTTGACACTTCGTGGACCTCCTATGAGTTAATAAGGTGTTTATGTGTGTCTATAGGCTGGTAGCAGAGTGGCGTCTCTCCAGAGGAGTGGAAGAGCAGACCCAGGCTTTCTTGGAAGGCTTCAATGAGGTCCTCCCCCAGCAGTATCTGCAGTATTTTGATGCCAAAGAGCTGGAGGTTTGTGTTGGACATGCACGTCCTGTTCATGTTAGTCTGTTCTTCCTCGTTTGTTCTTCTTGCTGCCAGGAAACGTATGCAAAGTTCACAGTTTAAACATTTACATAATATGACGTTTAAAGTGGTTACATTGACCGTGACAGTATAATATTCAACTCAACTTTATTGTCACATGTTCATAGTTAGTTTGTACTTTCTGGATCCAATTATTGCTGCTCAGCAGTTTATGCAATGTTTACAGTTTAAACGTTTGCATAATCATAGATACCTACTCCTCCCGCGAGGGAAATTCAGTATTTGCAGCCCAACCCAGCTGCTTCGCTGCCCACAAGGAGCGCGTGAGCAATTAGGGGTTAAGAGTCTTGCTCAGGGACACACATCGACATTGCTATCCTGGCCGGGAATCGAACGAACTGGTTCCAGTCCCTGGTTCCCCAGGCAGGCTCCCTAACCATTTAGCTATGGCCGCCCCTGATATATGCATGCGTATATCATTGCTGTCATGGAAAACTTGTGTTTGTTTGTTTGTTTTCTTTAGCTTACTTGTAGATCTGCTATTTTCACTACTTTTGTGTGACACACTAGTAAACCAGGGTAGAACAAGGCAGGAAGATCCTGCTGGTTAGTGAGTCAGGGACCAACCAGAAGGCTGTCAATAGGTCAATAGTGGGTCATTTCTGTTGTAGGTGATGCTGTGTGGTATGCAGGAGATTGACCTGGCAGACTGGCAGAGGAGCACCATCTACAGACACTATGCACGCAGCAGCAAGCAGATCGTCTGGTTCTGGCAGGTCAGTACTTTAGAAGCTACACAGTCACATTCTGAGTTCATTCTGGGTTAGAGTTAGATGATATGACTTAGAATGACCTAGAATATCTATCTACAAAATTTGGTCTTATGCTAATTCAAAATCTTTCACAGACTTCATCTCTTTAAATGAGAATTTGCTGTAATCCTAACATAGAAGAAAAGTGAAATTGATGTGACCTAATCTTTCCTGGGGCAACGTTTTCATTCCAAAACCAGATTTAAGGGAATAGAAATAAACTGTCTGCATGGTCTGTCGCCTTGTAGTTGTGTAAATCTCATTGTATGCCATTAACCCATTAAAACCAGGAATGTCAAGTCATTTTAGATTTGAGCTAAAAAAACATTATTTCATACTTTGGCTGTTCAAAAATGGCAGATATACAAACAAACTCATAGTGTGTCACTTTGTGCTGTGCTGTGAACTTGTAGATCTGCTTATTTTTGAAAAATCGTATTTGTGCAAATCCTTGAATATATATATATAAAAAAATAGGCGAACATTTAACTAAAATCCTTGCTCCTGGGGGTCCCTGGAACAGACTATTTGTGTGCTGGGAGAATTTTTTAAGCCAGATTCTGTGTGTGTGTCTGTCTGTCATAGCTGATTAAGGAGATGGACAATGAGAAGAGGATGAGACTGCTGCAGTTTGTCACTGGAACCTGCCGACTGCCTGTGGGAGGCTTCGCTGACCTGATGGGTGAGAGAAGCCATTGAACCACTTAAAGCTCTATTGTATTGTATATGTATGACGGGGTCCTACGACGGAGAAAGAGTAATGGACGTAGTTATGCACAATGCTAAACTATAATAACCTGAATCGATACTGACAGGTGTTGTATGTACTTTGCCTCATAGGGAGCAACGGCCCACAGAAATTCTGTATTGAGAAAGTTGGAAAGGAGAACTGGCTTCCCAGGAGTCACACATGGTGAGTAGACACAGTTCCAATCAGCCTAAAGTTCTCTGGAAGATAACATTACGCTAGAAATCTTAACTTCTTTATTACTTAGTCCTCCCTTACTTTTTATTTGAAAGATAAATAATATCTTTAGTATATAATGTAACCATGTAAACACTCTATTCTTGGTGAAACTAACGAGGTGTGCACTGTGCACAACCCCCCTTTGAAGTTCAAAGGGAGCAATTAAGAGCTTTGGCTGAGCTCCACCCCTCCACTGTTTCTGTTGATTTTCAAAAGTTAGACCCACCCCCTTCTCCATCTTGCATTGATTTCATTGGCTGGTACACCAAGATACCATATCAAGTTAAGCGTCATATGACAATACCAGACCAAGAGAACCAGTCTGCTGAGAGAGTGGGCGGGTCTATGGGCTGGAGCCAGGCAAGGGGGCGGTCTCAAGTTCAAATATGGTTGTTTTGGAGGGCCTCAAAGGTGGGGGAACCACTCGTCTAGAATACAAGTGTGTGTAAAAGATAGTGCACGTAGCTGGCGTGGATGTAGCATGTAGCATTTAATGCTGAGAGTGGCAGAGGGTTTAAACTGCGGCCTGATGAGTCCGTTTCTATATTTATGGGGAATGTCTTTACGCTAGAAATCTTAACTTCTTTATTACTTAGTCCTCCCTCACTTTTTATTTGAAAGATAAATAATATCTTTAGTATATAATGTAACCACGTAAACACTCTATTCTTGGTGAAACAGACCTGAGTTGCAACTCGCAACCATACCTCTTCCAAATCTCTTCACCAAAAATAGCCGATCTGCAAGCTCACAACGTGCCATTTTACGACGCACAGTGAGCTTGTAGATCTGCTATTTTTGGCAAAAGCCCCCCCTCCCCAGAATAGCGGGCGTTGGGATTCAAGTGGTTAAGGATGGCCGTGACCACTACATGTATTGTTTTGTCTGGCAGCTTCAACAGGCTGGACTTGCCTCCGTACAAGAGCTACGAGCAGCTGAAAGAGAAGCTGATGTTCGCCATCGAGGAGACGGAAGGCTTCGGGCAGGAGTGAGAGACGCGACGAGCACCCAGCAAAACACGGCAGTGTTCAAATCAGGGAGCCTATCGGAAAAAGGCGCGTGTGTGTAACATAAATACATGGGCACTGTGCATTTGTGTGTGTGTGTGTGTGCGCGCGTGTGTGTGTGTGTGTGTGTGTGTGTGTGTGTGTGTGTGTGTGTGTGTGTGTGTGTGTGTGTGTGTGTGTGTGCGTGTGTGTGCGCGAGTAAATGGCTGCAAGGTGCATGTGGTTGGAAAAGGACAGGCTTGCCAAGCTTCATTTATACTCTATAATGCGACAGGGCCACTTTACTGAAAGGAACTGATCTACAAGTTGTTTGCTTGTATCGATGCTTTTCGGCAAGCAACACCTTCCTGATGCGGAGTATGAATGTAGGATTTTAAGGCTGATGGCTACATGAGGATTTATTTTTTTTACAAATCCAAACCAAAAACACAGGACGCATCTTCTGTCTGTCAGAATGTCGTCCACTTTGCGCTCGGAACCGGGACACTGCCCGTTTAATGGCAGGGCTGGTTCAGAGCCCGGTTAAGTTTCAGCATGATTTGTTTTCTTTGTCAAGTGTCCGATTTAATTTTGTGTGTTAAGTATTTAACTCAATCCATGTCTCAACGTGTTCCAAAAAAAAAACTGCTGTGTGTTAATCTGTTTCCTGTATTTCACTTACTCCATACACTGAAGACTTTAGTTTCAGTTGGTCGTTGGTCCACTTTTACACTTTCGGGGTGTTAAGTTAACATTCACAGATTTACATTGTATCTTCACTTTACAACCAAAGTGGAGTTTGTAAGGGGCGTGGGGGTAAAGACTAGGGGTTTGCCTCCTCCGTGGTGCGTCCGACCGCGAGGGCGATCGCTGTCGCTGCAATAGCGACTCCTACTGGTTGGTTAAGTTCAGTTCAGTAGGGAGCTGAACTGAGAAGAATAGCACGTTCCTCCTTTAAACGCCTCACTTTCAGGTGAAAAAGAAGCGGACCAGTGGTGTCACGTTTATCGGAGGTGACGCACGCACCCTCCGTAACAAACCAACCAGCAGGGTTCTGGGGTTCAGCCACAAGGAACTACAGTACAATGGGAATTGACAGGAAAAGCGGAAATGTATAAATAATGAAAATAATTATAATTATTATAATCGGTGAGGGCGGGGTCATAGCTTTGACATGGTGAAGCTAGTTGATGGGGAAAATAGCTTTCGGAAAGTATTTTTCTTCTGAATGTACTGCACACTTTCCATCTGTTTCAAATGTGTTTAAGGAATCATGAATAGCAAAATGTAGTTTAGTTTGAAGGTCATTGATACGATTTTAATGTAAACCTAAACAAATACAAAGAAAATACTATCCACAGAGCTTTTAAAAAAGGCGTGGAGGCTGCAGCAGATGCGCTTCAAAGGTGCAAACTGCAGGAGTTCTACCTTAAAGGCATAACTCGAGGAAATAAAGAATCCTATGCAGTAGAAATGTTGTAATGAGGAGTGGATGAATGTTATCAAGCTCTGGTTTTCAAAGTAGGGGCAACCAGGACCAGGAGGTGCCAATTGGTAAGGATAGGAAAAAAATACATATTTCATTCAAATAATAATAATTAAAAGAAAATTGATTTAAATTCATAAGATTGAAAGATTTTCAAAGAATATTATGAAATAGCAGATATTCAAGCTCACTTGTTGCCTGTGATTCTCAACCATTTTTATCTGAAGCTCCTCCAGTTATGCATTAGGCTATAGGCCCCATTTGATAGCATTTATCACCTGCGAGTCTCCAGTTCAAATATGGTTGTTTTGGAGGGCCTCAAAGGTGGGGGAACCACTCGTCTAGAATACATGTGTGTGTAAAATGAAGTGCGCGTAGCTGGCGTGTATGTAGCATGTAATGCTGAGAGTGGCCTGGTGAGTCCGTTTCTATATTTATGGGGAATGTCTTATAAGTAGACTATTGCTTTAGACCCACAAACAAAATCAATGGAATAGTTGGATCAAGTTGAAGCGCGATCGCTTTTGAAAGTCTGCTAAACCTAATTTTGGTTCCATTTAACCACTTGTACCCCAGCATCCCTTTTCTGGGGGGAACATTTTGCCCCAGAAAAGCAGATCTACAGCGCATTGCAATGTGACAGGTTGTGAGCTTTTAGGTTTAATTAATTGGTTAATGTGATATTGACTTCCCTTGGCAGAAAGGTTGGCACTTTTCCGTACACAAGCGTCGATAGACCCCAAAATAAGCCGCTGTTGTCAGTTGACTGAGTCTAGATGTGTGCGTGCGTGTGTCCGCTAAAACATACTTCAGCTGTGCGAAGATGAACTTGAATGGCAAAACACTGGATTTAATTTTCTTTGACTTTCGTGGGCATTTCTTTGTAGCAGGAAATATAATATACAGTGACAGTTAAAGGCTGCAATCTGGAAATTGGAGTAAAATGTTATTTTAACCTTTTAAAACTAGTACATCTGCAGTGCTTGGAGATGGTCTCTACGCTTCCATCCAGACATTTTTAGACTGGTGTTTGGTACTACCTGTGACAGTCAGGTATTATTGGTGCAAGCTGATAAGCCCAATATCTGGCCCTGGCCTCGCAGGGATTTCCTCTTAGTTGAGCTGTAGAGCAGGGGTCTTCAACAGGGGGTCCTCAAAGTTACTACAGGGGGTCCTCCAAATATTTGCTTATATTAACCACTTGAACCCTAGTGTCCATATTGGGAGACGCCTCGCGCTGCGAGGCGTTGTGAGCTTGTAGATCGGCCATTTTCAGCTGAGAGCTTTGGTGTAGAGGGGGGAAAGAGCAGACTAAGTACAGAGTGAAACGACAAGTTTTATAAGTATTGACGGTTCAAGTGGTTAAATATCTGGACACAAATTGACATTAATCCAAAATACACTGACGATTGTGCTGTCAAACGATGACACTATATGGAATCTATGAAAAAAGATTGTGGGGGTCCCAGCTTCATCTCTCTCTCTCAATTAAGGGGTCCTTGGCCTGAAAACGTTGAAGACCCCTGCTGTAGAGGTTCTGGTCTTCCACGCGGGAGACCCCGGTTCAAATCCTGTGTTAGTTGCTGTTGACCAACTCGAGGATTGCAGCTTTAAGTGGAGGCACTAAATCGCCATTGTGATTACATGCAGCGAAGTGAAAGTGTTAAATTAACTCTGAGACAGGATCAGTGTTAGGATGTCTTAGTTAAGGAAACACTGATGCTCTGTTGCAAGTGGGCTTCCTAATAAGTGGCAAATGACAGTATTTATCCCCCCCCCCGCCCCCATACTCATCAATGGAACCATACTATGTTGGTTCCATTGATCCAAGCCTGACACAGTCGATTGATTGTTAAAAAATCTGAATTTTTCCAAATCCATATTAACCAAGCTCATGTGTCCAATAACTTCCAGTAGCCTGCACAGTAAAAAAAAACCCTATGTGTTAACTCTTGAGACTGCACAAAACAATTTGTGCACCTTTTTTTTTTACAAATTGTACAGTTACAATTGGATAAATTAACACTTAACACTTTTACTGTGTAGTTGTCAGCCAGTTTCTCTCCAACAGGAGGTGATTCTGCTTGTTTCACAGCTAAATCCAGACCGTTCATTTGTATACTCTCAGAGTTAAATTTTTCTATGTCGGGTCTTAGTAAATGTAAAGAATTGACGTGTCTTGTTTTGAGCCGGTTCATGAATCTTAAGAGAATTATTTTTAAAATTCTCTTAAAGGGTTGATGATACATGAAGTCTGTTTGTAGGTGGGCTTCATTGCCTTTAGCAAGGGAGGTATTACATATAGTTGTTGTCGGGTGAAAACCTAGTATGTTCAAAACGGTTCGTTTTGCATTTATGATTTTAAAAATGATTTCAACTAGTGAAACTAGCAGATCTACAAGCACACAACGCCTCGCACCGCGAGGCGTTGTGTGCTTGTAGATCCACTGTTTTCACTACTTTTGTGTGGCGGCCTTGTATGATGAAGCAGGGCTTTACTTTGCGAAAGAACGTACACATTTGAAACTTGGAGATACAAGGTTTCCACCCGACAACGACGATAATGTGAATATTGTTGCTGTCAGAAGAAACTCTTTTTAAATGCCCTACTACTTCTTCACACAAGAGTGTCACACAAAAGTAGTGGTGATGCTTTGTGAGCTTGTAGATCTGCTGTTTTCATGATAAAAAAAAACTAAAACAATAAGGTGCTTTGAACAAGACGAGGTTTCCACCTGACAGCAACAATATCATAGCAGGATATACAGAGCTATATGGATTGATATAAACTTTACCCAATGTTTGTTGTTATTGCGGGTAACAAAGCCTGACCACTGGCCTAAGAATGTCCTCGAATCAGGGCCTGTAAGATAAGTGTTCATTCTCGTCACATTGTCTTCTGAGTGCATCGTTTAATTGAAATCCCAGGGACTTGGTAGATGAGCAAACGTGTAAATAATGGTGAATTTCTGTCACATGGCAAATAAAATGTCCACTCATCTTGGTTTTCATCTTGCTTTTTGGTATCCTGAATCTTTTGCGACAAAACTGCTTTTCCTCTCCTGTATATGAACCTAAGTTGTAAATGGTGTTGATAACAAATGATTTTTTTCTTTTGTAAAGAAAGCGAGGTTTTATTAATAAGAGGTTTGTGGTAACACTATATTTTCTTTCCCTGTTTGATTTATGATGTACATGAAGGATGTGTAATATAGAAAAATGAATTAATAAAATCTTACAGGTGTGTTTGTGCCTTGGCTGAAAGACTGGTATTAATATGAAAGCAAGCAATGTAACTTTTACAAGACTTTTGCAGGAAGTCACATTGAAATATCTGTGCCTTTATGAAGATTATGAAAAATGGATGTAGAGTAAAAATGTTAGAACAAATATCACCCTCAGATTGTCCCACCCCCTCAAAACCTGGTAGGTTGATTACAGTTGATTAACACCTGGACCCCCAATGACAACGTGTCCATGAACTTGGTACACAATTAGCCCTATTCACGGCCCGCCCACTCAGCAAATTTCTCAGCAACTTCCTGGTGCTGACGTCAGTTTTGAAGGGGAAATTAATACAGAAATAGCTGGACTTATAGCCAACAAATCATTATTTCGAACGGTAAAGTAAATTATAATGCTTTGTGCCTTTTACTCTCTTGTGTTCTTGATCATGCTAGCTTTATACTTTACTATTCGGAAATTGCATTAAATTTGCGATTTCTGTGTTAACTATGGGCTTTTAGCAGGGGTTTACCCTTCAAAACGTGACTTCAGCACCAGGGGGATGCTGAGGGGGCGGGCCGTGACTAGGGCTAATAAGTCTGGCCTCGCCATTTATCCAACTGGTTAACCTGGCGGAGACCTGTGCGCCAAGGAGCACACTTATAGTTATCCTTGCTTCTGCTCAGACCGAGTTAAAGTTGCTGTGATATTCTTTCGTTAAAGTTTGTTGAAAAGTTAAAGCTTTATATTCTGATAGTAATCATTGCTATAGTGTTCAGTAATGGCCCTGTCTCCGGACAGACGCTACATTTTCAAATGTATTCATTCAATCGGGAGAGAAAGAAACATAATTTATCAGTTTGTGTTCCAGTTCCATTTTCCCCTTATTTGTTTCATCACTTCCAGTTTCACTTGTCTATCCTAGGCTGTACAAACTGTTCTCTCTCCTGACTGGATGAAATTGGTATCCTAACCTGCTCACCTGCTCACAAGGACAGTGGTTAAGAAACAGGTTTTAAAAATCAAACCCGGGTAATTACACCTTAGATCAGTGGTTCTCAACCTTTTCAGGCCAACAATCATATCTTAAAAGTCATTAAATTGTGGGTCCTGACCCACAGGTTGAGAACCACACTGCCTTAGATCCCTGCATGTCTTCAGAAACACTAAATCCAAACATACTGTAATGTGAGAACAAACACATGACAGCTTGACATGCATGATCACGAATGTCAATCATCTCTCATCCAGCGGTCACATTGGGGGAAGAAAAATCTGAATGCATTTATAGATTTGGCATCTGATTCATAAATTTAAAACAAAACAAAACGTTTTTTTCTTTTTCCATTGCACATGATTTATATATATATAAATAAATAAACATGGTACAGTATGTACTACAATCTATATACACAGTCAAATGGCTTCATATTTTACACTGGATTTTGCCGTGTACCATTCAGAGAAGCAGTTTCAGCTCGACTAAAATCCATGTCAGCATTTCTTCTGACTCAAAATCATTTCAGACCCGACAGACATTCCTGCCCATGAAGACACTGAGGTAACAGGTTTTCAAACATAACCATTGATTTATCATGTAAAAATAAACTTAACTAAATGGGCAACCTTTTTTCAATGTTTTAATTTAAAACAAATACAGTCTGCTTTGCCAGACATACTGTAGATTTGGATTTTCTTTTCCAAACAACAACTTCATAAATTAATCTGAATTCGTACTCCATCGCAGTGGTTTTCAAACTTTCTGTGACTAAGGCACACCAATGGGCAGGTCAAAATCTCGAGGCACAACTGTATTCATGGTGAAAATAGCCGGCTATATTCACCATGTTTGAACGTTTGTGTGCTTGACACAAAATCCCAAGGCACACCTGAACATGTGTCATATGGCACACGGTTTGGGAACCACTGATCTGTCGCATGACAAGCGACGACGTCGCATGACAGAGGATAAATAGGCACAGCAGCCATTATTGGGGAGAAGTTGGCTCTCTTCACACTTCCTTCAATGGTGTTACCAATGATACTAATGAAGGCTCTGTTACGTTTCATGTAGCACAGTGTTTCTTAAACCCTTAAAGGCCTAGGCCAGACAGAGCTGGATATTTCATATATCCCGGTTTTTCCGATATCCACACACAAAAATATCTAGGTCCACACGACAAAGATATCTAGGTCTAAAATAATCTGAGTCCCCAGACCTCCACTAGGGGGACAAGCACACACACAGTAAAGTCTTCTGAGGCTGCAATCAGACTGGAACGCACAAGTTGAGTGAGAGTTGTGTGGGGGAGGCGGGGGGCAGAGACAGCACAATGCATTGCGGATGGAAGTCGAGTGGTTTGAAGTCTAGTGCGAGTCGTGAGCAAGTTGGACGCAACCACACAACACCACACGACTCGCACTCGACTTCAAACCACTCGACTCCCATCCGGAATGCATTGCGCTGTGCCTGCCCCCCGCCTCCCCCACACGACACGCACTCGTTTTTGTGCCTTTAGGTCTGTAGCCGGCCAGAGATATCCGGGTTCCATGTCTACACGGATCCAGTGAATCGGATATTTTTCAATGTCTCCACTTATTTATCCGGTTTAAAAAATATCCAGCTTCGCGGCCAAAATATCCAGCTTCGTGGCCAAAATATCCAGCTTCGTGTGGCTGCAAGCCCCAACCGCACAAAAAAATGTCTAGCAAATGTCTAGCTTCAGAAATATCCAGCTTCGTGTAGCCGGCACCTAAGGGTCCATTTGGTTCCATTTGTACACTCTCAGAGTTACACACCTTTTAAGGGGTCATTTGGAACCCCCAAGTAACCACGAGGGTCCCTGTTTCGAGTGAGACAACATGCACAATAACAGCACCCTGACTCTGTTTGACCAGAATGGAACAGAGCCTTCATTAGTATCATTGTTAACACCTGTGAAGGAAGTGAGAAGAGACCCAACTTCTCTCCAAAAATGGCTGCTGTGCTTATAGCCTATAGAGGTTCTCAAAGTGGATTCCAGGGACTCTGTAACGTCTGTAACTCTGACAGTGTACAAATGGAACCAAATGAACCTGTCAGGGTCCATTTGTACACTGTCAGAGTTAATAGGGAGACCGTGAAATTTTAAAGTTTGAACCACTGGCCTAAACAGAACGACTTCAGTGTCCAGGAGGGAAACGGCTCAAAGCTATAAACACGTCTGCTGTATACAGTCTCTGTCGACGCTCTGCGCTGTCTGGCCGCCCAGGCCTTCATCCTCCTCTACCTCCCCTCCCTTCGTCCGCCCGCAGCCGGGAACGGCGCTCGACGCCGCCCCGGTGTCCTCGCATGTACTCCCCTCCTCCTCCTCCTCCTCTTCGTCATCCTCCTCCTCCTCCTCCTCTCCCCTTTCCCTGCCCCCTTCCTGCTCCGTCTCGGACCCGTCGCCCTCCATCTTTGAAGTGTAGTCCTCGTCCGAGCCGCTTCCCTCCGATCTGCGCTTCCGTCGCCTTCTCGTCGCCCTCCTCCTCCTCTCCGGTCGGCCATCTTCCTCCCCGCCCTGTGGCGTGCCGCTCTGCTCCTCCTAGTGGGGATTTTGACGGGAGATTTCGATTTTTATTGGTTTAACATTATATACAAAGAACATACAAAGCACCACCCGACTAAAATGTATTCTGTCGGCGTCTTGATGGCGTCATAATGCCTGATTTAACATTTGGCTGCTCTCTGATCTACATGCTCACAGCATGTAGATCGGCTATTTTCACAATTTCTGCCTCTAATATTTGACAATTTGGCCAATGTTTAATTCGTCATTTCAGTATTAACAAAATCAATAACGAAAGACAATGCATAGTTATCTTTTCCAGGACCTTCCAGGACCCTTGATCAATTCCAAAACTTTTCCAGTACTGGGAAAAATATTTTTTCTAATTTCAAAACATTTCCAGGAATTTCATGACCGTGGGAACCCTGAACACAACTACCTCCTCCTCCTCCTCGTCCTCCTCCTCCTCGTCCTCCTCTCCGGCCCCGCCCCCTGCCGCGGTGGCGGGACACTTGTGGTCTCGGTAGTAGCTGTTCCGGGTGAAGCCCTTGTTGCAGGCGGAGCAGCGGAAGCGGTAGTTGTCGGTGTGGGACTGCTGGTGCTCCAGCATGTGGGCGCGGCGGCTGAACGCCTTCTGGCAGAACAAGCACTTGAAGGGTTTGATGCCTGGACAAGGACCAACCATGGGGTGAGCTCATTATAACTGTGCACTTTTCACTAGTATACATTTCTTCATAGCCCCGGGTTATTGTGTGGGTGAAATTGGCACTCGGAGGCCATTCTATGACATCAGAATATGTTTATATTATTATTATTATTGTTATTAACCCATTACGACTTAAAGGAGTAGTTCACCCTCAAAATGACTTTTCTTTTATTGATTACTTACGCCATGGAGACTTGAGTTCAATAATTATTTTAGTTTTTTGTTGCATTCCTAAGACAATAATTTGATTACAATAAATTTACCCCCATTGATTCCGGATACGGAACCAATGGGGGTAAATATACTAGAATATTTTTTTTGTCTTAGGAATGCGACAAATACAAAAAAATACTATTGAACTCAAGTCTCCATGACGTGAGTAATCGTTCGAAAGAATGTCATTTTGGGGGTGAACTACTCCTTTAAGGCCAATTCTACAAATACCTTCTAAATCAGTAGAAGTAGTTATCAAACGTCATTCAAAATTATTCAACATTTTTCAAACACGATGTATTCTGTAAATTAGGTTGGAGATGGGTTTGACCAGCCGCCCCACCTTTTCGAGAGAGTGTTTTTTGCAGGTCTTTCAGTCTGAGTGTATCAAAAAAGTCAACTGGGTTAAGGCAGCGGAAGCTTGTGATTGGCTGCGCAGAGGTGCCGAAAGTCGGGGGGACGGAGATACACTTAAATCTAACCTTAACCCTAACCCTAACCTCAGTAAAACTAACGCTGGTGAATGCTAACCTGGTGAAATGCTAACCTGCCGACACTGGTGAAAACTATCCTGGTGAATGTTGAAATGGTCGGGCCAACTGTGCTTAACCGAGTTGCTTTTATGATACACTCGGACTGAAAGACCTGCAAAAAACACTCTCCCCCACCTCTTTGTAGCTTGAGGAACATTTTCTCTGTTACAAGGACTAAACAATACGGCAACATAGTGCCATTAGAATCTACTAAATTTCCAATGGGAAGTATATGTTGTTCACTCACCAGAGTGGGACAGAATGTGTGCCTTCAGTTTGTCTGGTCTGTTGAATTCTTTAGTGCAACCTACGTGAGTTCTGAACACACAACAACAAACATATGAAGGAAGGAAATAAAATAAAGAAACGTGACACAATTAAATACGGTACATAATTAACGCAGAGAGAAAATAAATACTAGTGAATAAATCCAAAGGAAATAATTAAGTTTGATTAAGCTTAGTTAAGGCAGTGTATACAGTATATTATGGCTTAACGTCCAAAGAAGTAACTGTATTATTTAACATGTCTGACCAAGTTTCAATACTATAATATTATGTTGTGCTATCTACAACATAATTTACTTCAATTGTTCTTCCTATCGCCAAAATAAAAGTCTGGGTTTCCGAGGCTACTTCAATTGTAACAAAGTGTATTAATCGTGTTTCTGCTATTTGAATAATATACTTTATTTGAATCTATTCTACCTCTGAGTACCCTGTCTAGCACCCTACATCTGCTGAACAGACCTTTCTTTGTGTCTTTCAACGCAGAAAACAAAGGCTTCATTCAGGATTATTGTCATTTGTTTCTGGTACAACAGTTCAAGTGAAGAAGATCAATTAGATCATCGTTAACAGCCTGCAGTGTTGGACAAGGAGTAGATTTCATTTCTACTGTATGGTGAAAAGTGTTTTCAAAAGCGTGGTAAGCGATCATGACATACAGTAAAGAAGGAAAGAAAGAAATCCTTTTGCATGACGGCTCGGGTACCGGAGGAGACCTGTTGTTGTCTTCACCCTCCCAATGACTACTATGGGGATTAGCAGGGATAGATCCAGCGTAGAGTATTGGGGCATGGGGAATTGGCTTAAATACTAAATTGGAATACGGAGGCGGAGGAAAAAAATGTTTATTTTTATTACCTTTTATGGGCAGGGTTTTTCTTTTTTCTACACTAGACTTTGTTCTACGATAGCCTCAGATCTCATTGTGCCAACAATTACTGTGATGGGAATGGGATTTGGGGTGTCATCACTATGTATACCTGCCTTAATGTGACACTGTAATTCAATAAAAGGATTTGAAAAGAACAAAGAAATCCTTTTTATTTCAGTACTTTCATCTGAGTCATTTTCTGAGCTCAGATGAAAGTAACTTCTTAACTAAAATCTCACCTGAAAGGACACTTGTATTTCTTGAAGGGCTCATGGATGAGCATGTGTCTTTTCACTTTATCCTTCCTGTTGAACGTTGCGTCACAGAGGGAGCATTTATATGGCTTCTCACCTGTAGAACAAGGACAGTTTCACAAGTCAAATCTCACAGATATGTACCGTTTCATGACTTGTAGTTGTTGGATTTAGCTGAATCATTCTAATACATTTTACTGCATCATAATAATAACAGACACTCCACCAGATAACTGACAGACTCCATGAGACAACAGAAACAGACTATCCTAACCTGACAACAGGCAACATGGCACTGATGAAGATAAAATATAAATGCAACTTGAAAATAAACTATTCTTTATATTTATATAATCACCATATCCAGTATACGTTCATGTGCACCAGCACATAAATGGAAACTTGTAAAGCAGGGGTCTTCAACAGGGGGTCCTCAGACTTACTACAGGGGGGCCCCCAAATCTTTGTACGATAGGATCATGTTTTTTACATTAACCACTCGCATCCCTATTCTGTGTGGAACATTAGCCAAAAATAGCAAAGAGGTTTGTCAAGGGAAAAGAGGAGCAGACTAAAGTATTTGACGGTTCAAGTGGTTAAATGTCTGACTCCAAAATGATGACAGTGCTGTCAAACAAGTCTATGCTGTCTAAGAAATCTATGAACATTTGTAATTTGCAAAACAATTTTATACAATAGGTAGTGGGGGTCCCTGCTTCATCTTTATCTCAGCTAAGGGGTCCTTGGCCTGAAGCCGCTGAAGACCCCTGCTGTAAAGTGTTAATGTATACAGCACACAAGCCAAGAATGGACACATCAATTGAAAGGTATGAGGTTCGCAGACCTGAGTGAATCCTGGTGTGTAACTTCAGATAGTGCTCCGTCTTGAAGGCCTTCTTGCAGATCTGACACTTGAACCTGCCTCCGACTCCGTGTGTGGGGAGGTGGCGTCTGAAGTACCTCTCACATGGGAACACCTGAAAGTCACAATTATTAACCCATTTTGAACGGGTACACTTTATTGAGTATCATTATTTTATGCTTTAACTATTGAAAAATAGCAGATATACAAGCTCACAGCGCGGCACCGAGTGCCGCGCTGCAAGCTTGTAGATCTGCTATTTTTGAAAAAATCGTGAAAATCAGAATTTTGACCCGATTCTATAATTGTCTTTTGAATCCTTCTAAGATTTTTTTTAAAAACCTATGTTTCTATGTCAGCAATCTGGCTAGCCATCTTCAAAAGAAAAGGTCCTTTTCACTTAAATGGAGCTCAGTTAGTCTGTTCTTGAGAGACTACCATGTCAGTGGTTCTCAAACCTTTTCATGTGAAGGACCCCCAAACTGATATTTATTTGGCCACGGATCCGCATCTCAAAATATTTAGTTCCAGGGACCATCCAGAAGCAAAATTTGAGTTACAAACGTTCGCTTTGAAAATACATATATTCAAAGATTTGCACACATTTTCACGACTTTTTCAAAAATAGCAGATCTACAAGCTCGCAGCGCAGCACTCGGTGCTGCGCTGTGAGCTTGTATATCGGCTATTTTTCACTGGTTAAAAAATGCAATAATTCTGGGTTAAACAACCTGAGAGATTAGTCTTAGAGTTTAGATGGTCAGTTCAGTTTAATCACCTGAACCCTAGCGACCCTATAGTGGTGGGCATGTCATAATAGGCGGACAGGAAGCAAAAGTATTATTTACGAATATTTGGTGAAAATGTTATGTACATGTCATGCATTAATCCTCTGTTGATAATGACTTTAATTGGATTAATTGAACAGTTAAACAATAGAGCTACAAAGTTTGACGTCATTTACACATCATACCTGGTTGGCTGGTTCACGCTTTTTTTCCCCTATTCTGAATTCCCATACTTTTTTCATATCGCGTCATATATGAACTGTTTTCCAAACATAAACAAATGATCTCAGCGGTTTGACTCATACGGATATGAAGAATCAACTGATGGTGAGAAAACGCTATTGTTATTGTCGCCAAATTAGTTACATTTCCGCTAGAAACATACTGTATCAAATATGAGTGACTGACTATCATAAACCATACAGACTGAGAGCCACCTCCCCGACAATATCGCGGAGACCGTTTGTTTATTTTTGGACCACAATGCTTATATAAGACGATTTCAAGATGACTCAATGTTATTCTCCATAAAGAAATTACTTCCGTGAACCGGGGGATGAGCGAGGGATGGCATGACTTTGTTACTCTACATCTGTTATCTTGGTTTACACACGATCAGCTGTTCATGAACTAGGGCCTCTATGTACAGTACGTAGTGTGTGTGTGTGTGTGTGTGTGTGTGTGTGTGTGCGTGCGTGCGTGCGTGCGTTGTACCTTTTGACAGTGGGGACAGGGGAAGTTGTGTGAAGCTGTCAGCAGATGCTGTTCCAAAGCCTCCTCAGTAGAGTACCTGCTTTGACATTTCATACACCTGCAAAGAAAAGTCATGCCAAGGAAATGAATCAACAGCAGCATGTGTAGTACTAGTTACCAGTAAGACTCCCTAATCGGGAGATAAGCGACCGTAGGTGGCTTATCTCCACAAATAGGGCAAAAATTTGTTTTTCCAAAATCTTCCTGATCCATGTTGATGACATGAGTGTAGACATGCTGTGTAGTGATATTCGTGATTTTAGGGCAAAAACTGTAGGAGCAGTGTCCAAAAATGTGTTTTAAAAATCGGCCTGAAGGTGGCGCTAGAATAGGGCCATGTGAGAAATGAGGGGTGGGGTCTCCGCGTTGCCTTGGCGGACGAATAGGTACCGGCCCCGGCTCTCCCAGACGCTCCTAGCCCGAGTTACGGCATTTTATGTGCGCTGCAGTGGCAGGGGGTCCTCCACTGGGGGCGCCACCACTTTTGCATCCGTTCTGGAGCACCAGGAGTCGGTGGTCCCCGGGAATTCCCCGTGAGCAGCCCCGTTGGGGTGGTCATTTGGTCATTTTTGCACATTTGGTCATTTTTTACATCTGGGGGTCCCAAGGAGTGTGTGTGTAAAATCTGGCATGGATCGGGTCAACGGGTGCGGAGATATAAGCAGGGAAAAAGTGTGACGTGTGACGTGTGAGCACATTTGGTCATTTTTTACATCTGGGGGTCCCCCAGGGACCTGGGGGTCTACAAGGGACCCTGGTCCCTTGTAGTTTGGCAGTCAAGGAGTGTGTGTGCAAAATTTGGCATGGATGGGGGCAACGGTTGTGGAGATATGAGCAGGGGAATAGTGTGACGGACTGACTGACTCACTCACTGACAGACAGCCTGTGGAGGTTTTGGTAGTAAATGCGACCTACGGTCGCAACCACATAAACTACAGGGATATGAGTCTGGTCAGTAGTATATATAAAGACATGAGGAAGCTTCGTTGCGGTCGGGAATTACTTAAATCCCTGTAGACACCTAATAAGTTGTCAAGTTTTATTATAGGTTTAATCTTGCTTGAAATGTACAAGTGTGCAACATGCGATTTTGGTGACACATGTTGCGACAACTTAACTACTTTCTATAATAACACAGGTAGAATGTGGACTAGACTAGGTTTAAGGCATAAACATTATCAGCTGTACTCGTCTTGTACTTGATACATTTTGTATCGAGTCCGATCAGCCGATTTATACTTTAATTGTAAAAAAGGGTCACTGTCATTGAATATGGCAGTAAGATACATTCAAATAATTATATATAAAATAACCTTCAGTTCAGGCTATAATCCTAATGTAAATAGCTGAGATAGGCTACTAATAGTTTTTGTACAATGTCGTATGGTGCGCCTGCTCAAAATTATTTGATATGTAATATGTGCACATATTGTACAAAAACTATTAGTAGCCTATCTCAGCTATTTACATTGGGATTATAGCCTGAACTGAAGGTTATTTGATATATAAAAATGTAATTCCTATTTAAAAAAAAAAGAAGAAAAAAAAAAGAAAGTTTTGAAGATCTTCACAGTCTAATGTGGTTAGACATCAGGATGCGTAATTGCCTGGATTTCGTCAAAAAATCTAATAATCAACCAAAGCAACACGCTACTCATTGGATCTACTAGCAAGAGCCTGCAGAGGCTTCCATACATTCAAAACAGCGCTGCTAGGATTTGACCACATCACATGACTCATCAGTGCATTCATCCCCCCCAGTCTCAAAGAACTTCTCTAACCAAAACCCTCGACTTGAAACCTTCGCTCGTCCAGCACCAACCTGTCTCCTTGCCCGCACGACGGGGCGACCGGTCTTTCTGCGCCACTGTCCCACCATCCCTGACCACTTGAGAGTCCCACAATCTACCTTAACTTTTAAAAATGGACTCAAAAATAAAACCTTTTTAACAAAGCCTTTGCTTTGGCTTTTTTAAATTAATGTTTTATCGGCTTCCTTTGTTATTTTTGTGCCATTTATTTTGAAAACCTGTAGTACATTGTGATTTGCAAAAATGTTACGTGCATTCAAAATTCAATCTATTATTATTATATTACAAAGCGATGTATGGGTCAGGAGTGGTTCACCCCAAACCTGACTTACTTCCTATCATGGAGACTTGAATTCATAGATATCTTTTGGTTTGTTTTTGTCGCATTCCTAAGCCAACCATTTGATAGTGATAATAAAGACCCTCGTGTATCGGTTCTCTGTGGAAAAGCTCACCTCTGGTTCATCCCATAGGCGGGAGAAAGAACCTCAACCGGATCTTTGCCGGTGGAAAAGGCCCCAAAGTGGGACTCTCTAGGTTCCTTTATGGAGTTCCTAAATTGACTCTTATAAGTCTGTAACTTTGACAGGGTACAAATGGAACCAAATGGACCCGTTAAAGGAGTAATTCACCCCCAAAATGACTTTTTTTTCTATTGATTAGTCACGCCATGGAGACTAGAGTTCAATAATATTTTTCGTTTTTTGTCGCATTCCTAAGACAAAAATGTAATAACAATAAATTTACCCCCATTCGTTCCGGATGGGGACCCGTTTCGAAACGGGTCCCCATCCGGAATCAATGGGGGTAAATTCACTCGAATCAATTTTTTGTCTTAGGAATGTGACAAAAACCAAAAAATATTATTGAACTCTACTCTCCATGGCGTGACTAATCAATAGAAAGAAAAGTCATTTTGGGGGTGAACTACTCCTTTAAGGGTCCATTTGGTTCCATTTGTACACTGTCAAAGTTACGGGGAGACCTTCAAAAATGTCAAAGTTTGGAGAAGCACTACGATAGGAAGACACAAAGAGTCTCCCTCGTGTCTTCACGTGGCTGACCTGTACACGGCGGGCTCCTTGCGGGCGCTCTGCTGCGGGCAGAAGCAGTGGGAGTACTGGTGGACGCCCAGCTCAAACAGGGAGGGGAACACCTTGCTGCACAGGTGGCAGCGGTACGTCAGCTGCTCCTGGTGCGTCCGGATGTGCTCCAGGAACTGGTCCAGCTTCTGGAAGGTCTGCGAGCAGGACTTCAGCACACACTTATACACCTGGGGAGGGGGAGCATCGCCACGCACACATACCGGGGTTAGGGGGTGCAATTCATGTCCTTTACTTTTTACCCATGAAATCAAGGAGAAACACTTTTTGGGGGGAATATACAGTAAATGTATGTATTTTTATTTATTTTTTCAAAACAAATCAATGTTGTAACAAATTTTGAAAAGCAATTTCACAAATACAAGGTCACGGTTTCGGTTTGATTTTTGGTCCAGTATTAAGGCCCATTCCCACTGGGCCAGATAACAGATAAAAAAATCTCTTTCTCCAGATATGTTTCCATTCAAAGTGGATGGTAGATACAGATAAAAAAAATATCTGCCACAGATATTTCTTTTATCTGTGGCAAATATTTTTTTTTATCTGTATCTACCATCCACATCCAAAATATCTGGAGAAAGAGATTTTTGTATCTGTTATCTGGCCCAGTGGGAATGAGCCTTTAGTCTTTTTGCGTTTTTTTCCCTCTCTCCAAATCTCAGTAGGCACTAGGTAAAGAGGAAGGAAGGGTGGGGGAGCCACGAACGCACACATGTCCTGACGGATGCACCCCACAACTGATACAGCTCTGGGTAGGCCTAAGACCTAGTACCCAAACAGTTGACTCAATTGTTTTGGTAGTGAAATATCGCCTTCCTTGGGGACCATCTCTTTGATATACACTTTAAAGACTGTGTCTGACATACTGTCCAGTATCGAGTTCAGTCCCAGTGCCAGCTCACCGTCTGTAGAGAAGGAGACCAGCTCTCCATCTTGTAGATCCTTGTATGCCATTGTTAATTGTTGACTTTTCAGGTTGGGGAAATTTTCAATAACTCTTCCTTTAAGTTGCTTGTAACTTCTGCCACCATAAAAGCACCGAACCTCCTTTATGGAATTGTCATAAGCAGACAATTCCTTCTCCATAAGATGAGCTTTGACAGGGATGTCTCTGATGCACAAGTGAAAGGTTTCGCCCTGCATGCAGTTCAGTCCCATTGTCAGCTCATAATCGGTAGAGAAGGCGATCAGTTCATCATCCTTATCCGTGTAGAACATCTTGAAGTACTGATCTTTCAGGCTGGGGAAATATTCAATAGCTTTGCCCTTCAGTTCCTCGTAACATCTGGCGGCATAGAAGCACCGAATTTCCTTTGTGCTTTCTTCCTTCCCCAGAAGATAAGCTTTCACATGTAGCTCGTTCATATCAGTGTTCTCTGAATCTATCACTGTCAGTTCCTTTGAGTTACTTCAATTCCTCGGCAAAGTACGAAATATGCAGCACAGCACCTGTTATAAGCTGACGGAGCTCTGGTCTGAACGTCACACACAACACAAACACACAAACCGATTTGCGCAGATGTGTCCCAAATATGTCATTGTATGCCCACATCTTGCTGTCCAGTGGGAAAGAATGAATAATCGTCACTGTCGGGCAGAGGACTTGTATAACCAACTAGACCAGGTCAACCTGGTTGTGCCAGACCCCCTGTCTGTCATCATCATTTATGACATCATGCCTTTTGTAGGCATGTCATCATCATGTCATCATCATATATACCCTTTATATAGAAAACCCGGACAGACCGACATTTGCTTATGTAGGCCTACCCATTTCATGGGTCTGGCAAACACTCTTTAGTGCCGTGCAAGAATATCCAATCAACAAGCTCACAATACAGCACATATGATAATACTAGTACTAGTAGTACATTTGGCTAGTTTTCAAAAACTTTTATAAATGAAAGTGGTTAAGTGTGTGTGAGTTTTATAATATTCAACCAATGAAAAGTAATTTACAAGAGCTGTTGTGACTAAATAATAACTACATTGGATCAACTGGAATACAGGTAATTTTTCCCCATTTCATAGAAAGTTAAAGTCTGGCTCCAGCCCCTGAATCGCGCTAGCTTCAGCTGAACGGAGCTCTCTCAAGTGACACTGTAGAAGGCGGATCTTTTCTTTGTTGAAAATCTAACCGGAGTCCCGGCCCAATCGGCATAATTGCAGATACCCCAAAAAGTCACATAATTGCGGATATATAGTGGCCGGGGGCTCTAGAAAACACACTGACCTGCTCTCCTTTGTGCTGGGTCATGTGGGATTTGAGCTGGAAGTAGGTGCTGAATTTGCCCGCACAGAACTGGCACTGGTAGGAGCTGTCTATGAGCAGCATGTGTTTGGGTGGAGCGGAGGGCTCGTGGTGGTGTTGATGGTGTCCGTTGGACATGTCTTCACCCTGGCTGCTCTCTGCGTGGCCCTGGGGTTCCATCGCTGTCTCCTCTGGGTCCCCCAGATCCTCCACTGCATGACCACATGGGCGTCACAAGGGGGGGGGGGGGAAGTTGGACTGAGTTACTAGGGCCCAAGGTGGAGGGGCCTGGAATTATTTTATACTTTAGCTATTTTTGAAAAGTCACGAAAATGTGTGCAAATCTTTGAATATACTGTATGTATTTTTTTAAGCGAACATTTGTAACTCAAATTTTGCGTCTGGGGGGTCCCTGGAACTACATATTTTGAGATGGTGGTCCGTGGCCAAATACATATCATTTTGAAAAAGTTTGGGCAACACTGACATAGAAACATAGGTTTTTCAAAAAACCTAAGAAGGATTCAAAAGACACTTATAGAATTGGGTCAAAATCTGTTCAAAATTCAAATTTTCAAGATTTTTCAAAAATAGCAGATCTACAAGCTCGCAGAGCGGCACTCGGTGCCGCGCTGTGAGCTTGTATATCTGCTATTTTTAATAGCTAAAGCATAAAATAATAATATGCAATAATGCGTACCCGGTCTAGATGGGTTAATTTGATCACATGAGCCCTAGCGTCCCCATTCTGTGGTGAACGTTCATTGAATGAAAACAACGCAAATTGAATTGTTTTCAGTGGGAGCACTGCACATTTACTCTATGTTGGAAAGAACAGCACTGAGAGTCTATTTTGCACAGTGAGTGACGTCATCTCCTTGCCGAGAATATTTTCTACTCGGGCATTTGGATGCATTTTTAGGCGAGCACCTGGTGTTTTCAGCTTTGAAAAAAAAAGAAAGAAAAGAAAAACGCTTTAGCGGACACAGCCCTTCGAGTGTTCCTGATTGTGAGATGGTACCATAGTGTATTATATATATAATAGAGAGCGGATAGCCCCACCCCAGCTATTCATTTCAATGCAAGTTGCTCAGTGGCGTTTTGAAGCATGCGGAGTAGCTAATCCAGGTGCATTGTGGAGGAAATTGGCACATCTGGATGTGCCAAAATGTTTTACGTCGAAACATAATTACGTCACAAACGTCACTTGACATCCATTGAACCCTATTGTAGACCCCAGTGGCGCGCTCTTATGCTCGTGCATATAGTCCGTCCCCCGTCCCCCTGCCTGCTGTTCCGGCTGCTTCAATATTTACAAGCCGTTCTGGGGCTTGGATGGTACCTGTTTGCTCCGCCTCGTCTTCTGTCTGTGATTGGCTGCTCTGCTGCTGCTGTGGCCCCTCCTTTTCCTGTTCCCCCGGCTGCAGCTCCTTCCTGCTGGCCTCTTCCTCATTGGATACCACCGGGACTACCTTGACGCTGATTGGCAGCCGGGATGCCACGCTGGCCACGCCCAGAGGCCACACCTTCATTAGAAGAACAGGGTTCCATTTGTTATGTGTTGTTGTTATTTCCTTAAAGGAGGACTTCACCACTTTTCAACCTGTCTTCATATAATAGGTCTTCACTAATGTTCATAATAAAATAGCGCATTTCATTCAGTCTGACCAGAAGCAGGGATAAAATCTAAATGAATGACCAGATGAGGGCAGAGAGGCATGCAGTGAGCGTGCTCAGGACCTTGTGCGTCTGCATGTGCTTCTTGACGTTGGACTTCTGTGCAAAGGCTCGGCCGCACACGATACACTGAAACGGCTTCTCTCCCGTGTGACTAGAGACACAAACCAACGTACAATAGTCATTATTAACTGGTAATAATGAAATGGCTTTAAGTAAAAAAAAAAAAAAAAGTATATATATATATATATATATATATATATGTCACCGGATGATAGAGAAACAGGACGGTCGAGAAACGTAGCACTCGTCATGCAGCACGGGGCGGAGCGGAGCCGCTCGATTGTCCACGACATTGCAAGCGGCGCGCAGGCCAGCGGACCTTGGTCCTGCTCTTCGCCCCCGAGCACCGCAGGTGCGAGTGGCCGCGAAGAGCGGGCCAGGGCCGCGCGGCCGGCGGAGCGCCGCGCGAGTTACGAAGCCGTGGTGAATGCAATCGTTATATTTATGCCCAGGCCGTAAGGCCTGGGTAAGCCCACGATAAACGCCCTGTCCAAGTGACTACAATGGAGCTAATGGCTAAGCTAGGCTAGGCTAGGCTAGGCTAGGCTAGTAAATAAAGTCGCAAATAGAGTCGCACACGAGTGATGTCAGCGCCTTCACTAGTGAATGGCTGTTGTCGCCACCTGGTGGTGATTGGTGTGTGGTGAACGACAAAACAAGCGCTCTTACATAGAACGTCCTGCGTTACCCAAACATCCGGTAACATATATATATATGTTACAGGATGTTTGGGTAACTCAGGACGTTCATTGTAAGAGCGCTTGTTTTGTCGTTCACCACACACTAATCACCACCAGGTGGCGACGACAGCCATTCACTCGCATTCACTAGTGAAGGCGCTGACGTCACTCGTTTGCGACTGTATTTACTAGCCTAGCCTAGCCTAGCCTAGCCTAGCCTAGCCTAGCCATTAGCTCCATTGTAGTCACTTGGACAGGGTGTTTATCGTGGGCATAAATATAACTATTGCATTCACCACGGCTTCGTAACTCGCGCGGCGCTCCGCCGGCCGCGCGGCCCTGGCCCGCTCTTCGCGGCCACTCGCACCTGCGGTGCTCGGGGGCGAAGAGCAGGACCAAGGTCCGCTGGCCTGCGCGCCGCTTGCAATGTCGTGGACAATCGAGTGGGCGCGGCTCCGCCTGGAGGATGTTGCTGTGGGCGACCGCTTGTTCCGCCCCGTGCTGCACACCGAGTGCTCCGTTTCTCGACCGTCCTGTTTCTCTTTAAAACCGTGACATATATATATATATACTGTATATCGTCGTTGTCGGGTGAAAACCTTATCCAAAACCGTTCGTTTTGTATTTATCATTTTAAAAATGATTTAAACAAGTGAAAATAGCCGATCTACAAGCACACAACGCCTCGCATCTGCTATTTTCACTAGTTTTGTGCGACAGTCTTCTATGATGAAGCAGGGCTTCACTTTACAAAATAAATTACAAATTTGAAACTTGGAGATACAAAGTTTCTGCCCGACAGTGGCGATATGCTATATAAGATAAGATATCATTTAATAACTAGTAAGACACCTGAGGGTGGAATGCGACCTCAGGGTGACATGCGACCTCGCCCTAAAGGGCGAGGTCGCGCCAATTCTTGACCATCTTGGCCAACCACAGCGTTTCTCTGACGATTCTAGTTGTTGTCATTCTGGGGGGAGTTTGTTCATGTTTTTGTGAGGGTATCAACCCTAGGAGACATGGGGAGAACATGCAAACTCCACACAGAAAGGCCCTATCGCCAACCCCACCTAAAACTCACAGAAAAATACTAAGTGTTAGTTAAAGCTGCTATCCAGGAAAAAGAATCTAATAATTATTTAATAAAAAAAAAAAAAAAAAAATGTTTTTGTCCTCTGCTTACAGAGGACGATATTTGCCGATATTTGCTGATATTTACCATCCACTCCAATGCAATCCAGGATCTTTAGAGCTCATTTTCTCTGTTTCTTCTCCCATGCATTAGGTGTGCAAGGTTTAATCATGGCTAAGTTGACGAAAATCTAAATCTAAAATGCTTGGTAGCCAATAGCTAACTTCAAGCTAACTTCATCCTCTTCCTGTACATGCTCAAAGGAAAGTGTTCTGGCAAGTCATGGCTCCAGGGCTTGGGCATGCATTACCAGCATATCTCCATTATTCTCTGGTCACTGGGCGCCCTCTAGTGGTGATAGGCTGGCATTAAATTAAAAGAGTTAATTATTTTTATCCAATCTGTATGGTAGAGTATGTTAATACAATACAACTAGCACATCTGCAATGGTCGGAGCCTCGGAGGTGGTCTCCCTACTCCTTCCTTGTGACATTTAAACACCGGTGTCGGGTAGTACAGGTTGACAAGTAGTACTGCCATAAGCTCATAAGCCTGAAGCTCACATCTTCCAAGCGGGGATTCCCTCTTGTGAGAGCGGACGAGACCCGAGCCGAGGTCAAATCTCAGGTGCAACAGTTGCAATTACCTCTACTCTGTCGGAAGAGGAAATAAACCTTGCAGATTACAGCTTTAACTAAACAGACTCTAACTCTTCGGGGTGAAACCACTACTAAAGACCAACGAAGTGTTGAAGGTTGCCTCACCTTCGGATGTGCTGCTGCAGGTCAAAGTTTTTACAGAAGACCTTCTCACAGAAATTGCACTTCAGCTTGGCTCCCTTTCCCTTCAGTGGCTCTACTGAGGAGTGAAAACAAACAACATTACTCCGACCACTGGTTCTCAAGGACCCCCAGGGTTCCCAGCTAAATGAGGAACAGTTTAAACCACTCTCATTATGTAAGCCATTTACCATGAGAGGGAGTGGGTTGTTGGCTGATTTACCACTGTTTCAGGGTTGTGCCACGAGACGCAGGCGAGTGGCAAACAACCCTGAAACAGTGGTAAATCAGCCAACAACCCACGACCTCGAATGGTAAATTGCTTTTCTACCACTTTTTCCATATAAATGAAAGAAAACACAGTTGTAACTTGCAAGGATCTTTAGTTACAATCATTAATTGTTTCAGTGGGCGGGGTCCATGAGCCAACTCAATGACATATTTTCAAATGAGGGTTTGTGGCCAAATACATATAGCATTCGGGGGTCTTTGACATGAAAATGTTTGAAAACCAGTGCTTAACGAATGTTAGACCCAAAATAGGGGTGCTAGTGTTTTTAAGTGGACCCTGAACAGACCTGGGGATCCATCGGGGCCTTTCTTGCCATTCCGCGGTCGTTTGGGGATGATGACCTTCTCAAAGTCGCCCAGCTCTGTCAGACTGGCTGTGATGCTGCAGGTCTTGGTCTTGAATTCCTGTTTTCCAGGACTGTAGACAGGAGGGGTGGTGAAGGACTGGCTCTCCACACACTGACTAGGAACCTAGGAAAGTCACACTGGCTCAGTAGAGGTTCATGTACACCACTATCACAGAATGCTAAAATGTCAGCTAGTTCTCCTACAATGCTACAGTATCAACATACATTCTACAACACATCCTCAATATTAACTCAGTTAGCGCCGGGCGACTTTTAGATCAACTATCTCACTATGGTCTTCCCTGCCGAGCGACTTTGGGCGACTTTTATATAAAAGCATTGTTTAAGCTTTTAATTTGGGTTAATAGACGGAGCGAAATGCTTAGCTTACCTTCGGATGTTATCCACACGTAAACCGTGAAAAAAAAAGGATACGATTATGACGTCACCTTTAAACCATAGCTTCCTGTTTACGTAGGCCTCTGCTAGCCGCTAGGCTCAATGCAAACCATCCGACCCTCACGCAGCTTCACTAGAGCGGATTTTGATTCGGAAACTTTCTGTGTGGCATCTGTATACGTTCCGGTGCCCATACCGATGGTGGTTTTAGACGATCAAGCACGAATTGAACAGTATTGAGCTCAGATGGCGGCCCGCGGGTCTTCCATTCAATGTCAATGGGGAGCGATGTCATCGTCCCATCCTTGGATGTTGTGAACCTTGGTTTTAACATGGGTTTACATGGGGGCTTGCACAGTCTATGGTCAATGGCTCGCTCTAGTGGTCATTGCGTGGTATGGTATGTCAATGTTGCTTGGTAAATTGATGTGATTAACACTCACCCTGCCAAAAAAGACGTTTCTATAATAAAAACGTCTTTTTAACTATGGACCTCCCTGCCAGACGTCTTCTGGACGTCTTTTTTAAATAAATAATAAAAAAATATATATTTTTTTTTTTGTTCAAAAAAATAATATTTTGGACCTCCAACAATGTACTAGGCATGATCGCGATCGCGAAATTGCATGTTTAACCCCCATACCAACCCCATCTTTCAAACATGGCAGCCATGTTTGTTTACATTTGAAGAAAACATAAGGGCTGTTTTCTCCTGAATGCCTGAACGGATTTCCAAGCGGATTTTTTTGTTTGAAAGCTGTGAAAAGCATGCACATGCATAGTGCATGATCTGTGCACGAATGTGTGCACCAGCGTGCACACTATTTTTTTAACCCTTTGTTGGCGAACCGGCAATATAAGAGGTCCCACTTTAAATATGGCACAGAACGAGTTAAGATGATTAAATATAGCTATTTCCTGGCGTTATAAGCGCACATTCATATTTAGCAGTGAGCTTAATACACAAACCAATGTGATAGTAAGAAGCTATGTCAGAGATGCGGGTCCGTGACCAAATACATATCATTTTCCTTGAAAAGGTTTGAGAACCACTGACATAGTAGTCTCTCAAGAACAGACTAACTGAGCTCCATTTAAGTGAAAAGGACCTTTTCTTTGACGATGGCTGGCCAGATTGCTGACATAGAAACATGGGTTTTTCAAAAAACCTTAGAAAAAACCTTAGAAGGATTCAAAAGACACTTATAGAATCGGGTCAAAATTCTAATTTCCACAATTTTTCAAAAATAGCAGATCTACAAGCTCGCAGCGCGGCACTCAAGCTTGTATATCTGCTATTTTTCAATAGTTAAAGCATAAAATAATGATACACTATAATGTGTACCCGTTCTAAATGTTTTTATTAAGCAAAACCCACCTGTACTGACTGGAAGGACTGAAGGCCCTGCAGTGTGTGGATCTCTGCGTTGCCGCCGCCGGCCATCGGGGGCAGCGTGCTGTAGACCTGGACCATGGAGTTGCTGTGGCTGGCGGGGACCCCCTGGGAGGACAGGGACTGCTGGGGCGGCTGGCCAGGAGGCAGGGGGTGGGCCGGCGTCTGACCGGAAGGGAGAGAGTGTGACGGCTGCTGCTGCTGGTGATGGGGGTGGTGGTGGTGGTGATGGTGGTGATGGTGCTGCAGGTACGACACGCCGGCCATATGCATGCTCAGGTTGCTCTGGAAAAAAAAGAAAAAAACACACAAGAGAAAGAAACCCTTGATTAACTCAATCAGCGCCTTTCACGGGATGACGCGTGAAAAGTAATAGAGTATCTATAGTGCCATCCACGCGATGTCGCGTGAAAAGTAATATATTACTGTAACGGCGAGTAAAAATACCTAGTACTTGGCCGAAGCTCCGGAGACGAAATCCGGCGCTGATTTGTCATCATCACGGCTCCACGAGCACAAAATAGTCATCCCATAACATTGAGGTGGACGGGGGATCTCATCTTTAATGTCCATTATCTCAAAACTACACTTTAGAAGCTAGGATGGAGGCAGATGCTCGCTTATGTTACACAGTTATAAAAGCTCCCGGTCGGCCATTACACAACTCCACGTGGACACGCATCGGTTCCGGCGCACGATCCGATGACGTCAGACCGGAAGTGATTGCGCGTTGGACTTCTGGCCTTCAAAATAAGACAACGCAAGTGAATGGGACCTGAAGGAGGCACTTTGGACATTATAATCCGTTAATGTCTGGGGCTCAGAATGAGTTAATAATGGGACGTAAACGCATGAATGGGGACAGTGGTTCCCAAAAAGTGGGTCGAGGACCAATTCTTATGGGGTCGCGAGTAAATACTTCTGCATATATTGTTTCTACATTAGGTTTTTAATTATTATTATTTAAAAAGATTTTAAAAAATCCATTAATTAGAAGGGAGAAAATACTCTTCAGAAGTACTGAAAGTAGCAGATCCACAATCTTGTAGATTGACTATTTTCACTAGTTTGGATCCCGGGACGACGTCAAATTTCTGTTTTGGGTCTTGACTCGAGCTAAAAGCTTTGGGAACCACTGAATTAGGAAATTGCAATGCAAGATACTGTAGTAGGCGTCTCTCATACCAAAGCCATCCAGGTACTATTGAATATCTGTCATTGGTGGCTGATCTTAGCATCTTATTGTAGCTATGATCTATACTTATTTATACAATAATCATAACACACATATAATGACTTAAGGCCAAGTATAAATGTACTGCAATCGTCTTATAACTATATAATTTAAGCACTCATAATTATTCATAATGCAATAATAACACATTATAAAGCCTTGTATAATGACTTTTAACATAGAGTATCATAATGCTAACTAATTTCAGGTCCCTCATAGACCTTTTTCTTTAGGCCAGGATCATAGTGTGTTATAATTCTCATAGTTGCAGTACATTATAGTAATTCTATGATTCGTCAGAGACGGCATCTCTGTACAGGGTTCCCACACATCTTTACCAATTCATTTCCAAAACTTTTCCAAAACTTTTCCAGAATATTTAACCAGATTTCCAGGACTATATAACAATAATTCAGCTCAATAACAAGTCGTTTACTCCTATGCGCAATGCCCAAAGACAGGTAGTGTATGCCAGTGGTTCTCAACGCCCGAAATAATCATATTTGAACCCTGACGAGCACTAAGAGTAGAGGAATTTTGTATAACACGGTTTTATTGTGAAAATAGCAGATCTACATGCTCACAACGCCTCGCGTTGCGAGGCGTTGTGAGCATGTAGATCGGCTATTTTCACAATTTCTGCCTCTAATATTTGACAATTTGGCCAATGTTGAATTTGTCATTTCAGAGGTATTAACAAAATCAATAACCAAAGACAATGCATAGCATTTTTCTCCAGGACCTTCCAGTGACCCTTGATCAATTCCAAAACTTTTCCAGTACTGGAAAAATATTTTTTCAAATTTCAAAATATTTCCAGGAATTTCATGACCGTGGGAACCCTGAATGTAACGCTGGTCAAACAGAGTCTTACCTGTACAGGTGTCTGCATGGATGCCATAGGCTGCTCTATGGAGGTGAAGGCAGAGATGGCGGACATGAGGACGTCATCGCTGACCAGCACGTTGCCCTGGACCAGCGTGTGTGTGAGGGGGGAGGGGGGCACCGTGATGTACGTGGATACCTGGGACTGGAGGGCAAAAAAGAAAAACAATACAACTTCACTTTTTTGGCACATCACAGATTTACAGGTGTAAAAAATGTCAATGGTCTACAAATATACAGTATTATGGAGACTGCATTAATAGCAATCAATTAGCGCGAAAGGAATTATGATATCATCAATATTATATCTCTAGGTGCGTAATGTCAGTCACTCCAAATTCTTTTCATCACCTGTCCAGTGTCCGTCCACAATATTTCCTTTATTATTTACGGACGTGTAATTAAAACCACCATGAATGTTTAAATATGCAGATCTTTTAATGGTGGTGCAGGTCTGTTATGGCGGTCTTTGAATTCAAAGCGTTTTTGAGAACCACTGGTATTGTAATGGTATAGCAGACGTGAAGTCCACATAACCAGCTCTGACAGAGAGGTTCCGGAAACGGTTCCAAATGGGATGGAACAGATTCCTGGTTCCTCAATGTGGGACCATATGAAAATGTCATATCATGATTATTGAGACAAAATTATTTACGATCAAAATCCATTATCCTGGGGGCGGAACATTTCGCAACGCTTTGTGAGCTTGTAGATTGGCTATTTTTTTGGCAAAGACATTTGATAGAGAGTAAAAAAAAGACTATCAAGTACGTCCATTATAAGTACTTTTTTTTTACCAATTATAGAGGGTTTAAGTGGTACCGGATATGCAGCTCGTCGAATAAAACGTGAATTGAGTCCAGAGCATGACGGAGGACGATTTCACTATAAATTAAATCCCCACGATACGATCATCATTAGGGCTGTCACGATTATGACATCTTACATAACGATTAATTGTCACTCAAATAATTGCGATTAACGATTTAATTGTGTTTTTGTCGTTGACAATTACATTTCTGTTTGGCTTGTAAGCTTTGAAGTTGCACATGGTAGATATGACACATAACCTAAATATACAAAGAAATTGCTGACATATTTGACAACTTTATACTTAAAAAAGAACATTGATAGTGGAAATAGCCGATCTACAAGCTCAAGTTGTGAGCTTTTAAGTCGGCTATTTCCAGTATTTTTTACTTAAAAATAAATATATGAACATTTTTCAACATGGAAACGATTATGACGATTATGAAAAATAATCACGATTATGTCAAATAATTGCGATTAGACGATTATGTAATAATTGTGACAGCCCTAATCATCATGAGTGTTTTTTTTATCACGATAGACGATAACATGGCTTATGGTCCCATCCCTAGTCCTCACCTGTCGGCTGGCCGGCGTCTGGGCTCCGGAGGTGATGGAGGGGACGGGGGTGTAGGCGTTGCTGGAGGCCAGGGACACGGTGGACAGGGAGGGGGCGTTGGACTGACACTGCTCCCTCTTGTGGGTCATAAAAGCGGGCAACGAGTTGAACTGTTTCTTACACTTCCCACACAAGAACACGTCCTCGTCATCTGGATGGCGACATGGAGGGAAGGTGAATGATGTGTGTGTGTGTGTGTGTGTGTGTGTGTGTGTGTGTGTGTGTGTGTGGGAATAAAGCAGCAAAAGTATGACGAATCTCTTATCTACATATTCTAACTTTTTGTGTGTGTTTTTTATTGCCCTACTTGATTGTACTACAGTGACGCAGTACTATCTACGTTGACGTGTTTTGAGATCGCCAATCTGCTACTTTTTGGAATTATCCTGAAAAGTAATTCAAGGTTCAAGGTTCAGGGTTAGTTACATAAGACTAAGAGTAAAACTTATTTTTGTTCGGCTTCCTTCAGACAATGCAGTTGTATATATAAAATAACAGCAAAACAACAAAACCAACACATCTAAAGATAAACTAATAAGTAATGATAGTTTTGGACATAGGACAGACGATGACAGAGATCCAATAAAAATGTTTATAGACATGGGAAGACATAAGGGCAAGCACAAATAGTGACATAGCTCTGTTTACACAATGCTGTACCCCTCCAACTGTATATATATTCCCCATTTTCAACTGTTTTTATTTTACTTGTAACACTTGCTTTGGAATGTAAATGCAATGTAAACGTATGTTTTCTCATGCCAATAAAGCTCCTTTGAATTGAAATTGAATTGACTGAGCGATGCATGTGAAGTGATGCGCGGAAGCAGGGATTGAACCCGGGACTCCCACTCGCCAGTCCAACGCACAACCAGTTGTGCTAATAGGGCTGAGCCCCTATGGCTGAGCCCGATTAGCAGGGCCATTGTCGCTGGTTCATGGCTGGTACTAACTGTGGGGGCTACAATCACCCCCCCGATCTTTGGAGCGCGCCCTCGCGTTTCACACATCACGCCGCGGACCGCCGCACACAGCGTGGACCTGTCCCTCACGCGAGAATATCACGCTCCTCGTCCTGCCGGCAACGCCAGATTGTAGTGATGCGCGGAAGCGGGGATTGAAAACGGGACTCCCACTCGCCAGTCCAACGCACAACCAGTCGTGCTAATAGGGCTGAGCCCCTATGGCTGAGCCCGATTAGCAGGGCTGTTGTCGCTGGTTCATGGCTGGCACTAACTCTGGGGGCTACACATTGCATACCCATTGACTGGATGGTGGCTGTTCCAGACACATTCTGGCTGTTTGGGTCAGGAACTCCTCCTTGGCTGTCCAGTAGAGACTGGACTGCCAGGACGGTCTGGTTGTCCATGCCTGATGAGAGAATACCATGGGTGTGAATGAGAAAGCTGCTGTAGGCCTGTCGCAATTATTACATAATCGCATAATGTATATACACAAATGTCTAATTAATGTTTCATGACAATAGTCTAAGAGGAATAACATTAATCAAACTACCATCACTGTACCATCAGTCATACATGTTTTTAATATTGTGTTCATAACATCACAGCGGATCAGCAATCATCCATTACAAGCTCATAGACTTGATGTATTTTTGTGGAGTCTGACTTTATAGGTATGCATATATATATCAATGACATTAGACTGTGGAAAATCAGGAGACTTTCTGGATCCCTGGCAGCCTATCAATGGGGTGTGAGTAACATAACACCCCGTGCTAACTGATGTGATCAGTGCATGCATCTCTAAATTACAATTCAGGAGCACAGCAGGAGAAAGGGTAAAAATTCAGGGGTGTTTGGCAGGATATGATACATCTTGATCCAAGGCTGCCATCTCCATGACTGTATCATAATTTAATTATTTCTATAACATGCAGGCCTGAATGTACGATTGGTGTGATGTTATTACAGGTTAGTAGCTACTATTTCATATGAACATATCGCCACACTTACAGATCACAAATGCAATCAAAAATGATATTAATAATAATATGAATAATGATGATAAATAGATTGTTTGGTATAGGATCAAATCAATCTGTTTGTTTGTTTACAGTGGGAGCTGATGCTTCATGATGTGAGGAATTATCAGCAGCTGTTTGTTTTAACAGCGCCGGGCAGTTATTCAATGCAACGCACAATCAGGACCTTCGAGACGTTTCAAAAATAAAAAAATAAAAAGTGTTACGTGATGATTGAGAGATAAATAAATACAATGATCTTCTACCTTCCAGCACTTCGAAGATTGCCTGCGCCATCTTGCCGCTCCTATCCTAATAGATAGACACTCGATTAACACGCCTGTGTTGTGTGTCAGTTTGTCAGGTCCATGGCTTTTCTTCCGAGCTCCTAATGAAGCCTGGGTTTCCGAGGCTAGGTCCATGGTGGTCAGTAGTGAAAAGAAAAGTAACTTCTGGGGATTGTCAGAGCTTCTCAAAGTAGGGTTTAGGCATAGAGGTAGGCTTAATGTGTTTAGGTAGGGACCCCCAGGGGTCCGTGAGGGAGTTCCAGAGGGCCCCTGCCAGATTAGTTAATAATAGTACAATAATACATCATCAGTGATGGAAGAAGTTCTCACTAATCAAGTACAAATGAAAGTCCAGTATTCAACATTAACTTGAGTAAAAGGTCCAAAAGCATTGGCATGAAAACACACTGAAAGTAGGCTCGTTTTTTGCAGAGTGCCTCATTTCACAATCCATTGCATCTGGTATCGATTGATGTGGCCTCAGAAAATGCACCGGGTAGTTGTGCCCCGATTAGAAAATAGCAATATTTATTGTCATTATTATCATTATGCAACTCTTTTAGCTTAACTTGTGTCTGTAAATAACTAGCAAGAGGACACCTCAGCGTATGCCAGTGTTATTGTACATGTATCATGGTTATGTTTGATAAACTTGTATCATTTCTCGAATACAGGAAAGCAAGGTCGACCTATTTGAATATTCTCTATGTCGAAGAACCCATAACATAAATACTGTGTGTGTGTGTGTGTGTGTGTGTGTGTGTGTGTGTGTGTGTGTGTGTGTGTGTGTGTGTGTGTGTGTGTGTGTGTGTGTGTGTGTGCGCGCGCGTGCGTGCGTGTGTGCGTGTGTGTGTGAGAGAGAGACCAATATTAAAAGTCAAAATAAAACATAAATACAAACTTTTGTACTTTAACTCAAGTGCATTTAGAATTTTGGACTTTTACTTGTAACAGAGTATACTTTTAAAAAAAAAGGGAAAAAAAAGAGTACCTTTTCCACCACTGTCTAGTATTAAATGCTAAAACTACACTAAAAGGTCAAAATAAGTACCCGATGCACCGACTACAGAACTAGAGCGCTACGTCACGGCCTCGCTCTCGACCAATGGCGACGCCCGGATGTGCGCACGTGTCGGTTTCGCGGCAAAAAGAGTTTCGCGCGAAAAGCAGCACCCGGGAGTCCTCCTTGTTTACATCGGACGGAGACAATAACAAACCAACGAGAGGATCATCTGGGGCTCCGCGCGGCCAAGCGATCGACGGACGGCCACCGATCCGACACCTGCGGCACCGAGGCCGGCCGCCGTGGAGCGGATCGTCGGGGTTTGTGGTGAAGTTTCAGTACCCGGAGCGGAGCGCTTCCTTCCAACACAACGAGGCTGGCTGAAGGACCGAGGCTAGTCAGTTAGCATGCACGCTAAGTTGCACAACGTTTACATCCTGATCTGCTTCCATCGTAAAACGCAAAGAACACAGTCAGTTGTCGCCCCGTAAATGCTGTTGCGTTTCCGTTGTGGGGTTTCAACAGCGCGGTTGTTGTTTCACTGACGTGTAGTTTAGTTCTCGGGTGGTAAAGTTTAAAAAAAGAAAAATTGCCATGATCTTGGATGATTCAACTCACTCTGCCCCAACTTGTGAAAATCGATATTCTTTGATCGATTTTATGGATTGTCTGGTTTGAGCGTCTGATAAACTGCACCAGTGTTTGTTTATAGTAGCACGAGCTAGCTTAGCTCTTTTTTTTTCTTTTAGCAGGAGGCCCTTTGACGCTTTACTGTATTCATAGAAATGATGGAAACAAAAGATTAGCTAACTGGGTGGCTAGCAGGGTGTTTTTTGCATTGCATTCTTCATTGATTGTCTGGCCAGATCAGATAGAAGCAGGGTGTTGGTTTGCTAGATATCCTCAATGCCACATTTACAGTGCATAATTAGTTTGCAGTCAGCTTCAGTTCCTGTTTCACCATTAGGCAGAAGTTGTTTTTAGCTCTTGTCTTTCAGCATAGTGATTATTTGTGCACAAGGAGAATTTCATTGTTAACATCCATCTGGACATTTGCATAGTAGTTTATTATTGATTGCAACAGAACAAGGTGGCATCTGTTTGGACATACATTCAGCCACACAATGTTGAACTGCAAGGGAACTGTCTTACAATCTTTGTGGCGTCACACACATTCTCTGAGCAGATCAAATGCACATAGGTGTTGATAGACAAGCACACTGTGCCACATCAGCTTGTGACCCTCCCCTGGCCCCCGGCACCAGAGTCTCTTGTTAAGGGGTCAGAGTCAACGCCATCCTGTGTCGCCCTGCGATGTCAGAGACTCTGATAACGGGGCAGACGTCTGAGGATCTGCTGGCCGACTTTGAGACGCTGCTGAACGCTGGGAGTATTGACCTGAATGAGGACCACCAGATAGTGATCATCTCCAGCCCCGCCGGCCATGTGGGGCTCCACCCGGCCGTGGCCCCCACCAGCACAGGGGAGATCCTGCTGTTCGCTACCCCGCAGGGCCCGGCTGATGTGGGGCTCGAGGACAAGAGGCGACCGGCGCTTGGGAGACCTCCGGTGAGGCGGGGAGGATCCTGGGGGTGAATGGGAAGTTTAGTATTTGTCTAAGCCAGTGTTTCTCAAACTTTGACATTTCAAGGTCTCCCCTTAACTCAAAGTACAAATGGAACCAAATGGGCCCGTTAGGGTCCATTTGGTTCCATTTGTACACTGTCAGAGTTACAGACTTGTATGGGTCCATTTAGACCCCTCTAAAGGAACCCACAGAGTCCCTGGAATCCACTTTGAGAAACACTGGTCTAAGCCGACAGGGAGGGACTGTGAGGAACCAAGCAATCATCTAAGACAGTTTCAACCTTTTTCACATAACGGACCATTATTTATTCGGCATTTGAGCCAGGGACCACCGTTTCATGAGATTTTAGCCTCTCAGACCCAAGACTTGAAATATTTTGGAGAGATAACAGGTAATCGTTGACAAAACTAACACATTTTATACATTCTCTAATTGTGTAGACTTCTAAATTAAATAATGCAGATGTTTAACAATAATTTAACTATGAGAACGTAAAATGAAACCAAAAGGACCCGCAAGGGTCCTTTTGGTTTCATGTTAAGCTGATAAGAGTTACTAATTTAGCTGAGGAACACGTGGAACCCCCTCAAGGACCACTGCTGGTCCCTGGACCACTGGTTGAAAACCACTGATCTAAAGAAGTAATTTCTTGCACAGTTACACTGCCATTTATTTTCTAAACTGAAACTACCATCGCTGTGTATCTGTACTTAGAACCTTACCAATCATACCAGACTATTGGGTCCAATCGCATTTTGGAGAGTTCTAGACCATCAGCGATTACCAGTGTTTTGACCGATGTCAAGTGGAACATTTTATAATCAGTTTGGAAAAACCTACCTTTGATTAAAGTTTATATTTGAGAACATATTGCATGTCATCTGAGATGTCGGTCTACTTTATGCCAACATTTACATTATGACTTTTAAAAATTACCGGGGTTTCATACTGACCAGAGCCCCGTTGATGTCTGTAGTAATATTATAGTTAAATATTTCTAAAAGTATAAAACGTGTCAAAAAAAATATTGTGTACTACTGTAGCCTACTGGCAGTGTGCTTACTGTTTACCAAATGTAACACTGATTGATTAGATACTTTATTAGACAGAAATGTAAACGGCACACGGATCAGACATTTGATCAGGTTAGCGATTTGTGAAATTGGCTGTAGAAATACAAGTAAACTCATTTGAAGCTCTATAAAAAAAAACTAAAATGGCCAACCTACAAGCTCTCAACGCATCGCGATGTGGCGCATTGTGGACCTTGTAGTTCTGCAATTTGTGAAAGCGCTGTATAAATGCCGATGACGTCAAAGAGGTCAAATAGCAGTAATTGCAGGTATATTTGGTCGGGCTCTAATCTGTACAACAAGAGTGGCATCCATACAAATTTACGGTATTGATTTTAAACCACTTCACTCCTCATTTTTCATACATTTTCTTCACCGTTGTATTTGTTTTCTTAATTTCTCTGTGTCGTTCTTGCATTCTCTCCCCTTTTTAATTCATGGATTTGACTCCAGTGATCTTTTGACAGCTGACAGTTTGCTTCCTTCCACCTCCAGGTAAAGAGGAAGTTGGACTTGGACAGCGACCACCAGTACGTCAGCACTGCCCGACCTTCTTCCCTGGGCCGGGTACCGCCCTCTACACCTGCCCCGCCCCGAGGTACACCACAACCACACTGCTCTGCCTCTTCAGTACAAGAGGAGGTTTCCATACTTTTTTCTAGAGCCCGACCTGGTTTGGCCGATATATGAACTCTGCTTTATCGTCGCATCATAAAAAGGTCCCTCATTGCAGTTTCAAGAAAGGTGAAAAGAGATCAGCCATTACTTTAAAAAGGGCGGGGGGGGGGGGGGGGAACAAATATCAGTATTTGAAAATCCCATTGTACAACATAGTATAAATTGGGTTTAAGTGGTTAATGCCGTATTAAATGAAAATGTAACAAAAACTTGATCAGTGATCCGGGTCAAGAGTCAAGCAGTTAAATGTAGCTATATGGTAAAGCACAATATTGCACACAAACATACCTATTGATGGATATTGTTGGCAGATGGAGTATAAATCAAGCTTAAACTCTCACAAACCTCAATAGAAAATACACTCCTTATGCTTTTCATATTGTTTGTTCTTGTTTTATTAACCCATTTAGAACGGGTACACATTATTGTGTATCATTATTTTATGCTTTAACTATTGAAAAATAGCAGATATACAAGCTCACGGTGCGGCACCGAGTGCCACGCTGCGAGCTTGTAGATCTGCTATTTTTGAAAAATCGTGAAAATTTGAATTTTGACCCGATTCTATAAGTGTCTTTTGAATCCTTCTAAGATTTTTTGAAAAACCTATGTTTCTATGTCAGAAACCTGGCCAGCCATCGTCAAAGAAAAGGTCCTTTTCACTTAACTGGAGCTCAGTTAGTCTGTTCTTGAGAGACTGCTATGTCAGTGGTTCTCAAACTTTTTCATGTGAAGGACCCCCAAAATGACATGTATTTGGCCACAGACCCCCATCTCAAAATATTTATTTCCAGGGACCACCCAGAAGCAAAATTTGAGTTACAAACGTTCGCTTTGAAAATACATGCATTCAAAGATTTGCACACATTTTCACGACTTTTTCAAAAATAGCAGGTCTACAAGCTCACAGCGCGGCACTCGGTGCCGCGCTGCGAGCTTGTATATCTGCTATTTTTCACTGGTTAAAGCATTCAATAATTGTAGGCCTAAATAATGTTGTTATGCCTCCCAACTTGTCTTCCCCAGTCCCTCGACCATCGACAGAGAAGTCCAGATATGACACGTCGCTCAACCTGACCACCAAGCGCTTCCTGGACCTGCTGTCCCAGTCCCCAGACGGCGTGGTGGACCTCAACTGGGCCTCGCAGGTCCTGGACGTCCAGAAGAGACGCATCTACGACATCACCAATGTCCTGGAGGGCATCCAGCTCATCTCCAAGAAGTCCAAGAACAACATCCAATGGTTGTGAGTACAAGACTCTGAAACTCACTCAGTTTCAGAATCATTCTATTCTATTCCATGTCAAAATCTTGGTATAGGTTTTGTCAGATAAAATTATTGGGTTTCCCAATAGGCGGCCCGCGGGGGGCTACTGTCTGGCCCACACCAACCCCAGTAATATTGGTGGTATAAGAACAGCAACAACACTAGTATATCGTCGTTGTCGGGAGGAAATCTCGTGTCTCCAAATGTGTACGTTCTTTCGCAAAACATACAAGGCCGTCGCACAAAAGTAGTGAAAACAGCAGATCTACAAGCACACAACTCCTCGCACCGCAAGGCGCTGTGTGCTTGTAGATCGGCTGTTTTCACTAGTTTAAATCATTTTTAAAATGATAAATTCAAAACGAACGGTTTTGGACATACAATATTTTCACCCAACGAAAACTGTCGCTGGAGTAGTGGGAACGCCACCGTCGCCCTGTTGCGGCCCTCGGCTTGGTACCTTAGACATAATTCGGCCCTTGGGGAAAACTAATTGGGGAAACCTGGTATACACAAATAGCACAAATCCTTGCTTTCAAAATATCGTGAACAGGATTTAACCACATGAACACCAGTGTCCTGATTCAGGTCATGTCATGATCTTTGCACACATTTGGCGAAAAAATAGCAGATCCATTGTGAGATTGTGGATCAGATATGTTCGCCATTTGACGTACAGACACACAAAAGTCAGCACCAGATTTAAGAATGGTGACAGACAATTTGATTGCGCTCAACAGGGATGGTACTCACTAAAACTGTGTTTCTGACTTACGAGAGTAATGTCTATTTTATGCCCTGTATTGTCTAAAAAAATTAATGAAAAAAAACTTGCATCCGCAATTGGGCAGTGCTTTTATGAATACTACTTGTTATACCTGTTTATTTGCATTGAATTAACTGAAAACAAACAGATCGGCCTGTCGGTCACAAGGACCTTTCTCCAGATGTTGTTTGTTAACCTGTTTAACCGCTTTAACCCTGGTTGTTAAACATGTAGGGACTTGTTGTCCCCATTTTAGGCATGGTCGAAAACTTCTGTGAAATCTAAAACTAGAAATGACAAAAGTCATTACATATCAGTTCGCACTTGTCGTTTTCTTTAGCATAACAAAGAATAATAAATTACACAAAAATATTGCAGTTTGACATACAAACATGTTCTTCAAAAATCAAATATTTATGTAATTCATATGTAGCCTAAAGCCTCTATTGTCAGTAAAAGGGACCTACCAAATGGACCCATAAGGGTTTCTTTATTTGTTTGATTGTGCATTCTCGTGGGGTCTAAGTACATGTGCTTAGTTACTTTTCACTACTGTCATATACAGTACCTTGCATGAGAAAATTACCCAAATGGGTAAATATTTTTCCATTTACACTCTCATGGGGTGTATTCTTTTTTATTTTATTTTATTTTTATGATAAACGCCTAAATTACCTTTTTTCATCAAGCACTAACTGTATGTGTGTGTGTGATAATTGTAAGAGTCTATTTCATTTTTATTTGAAACCACTATAATTTGCCTAATGAAGAATCTGTACATGACCAGACATACAGTATGTGCTCTTATTTAAATAGCCTAAATGTAAACAACCTTATTTGTACTGGCATATACCAACGCAGCTTGTAGCAAATGGGGCTAAACGATCCTAATCAAGCAACAAATAAGCGTTCGTAGCCTCGCTCTGAGAACACAGCTGACGGCCGCTGCTAAATCAGGCAGCAGACGTACAGGCTATTATAGTTACTATAATATTATTAGGATATACAAAAGTGAATGGACGGTTTCAACTTGTCCTCCACTCCGCACAGGCACAGCGGCCCCACACCCACATAGACACACAGACTCTCACAGACTGTGACACACAGACTCTCACAGACTGTGTCAAGTTGCACAGCTTACACAGTCACAGAGACAACATCATGATACCGCGCTGCGCTTGCCAGTGTGATTTAAAAAAAAAAGCCTGACCCAACCCAAAGTCCGACAAATACATGACCAATTGAGCCCGGCCCAGCCCGTGCTGTACCGAAATCTTAAGCTACTTGGTCTTAAGGTTTTCCTCTTGAGGTATAAAGTCTGGTGACACGAGGTTACTAAGAGAAAGGGGACGGTCCCATTTAGATGCCTGTGTATGGGACAGATAAAGGGAACCAACACACACCGGCAGTGGACGCCGCACGTCAAAATATACACCCCCATTATTTTCAATGAACATACCCACACCGGCGGTGTCAGACGCGTGCACGCCTGGGTCTGACGCCTCGCCAGTCGCTCTGATACGCCGCTGTTCTATTTCTAGTTACTGCCGCGTGGTGAAAATGTTTTTCCCCACCAGAGGAAATGGAGGCGCAGCAGCCCGCAGCCGCTGTGTGATCGGTGTGTGGTTGCACTATATTCTACAGCAGGGATACTCAAACTTCTGAACCGGTGCGGTGGGCCACATTACAAAAATGACAAGGGGCCTCGGGCCAGTTGATAAAATGACGTTACTTGATAACTTTTCTCTTTTATTTGCTTTATTTCCACATAACTTAAGACAAGTGCTATGCGCATTATTTTATGGCTTGGAATTCCATTTTGCCTATATTCTGTCAATGACACAATTTGAAATTAAAGTAGCCTAATTGGCTACATTTTCTCTCTTTTTAATAATTCTGTGAAATTCAAATTATCATATTCCACACAAACACTAAAACAAACTAATGTACGTTTGTCTGGGTTGTTGTCTATCTGTCTGCATGCTATCAAGTGAGATAACATTAAAGATAGCTGAGCACATCTCTTTCAATTGCTTCACAATGTTATTCATGACTTGGCTCATGGCTAATGATGCAGTTGTTAAGTAGTAGTAGTAGATTTCAGTGGCCTCTTTGAAGATGTTTTGGCCATTATCTCTGGAACGCAAGGTCCAATCTGCTCAGTTTAAAGTGGGCCAGTCAAAATTGCGCGCGGGCCGGAGTTTGAGTATCACTGTTCTACAGTATAACTCGTAGTGAGCTGTGGTGCTATGCTCCTCTGCAGGGGGAACCGTATGGACGGGGCGTCTGCTGCTCGCTATAAAGAAGTGCAGAGAGAGGTGTGTGACCTGACGGACGCCGAGGACCAGCTGGACGAGCTCATCTCCAAATGCAACGTCCAGCTGCGACTGCTCACTGAAGACTCCCAGAACAAGAAATATCCTTTTGGTTTTCTAGACTTATTTATGCCTCTTTTCTTTTCTTTTACTTGGAGATAGATGGTCTACACTACACTACAGCACTGTTTCCCAAACAATGGGTCGGGGACCAATTTCTATGGGTTACGACTCGAAAGGTTTTTAAAGCTAAAGGTTTTTCTTAACATTTAGAGAGAGCGAGAGATGGTTAAAAATAATTGTATACATATAAAAAAAATAAAAAAAAATCGACGAAATTCCATAAATAGTCAAAATGGCTGATCTACAAGCTCGCAACGTTAAGTGAAGCGACATGTTGTGCGCTTGTAGATCTGCTATCGACATGAACATTTCGGGAATCACTGGTCTACAGTGGTTCCCAACCTTTCATGTATCAGGGCCAACTTGAAAATGGAGAGTTCATGGCCCACCCATCTGACCATTTAGCATGGCAGCTGTCAAAATAATGTCAAAAAGCAAGTTAAAAGGAATATAGCAAATGACCACACATCATTTCCCTGTGGCTCTTTCCTCTCGCCATTTTTGATTGGCCAGCTGTATGTTAATGAAGAGTGTGGTCATTTGTGACGGGCCAGCTGTATGTTAATGAAGTGTGGTCATTTATGATTGGCCCAACTGTATGTTAATGTCGGGGAGCATGGTCCTTCAGATGGTTGTTCTCAAAGTTGTGTGGGTGCAGTGACGCCTAACCTTCACCAGGGGGAGTTCTAACACAGCACTGCTTGGAAGACTCAGTTCTAGTGCAAGAACATCATTCTTGTCAAAGAACACAAAGGAGAGCAGGTAGTCTATTTGTTTATAGACAGACAATGCTTGACTGGCCCCACTTTACATCTCAGAATTACTACATCGACTTAAAAAAACGTGACATCTCTCATGTCTCAACCAGAAGCCTTCTGGTTGTTTCTAAGACCTAAGAAGGATGGCCGAGGCTCTGCACTGGTTGCTCCCACTCTATGGAACGTTCTTCGTTATAAAAAACATTCACTGTCTTAAGAATCTTTTAAGAACGTTAATTTGTTACGTAAGCACTTAGTGTTTTATTAATGTTTCTTATGTTGCCTCTTAGGATGATAAGATGCCTCTTATGATGATTATTGTGCAGCACATTGTAACAATGTTTTGAAAGGTGCTTCATAAATTAAGTTTACCAACTTGTTTGAAGATTGGATTTAATGCCAAATGCTAATTGGGGAAGCTATTGGGATGTAGAAGACATTAATTAGTAGAATCGGGTCGTCGGGTCTAAATGGGTTAAAATGAGGCTGTGAGCGGTCTGTTTAGTGAGTGTTTTGAGCAGTCTAACATGGCTGTTAGTGAGTGTTTTGTAATACTGGGAGCAGTCTAACATGGCTGTTAGTGAGTGTTTTGTAATACTGGGAGCAGTCTAACATGGCTGTTAGTGAGTGTTTTGAGCAGTCTAACATGGCTGTTAGTGAGTGTTTTGAGCAGTCTAACATGGCTGTTAGTGAGTGTTTTGTAATACTGGGAGCAGTCTAACATGGCTGTTAGTGAGTGTTTTGAGCAGTCTAACATGGCTGTTGGTGAGTGTTTTGAGCAGTCTAACATGGCTGTTAGTGAGTGTTTTGTAATACTGGATCAGTCTAACATGATGGCTGATGGTTATGTACAGGCATTGACACTAAGGCTTGCCCACCTGCCCCCGGCAGGTAAATACAACTTTGGGGCAGGTGAAGTTTGCTTTCAGGTTGCCCGACCGGGCAAGTGCTCATTTGAGAGGGGACACGACCGTCTATAAACACAACACAAGATATCTGTCTAAACAACTGAACGTGGCCATAAAAAATATATATAAAATGACGAAGTGTGAAACCATAGCAATCATAACTACCAAGGTATTTGGATTTGGAGGTATTGAGGTATGATTAAAAAAAATCTATTGAGTTAAATTGAGTGGTAATTAAAATCTTACCAATCATTTTATAATGGACGATTTACTTTTTGGGCAAGTGTACATGACCTTTGGGCAAGTAGAACATGACCTGTACTTGCCCGACGGGCAAGTGCCTCTTAGACCTTAGTGTCAACCCCTGATGTATGTGTCCTTAACCTGTGCTGTGGTCACGCTGGGCTATGTGCGCTGCCAGGACCTGAGGAAATCCTTTGACTCTCCGGACCAGCTGGTCATGGTGATCAGAGCTCCACCAGAGACCCAGATGCAGGTGTCTGAACCCAGCGAGGTACAACACGTGGTCGCACTTATTTTCAGATCATCGCAACTATTTAGCATATTCGTCATAATTGTTTCCATCTAGGTACCATTTACATCATTAAAAAAACAATTATTAAAAAAAATTGTGGAAATCTGCAAACCTTTGTTGGGGGCCGGAAGAACCAGACATTGGAGCTTAGCTACTTCCAGGAGCACCGCTCAAAAAAAAACGTTCCTATCACAGAAAGATTTGGCAGACCCCCATAGTAACTCTTAAGGACCCCTTAGGGGTCCCAGTGCCCTTGGCCCTTGCCATACTCCTCCCAATGAATCCTTCTCATTTGAATTCTTAACTTACCTGTAATAACTTTATTGACATTCTTCTAAAATCTTTTGCCTGTCTATGTTGTGATGTATGGGTTTGCATCACCCAAGGCATACATGGCAAAGACCTCGTCATTGCATGTAGATCTGATCATCATTATATAATATATTATACATTGCAGAGACCGGCCGGTCAATCCATATAGATCAGATCATTTCATGTTTCATTGAGCGGCATCTTTTATCAGCCCATCACTGACCAATCGCTCGTACATCAGACCTTTCCATACGTCCAATGCCAGCTCTTCAATATCATATATTCCACGATCATCTGCAGGTTTTCCGTTGAAATAGTTGTACAAGGTCTTCATGTATTTAACCGTCTTGATGTACTCTTCCAAGTATTTGTGGTATATTTGTGGTATCTGTTTAACATCGCTTGACTTCATTATCTCCTGGTACAAATGGTTGACATGAGCTTTCAGAAACTCCTTGGTCTCTGTGTGTAATCTGGAAGCATGTGACCCGGCACACAACCTGTAAATGGAATGAACGCAGCCGTTCCACGTTTCTCTGTCCACGCGGTCATGCTTCAAAAGTGCCTCAATTGTTGGCAGGATCCTGTTCCATGTCTCTTCAAAATCCACCTTCCGGGGCATCAAGGGCAACATTTTGATTCAGAATCTGGGAGATAATTCACTACAATTCACAAAAAAGTCAAGTTTTGTAACTCTTTGAGCCTCAACTATCAACTGTCTACTGTTTGTTTACACAGACTTTGCCAAGTGAGTGATCTGTTGCAATATATATAGGCCTATACACTGTGACGTATGACATCTCAAAAATAAAAATGTAGAGTTGTATGTATAAAAGACCGATTTGGGGGCCGATTTGAAAACTAATTCTGCGTGCGTGTTAATAAAAAATCGCACCCATGCGAAGTGAGCGGTGCAAACACGATGGCAGATTTCCTTGTATGTGGTTAATGAGGAGGAGTATGACAAACTATGACATCACTGTCGATACTATGACATGACATCACTATACTATGACATGACATATGACATGGGGTCCGCTCAATATCCCGACAGGCCGCTGTTCCGACTAGCGTCGGCAGGTTAGTTACTCGTCACGGTTACTGAGGTTAAGTTTAGGGTTAGAGTTGGGGTTAGTTTTAGTTTTAATGGTGGAAATCTGTGTTGTGAGCTTGTAGATATTTCCTTTAACACATTATTAGTGTGAATTGTCATTGTCAGCTCTTTTGTATAAAATTAATAGCGTTAAGTTATTTGCCGTATCTATCCTGTGCAACTTTAGTTTATAAAGCCTAAAAGCCATGCAGAAATAAAAAAATATATATATATATTTTTTCCTTCCAATGTTCAATGTGAACACAATTAAGCCTGACATCACTTCAAGTGGTACATATTTGTTGAGTCAGTGAACATATTTCAACAGAATATCGTTAATTCCCCTCTAACCTAGGTTATTCAGAACTATGACTTCAGTGAATAAAGACATCAAACTGGGAGGTATATTGTTGAATTGTGTATTTGAAGAGGTTTAGAAAAATTTGATATCTAAAAGCGTCATAATTGATGCTTGCTTTGAGCATAATTATTGTGACAACACTTGTAAGTCATACCGCCAACTCCTATGACCGACAAATGTGCTTTTTTAGTTGCAATGTTATGCCGTCCTTGTAAACCTTTGGAGTGGATGCAAACTGCAGAGGAAGGGATTTAGTGTAAAGAGTCCATAACAAAATAGCTATATGGATAGAAAGATTTGCGTGATGTCCGTTTGATATTCATCAGAGTCTAGACTCTAGAACATGTGTAAACATAAAACACGGAAAGTATAGGATTGTGCCGAGTGCGTACGTACGTGGGTTAGGAACCCTGCAAGAACAAGTTATACACAGACACTAGTGAATTTGTGCAAGCACATTGGCGTTTCCCGTCTATTCCTAATTTGTGGCTTGTTGTGTTTCAGGGTTACCAGATACAGTTGAAGAGTTCCCGCGGTGCCATCGATGTCTTCCTGTGTCCAGAGGACTGCTCTGACGTGTGCAGTCCTGTGGTTGGAAGCAGTCCCTCCAAACCCAGCTCTGACCCCGCCGCGCTGGCCTCCCCTCCACCCACCGACCAATTAAATTCCAGAACCCCTGCCTCCGCCCAGGAAGTGAGGTTGGCGTCGCCAGCGTCGACGTCATCGACGGCGACAGCGGCCTCCCAGCAGGACTCGTCCTCTCTGGTCTTAGGCGGTGAGACAGGTACTTTTATGTTTATTTACCGCCCTTTCATTTTGGCAGTGGTTCTCCCACCACATGGTCCCCAGCTAAAGTATGGAGTCTGTAACCAAATGGACCCTTTTGAACCTGTAACTCTTGAGTGCGTAAAATGAAACCAAATGGACCCGTACGGGTCCATTTGGTTTCATTTTACGGTCTCAAGAGTTGAATTATTGTTATACATCTGCATTACTTAATTTACAAGGAGTCTACACAATTGGGGAATGTAGAAGGATTGTTATTTTGATCAACGTTTGGGCCTGTTATCTCTCCCATAGCCTCGGAAACCCAGGCTTCTTTTGGCGATAGGAAGAAAAAGCCTCGCCGGTCGCGTTATGATCACTGTTGGAGGAAGTGTAGAATTTCCCTAACCAATCAGAGTGCAGAGAGCGTCGCACCGAATGTGTTGACGTCATGACGCAGCAGCGTTCTCTGCGCTGAGCAGAGGAGCAGAGGGGGGTGGGGGGAGGAGAACACATGCTATTGGCCAGGGACTCGCGGAGAGATTCGCCGCTCCCGCCCATCTGCCTACACAAACTGGTCCGCGTTAGGTTAGAGTGGTCTCCCATGGTAACGCATCAATACAGCATGGAATTGTGGACAAAATCTTATCCAACGATAACAAAATATCCCCAAACAAAGTTTGGTGCTGAGAGGCTAAAACTCATCAAATGGTGTTCCGTGGCTCAAATGCCAAATAAATAATAGACCCTTGATATGAAAAGGGTTGAAAACCACTGCATTATAGAATCAATTGCATTGTTTGTTTTGCGCCTCCGTACCACTCATCTCCCCTTCAAGGGTGTTGAGATCCGCCCGTCAGCTGAAACCTGTCATCCCAAAGACAGGTTTGACAACCAGAGGTGGCTGGCTGGCCGGCTGCGCCTTTTCAACTGCCCACATCATAGAGGTGACCAGTTGAAAAGTGACATATGAGCTGGGGGAATCTTTTGAAATGTAATATATATTTTTTAACATAGGAAAAGAAAATGGGATTTTTACTTCAGTCGTGACCCATACAAATTGGTCCGTGACCCACAAATGAGTCCCTACACTATTTGGGAAACGATGCTCTAAATGATAAACCTTTCTCTCGCTTACCTCTCCGTCCTCAACAGAATCATTTTCAGCGAGGTGACAACTTCTCTAACCTCTCTTGTCTTCCACAGAATCATTTCTGGGAGGCGACCCCTTCTCTAACCTCGGAGAGATGCCCGACTTTGACCTCTCGCCCCTCTCCTCGTCCGACTTCCTCAACGGAGAGGGTCTTCCGCTCCCGTTCGACGGCTTCATCAACCTGTCGCCGCCCCACAGCCACGACTATCACTTTGGACTGGAGGAACACGAGGGCATCAGTGAACTGTTTGACTGTGACTTTGGGGACCTAACACAGGTTCTGGAGGAGACTTAGGCCAAGAGAAGGAGGGTGGATTCCTCCAAACTAGCCTTACGAAAAATACATTTCCCCTGCGGGTCTCGAGGGAAGGTGGGAAATGGAAGTAGTGTAGACCTGACATGAGGAGTACCATGTAGGGGTTTCAAACTCCTTGGTGTGGAAGGATGCTTTGAGACGTTCCCTCAGCCCACCTTGAGAAAGAGTGCAGCGGGACTTCGCTGCTCCACGACTACAAGAGCAAGCCATCTCCTGCAAGAGTCTCAAACCCCCCCAAATTGTACAGCACAGATCTAGCACTTATCATTGCCCATTTACAAATTTTAGCAAAAGATTTTAGCTTTAGTATAGCTATTTAATTTATTTATATGAATGATGTTTTTATATTTTGTACTGAGGGATATTGGTTTTTGTTTGTGTGCTTTGTCGGCGGGTAATGACTTTTACAGAGTAGTAAGTCCAAAGTGTTGTTTTAACTCTTGAGTGTACAAATGGAACCAAATGGACTTGTAAGTGTCCATTTAATTCGGAGTTAAATTAACACTATATGAACATTCTACAGTGTAGAGCTGGTTTGGTAAACGCATCAACTCTTAAAGCTGGTTTAATACACAAGACCAGTGAAAAGACCTACAGGAACTGCACCCAATTCATGCTAATGAAACAGTCTATGAATCCTCGCGTTTCTTGGCCTGGCTTTCACAAATGCATTTTAGAGTTGTATTAGGGGTGTGATCAGATACACAACAGCGAGGGGGAAAAATGGATATTGACAAGATGGGGTCTAATAGTGTGGATCTCTTACTTCATGTGGCCAGCCTATGACACCAGTCATCGGATGTACATATGACTCCAACACTCCGTACTGTCAGGTGCCGACATGGCCTGTAGGAGTACGTGCAATGACCAGTATCACCCTCCCCGCCCAGCTTCGCTCCTCAAACACGGGCCGACTGTGTGCGCGTAGACACCAGACAGACGGATACACCGCGGTGGATTCAAAACCAAAACCTCCGTGGTGTTGGGCAGGGGCTTACCACTGTGCCACCTAGAGCGCCAGAGGAGAATTCTCTGATGTGATATGTTATAGCTCAGTGTTTCTCAAACTTTTAAATGTCAAGGTCTCCCCTTAACTCTGACAGTTCCGGGTCCATTTGGTTCCATTTGTACACTGTCAGAGTTACATACTTGTATGGGTCAATTTAGACCCCCCTAAAGGAACCCAGAGAGTCCCTGGAATCAACTTTGAGAAACAACGTTATAGCTGATAAAAACATGTCTAAAAAATGTGCACAATATGACGCTGATTGGTCCCGTGGTTTGGGAGATCAGCCACCAGACAAACACACACACACAGAGACCCTCTTCTAGATCCCGCCTACAGAGACACAACGTAAAAATGCAATGTTTAAACAAAGTGAAATCTTAAAGGTCCCAGTGCTGGTGTATGAACCAGTAGCAGTCTATGATCTATTCACATGGAACTCACAACAGAGAAAGAACATTGACTTTTCCACTAACTTTATTTGCACTGTGGCTGACATCGCATTGTCAGCTTGTAGATCACCAATTTCTTTCTTCTTTAAAGCCATTTCACAATAAGAGGGCCGTAGCCAGATGTTCATGAGGGTCTTTGACATGGAAACGTTTGGAATCCTCTAAAGTCAAACCTATAAGATGCCTAAAAAATAAGCCTTGTCCCAACTGGACTAGCAAGCAGGGGTAGTTTTGAGCTACAGTATCACCTCACATGGCATGTGATTTGACAACTTCGTTAATGAACACAAAGTTGGGCCTAAGATGCATTTGGGAAAGAGAACCCTGTCTTCTTTGAGGTCTCTTCAAATAACCTCCAGGTTAAGCTCAAGGTCAAGACGTTTGCTTTTTCACCAGACACCCAATAACGTTGACAAAACTAAGAAAGCATTGACGTACAGTAGTAGATTTGATGTTTACTAATGTTGTGACGAATCAAAGTGTCCGGGTTAAGGGTTTCCCTGTAGCGTGTCTAGTTGTGAAGCAGGGAATACTGAAGACAGATGGGATTTTTCTGCATGTGAAACTAATGGTGAAGAACGTAGTTAGGCATTTAGCCATAGTCTCAGGGGAGTGGGAGTACAGTCCTCAATCATTGATATTGATGCAAACAAACGTTCACAAGTGCAACGGTGAAGGTATGTAGATACATGATTGTACTAGCTCAGAAAACAACCACACTGTGTTTCTACTACATTCTGGGCATGTTCATATGCGAACATCCGGCAAAAATAGCAGATCGGCTATTTTGGCGTACAAAGTATGTAGAGTGTGTGGTTAGGGCTGTCACGATATGACATTTTACATGACGATTAATTGTCACTCAAATAATTGGCGATTAACGATTTAATTGTGTTTTTGTCGTTGATATTTACATTTCTGTTTTGGCTTTTAGGCTTTGAAGTTGTACATGGTAGATATGACACATAACCTAAATATACAAAGAAATTACTGACATATTTGACAACTTACTACTTAAAAAATAACTTTGATAGTGGAAATAGCCGATCTACAAGCTCACAACGCGTCGCATCGCGACGCGTTGTGAGCTTGTAGATCTGCTATTTCCACTATTTCGGACATTTTTCAACATTCACGATTATGACGATTATGACAAAATAATTGCGATAATGTCAAATAATCACGATTAGACGATTATGTAATAATTGTGACGGCCCTATGTGTGGTTAAAGGTTTCAGGCAGGGAAGACTGTAACAAATGTAATGGAGAGGGCCAGGCTCCAGAAACAATACTACTATTTTACATGTGTGGACCCAGGTTAAAACCCCTGCCATAGTTTGTATGTCTATTCCTATCCATAGTTTTAAGGAATGTGGCTGAGGAACCCTGTCATTGCTAACCTTAGTATTTGACTGTATTGGGACAGTAGAAGCACAGCAGTATTTCTTGCTTGTATTCAGGGCAGAGATGACTTCAGAAAATGCTACGTCTTACTCTGATTTAGCACAACAAATACGATATCAATTGAACAAGCTCACGACGCGTCTCGATGTGACACGTGAGCTTGTAGAGTGGATATTTTCATACGACAGTAAGTATAAATGAAGCTTAGCAGGGAATCTCGTAATGGGTCAGATCCATGTCCCTTGATTGGGAAATTAATGTTCATGCCTTAAATGACCTTAAATCAATGATCATGACGAGTTTTAAGTGTCTAAAATATTATTCCACCTGCCAGTTACAGTAAATCATGTTTTTACATTAGATTTCATGTTCATTTCATTAAGTTCCATGTTAGAACATTAACTTGTTTGTGGTTGTTTTCTCTTAGGAAAACAATGCTCGCTTCTAGTTCGTCATCTTATGCAATAACATGAAGTTGTGTGTCATGTATTAATGTATACATCAGTTTACTATCATGTCAACTTAAGATAACGTCTGCGTCTGAATTCTCTCATTGTTGATGTAATTCTTTTCAAGCTTTTTGTTTTATTCCCAGGGTTTGTGGCGTGTGTTGAAGATGTTTTGTGTGTTGTTAAACTTAATATTTATTTAATAGGGTGTTGGGAATTTCACACCAAGGAATATAAATACGGACCCTCGTACAGTATAGATTCAACCAGATTAGGGAGGAATAAAGAAGTAATGGAAGGGTTTAGGGTGTAAAAGTTATTTTTTCTTCATGATTTGTTCTGCATTTACTTTAGGTATTCATTTTGTTTTACTTGTGTAAAATGTATCTTATCATGTATGTGCAGTCTTTGAAATGAAACTATTTGTCTATGTATTTCTTGGAGAACTTGTTATTGAAAAATCTCAAAATAATCCCATTTGTTAAACTTGCCTTGTACCTATTTTATATGTACCGAAAATAGATTTTACTCTAAGAATCAAGTATTTTTATTAAGCAACAAGATCATCCAAAATCTAAATTAGCCCTGAAGCCCTGAAGATGTATATTTTGTGTGATAAAATAGATTAAGCGGTGAGCTTGTTGATCTGCAATTTTTGGCACGCAACAAAGTATAAATTATCATGATGCGTTGGAGTACATCTGGCTATTGCAGTCTCTGTCTGTTTTGACCTGAAAGCTTGTATATACCGGTAGTCTTTTCTCAGAACACCCACTTCAAATTCAGTCCCAAAATGGTTTCATTTTTCTTTCTTAAAATGGTGGCTTTCTGGAGAGGTTTTAATAGGCACATAGGTTTATTTCAAAATATATGTGTGTGTAACCCGTTGAGTAATATTTGTTTATTTTGACCTCTGGTTTAATTTACTTTACAAATGGCAGCTCAGCTAATCAATGTTGTTTGCTTCGCTTCATGCAAGATGTTTATTTTGATATTTCCTTTTTTTCTCCATGCATGACGAATGCAGTGCCTTATCGAGGTGGGGGTAAGGGGTCTTTTAGATCTTGGTGGGGTTGTTTCCATTGTGTTTGTTAAAACCCATTTAGAACGGGTACACATTATTGTGTATCATAATGTATGCTTTAACTATTGAAAAATAGCAGATATACAAGCTCACAGCGCGGCACCGAGTGCTGCGCTGCGAGCTTGTAGATCTGCTATTTTTGAAAAATTTGAATTTTGACCCGATTCTATAAGTGTCTTTTGAATCCTAAGATTTTTTGAAAAAAACCTGTATGTCAGCAATCTGGCCAGCCATCGTCAAAGAAAAGGTCCTTTTCACTTAACTGAAGCTCAGTTAGTCTGTTCTTGAGAGACTACTATGTCAGTGGTTCTCAAACCTTTTCATGTGAAGGACCCCTAAAATGATATGTATTTGGCCACGGACCCCCATCTCAAAATATTTAGTTCCAGGGACCACCCTGAAGCAAAATTTGAGTTTGTTCAATGTGTATAATATGTTTCCATGTGGTGTTTGCTATTCGACCACTTGACCACCATAAAAAGAAACTTTTCAATTTCTTTAGAAAATGGCTGATCTACATGCTCACAAACGTGTATTGTAGCTCATATGTTCCAATCATTTACAAAATGTATTTATTTTTATTTAGAATGGCATGCCCAAAATTGGGACACCAGAATGACAGTGGTTAAGTATAAGTTTCTTACTCACTAAAGGTGATTAATTTACTCGATATTTATCGTTTTCCGAATTGTTTGTGTCATGAGTGCATTAACACAGAACTTCAATATTACACAGTGATGAGGCAACAACATTTTTCGGAACAAGATAGAATTTCAACACAAATAAAAGGCATTGATTTGTAGGCGTCAATTGTAGAGTTGATGTGAAATCATGCTCGCCCCGCAGATTGTCGCATTGTTTGTCATGCCCTGTTGTGTGAAGACCTTTAGCTAAGTGGATTCAGTCTTATGCTTAATTTATACTCCATCGTACAACGATATTACACCCTGAAAATAGATGATCTATCCACAATGGTATACTGTAGATCAGCTATTATCTGCTGTTTTCATACAATGAAGTATCAGTCAGGCTTTAGAATCTTAGTCATGTGCCCTTTTCCATACACGGATGAATGTTTAAGTTTAAGAAACAGTATAAGATGTTAATTTCCTTTGTGCGAAAGCCATGTGAAATAGAAAATCAAATACATCTCAATTAGGGTGTGAGTTGATGCCAAAGACTAAAGACACATTAAGTACTTAATATTCATTGCCAAAGGCTTTTTTTCTTCTCAGCCAACCTTTAACCCCTTAAACCCCATATGGTTGACCGGAGTCACTCAGGGCTTTATACTAGGGTCTTTTCTGTTATCGTTAGAAACTTTCGCTGGAAATTGCGGATCGACAAGCCCACAATGTTGTGAGCTTGTCAATCTGCTATGTCCTGTGAAAGCTTTCTCCACAATATGGATGCTGGGGTTTCATGGGTAAATGAGAAGATTAGATTAGTCCAGTGGTTTATTAGCCCTGAAGATAGAAACCAACAAACAAGGCAAAAACATTATCTCCCTGCCTTCCACCTGCCAAAATAAATAAATAGACTATATCCTATTCAATTGAATATGAACTTGTCACAAGGATCATCATTACAAACCCACGCAGTGGGCACACAAATCTCTTCACCTGAAGCCGATCTACATGCGGCCTCCATTGTAGAATAGGGACACTAGGTTTCCAGTGGTTAAATATAAAGGTTGTCTAATGTTATTAACCATTCAAATATGCACAACACAACCTTTTATTATTCCAGGAGAGAAATAACAGAGATTTTCCATTCTGGGATTAAATACAAATAGACTTCAAATGCAGGAATAGAATTTATTAAAGTTAATTTGTGATACAGCATTTAGTAATTAATGAGATAAAATATTGTAAATAAGAATCAAATGAAATCAAAATCATTTGAAAAATCAATATCATAATTCATAAAATCTTTCCATTTTTGTTTTTGTGAGCAAAAACATGAGCAAAACGTTGACAGACCAGTAACCTGCGAGTAACATAATTATGAGTAGTTTACAGCCACAGGTCAGTGGTTGGAAGAACATGAAGGAACCTCAGCGATAGAAGATCAGCACGGCGGCCTCAGTAATTTGCTTGGTTGCACTAAAACCTCTGCCGGTCCCGTAGCCACTCCAGTCGAAGGAACTGAAGTCACCGCACTGTTTAGGAGCTGCCTCTGGGAAGTATCCTCCTCCACCAATGCAAAACTATCAATATGTGGAAATATGTGCAACACACACACACACACCACTGAGTTATATGTGACAGTAAAAGAAGGTCAATAAATGTTACAAAAACAAGAGGGTTCCTGAGCACCTCCTGTACCTCCTCCCTCCCTTAGTACTACTCACATGTTCAACATTGCAGCCAAGAGGCTTGGATCCAGAGCACAAGGCCAAGGCAGCACGTTCATTATTGATTGCCCTGAAGGAGATGTAGCCTGGTTCTAAATCAGCTGAAGGAGAGCACAATAAATACATAAAATGTATGTAGTGTTAATATTATCGTACAGTTTTATACATATTTCGCATAGAATAATATATTACACACATGATGTGTTTGTATTAGTAGTGGTGTAGGCTATATGGAATTATAGGTCCCGGATTCGCCTCCCGGCCAAGGCTACAGTAATAGTATTCCATTCAACCATCCATCTTCAACCGATTATCCGGAATCGGGTCGCGGGGGTAACAGTTACAACTGAGATTTCCATATGTCCTTATCCCAAGCAACTTCCTCCACTCCCTCAGGGAGTAGACCGAGGCGTTCCAAAGCCAGTTTGGAGATATAATCCTTCCATCTGGTCTTTGGTCTGCCACGGGGTCTCCTCCCATGGGACGTGCATCGAGGGCCTTCCTAGGAAGGCACTCGGGGGGCATGCATACCACCTAAGCTGACTCGTTTCCAAGTGTAAGAGCAGTGGTTCTACTCGAAGTCTCTCTCGGGAGACTGAACTTCTCACCCTATCTCTAAGGGAGATACCAGCCACCCGTCTGAGGAAACCCATTTCGGCCGCTTGCACCTGCGACCTTATACTTTTGGTCATGACCCACACTTCATGACCATAGGTGAGAGTAGGAACGAAGATTGCTCGGTAGACAGAGAGCTTTGCCTTCCGGCTCAACTCTTTTTTTCTTCACCACAGTCCGATTTAGCGACTGCAAAACCGCTCCGATTCTCCGGCTGATCTCTTTCTCCGTCTTTCCCTTTCTCTCATTCGTGAACAAGACCTCTTTTCATCATTTGTATCTCCCTCTCTGTCCACAGTGATTTGCACACAATACTAAGTACTAGACTACATACGACAAAACATACCTCTTGCATTGGGCCCATAAAAGTTTCTTACGGTGTCATCATTCCCATAGTCGTATGTAATAGGGATGGATGGTCCATTGTCTCTTTTGCAATTCCCTACAGCATACTTTACTGGGTACCGCTTAAGAATTGGAAGAAATGGGCATAGGATAAAAATCTGATAGTCATACACTGTTTAAGCATAATGAGTTTTGATGTAAAACATAAATACTGACTGTGCCAAGAAAGGATAAAATGTCTTATCTTAATATTACAATCAAGAGTTATAAAACAAGGTTTTGAAACAACATGTCATTCTGATTCAGGTAATTACAATTTGACTTTCCTTTGATCTTACTTGGAAAAGGTTGAAGAGGTTCCCACCATACCCTTTCAAGAACTGATTGGTGGTGTGGTGTCGTAGGATGGCAGCGGTCGTCCAGTTGCTCACTGGAGTGATGTTGGGAACGTGCCACACTGCTACATCCCCTGCCTCGATATCATAGTAGCCAGGATTCTGTCAAGAAATATAATTGGGTGAACAAATAGGCCTACATGAATGAAATATTATACTATGTAGGTAACAAAGTTATATAGTAACAACAAGTTACGTAACATAAATTCAATGTAGTGGCTACAGCAGTGAGAATTTGGAAAGAAATCATTATTACAATCATTATGTGAAGGACCTCCCTAAGGATGGATTGGATATGTTATTATTATTATTAGTTTATATATATATATATATATATAACATTCACCCAGTTTTAGCAAAGAAAGCTGTTTGAATGCCACCAGTCTCTAGTTGAGTGAACCATTTAGAAACTGGCTTGCATAGGTCTGTGTGTGTCTTCATGAGTAAGGTGGAAACATGGGAGTTACACTATATAGAAGTCAAACTAGAACTGCATTCTGTTGAGGTTCCAGCTTGTGCACAGCAGGCCAGTAGCAGCCAAATGCAGTACTTGCACGTTCTGCTGGCACAAGCAATAAAAGCGATGCTCCCATTAACTGCACATCAGGCATTAACATTGAGATCACTGCGGATCAGTCAAAAAGTGACCTGCTGTACCTTGAAATCATCAGAGGTAGCTCCTGCTGCTGTTCCGAAAGCGTTTCTGTTGGCCCAGTTGCCATCACCGCCTGGCAGGTTGGCATTGCTGCCTTGCTGTGAGGTCCAGCGGTCACCCACTGTACATTTACCATTCATGTTGTTCTCATGGACACTCGCTACCAACGTCCAGCCTCCACCTGCAGTTGTCATGTCACAGAAAGTCTGGTATTCCTCACCATCAGCAGTCCTGAGGCTGTAAATGCCATCTGAAGGGTAGAAAAGGAACAAACATGAGGCAAATAAAAGCACACAAAGTTGAAAAAAAAACACACCAAATAGAAAGAAAGGCAGCAGTGAAGCTGCTGTGTCCTGAATGAATCTCTTCACCTTCATTCACATTCAGTCCCTCTTTCAGTTGTTTACAGCTTCGGGCCCCAGGGATCACTCCTGCACAGGGAAAATCAAATTGTTACTATTGAGACAGACAGTCTCTCTCTCTGTCTCTCTCTCTGTCTCTCTCACATTGTACTCAAAGGTCCTGCTTTTAATGAGCAAAACGAATATAGTCTTAATACTCCATGCTTAATGTTTTGCATAAAGCAGTTTGAATTTTCTTGTTGAACTGTGCTAAATAAACTTGCCTTGTTTTGCTGTGTTACAGGAGCTGCTGACAGTACCTGACACATGGTGCACGGCCATGCAGGCGATGAACAGGAAACTCCAAAAGATCATGGTGACTGAGGAGGAGGAAAGAATGACAATAGCTCATACCACAAAATAGAAACGTTCTGTCAATAAAAGTTGGATTCATTTGAACATATTACATCTAATGTAGTGTTACGAGTGTGCGTATGCAGTTGAGCGGAGTGGAGTGTCAGTATGTGTAGGCAATGCTGTCCACCCACACATGCACTTTGTTTGGTTCTCTGTATTAGTTATGTTTTGAGTCAATGTAGTCATCTTGTAATGTGGGCCACGGAAGCCGGATCTTTGTATATATGCCTACATTCTAGAGTAGAAGATATTAGGTTTTGTTGTAACTTTAAATGATTGTTTGTGTCAGGTTAGTGGGTTGAACTCATTAAACCACTAACATTATTATGTGTCATATGATCTTTTTTAAACATTTTCCAATTCCTGTAAATATTATATTATATTACGTTATTAAATAAAAACGGGACGCAACATGTACCCTTAAATCAACAAACACGCTGTTAGAGAGGATAATCAACAACCATGTATATGTGATTCAAATAAGACAGACAGCAGATAAATCATGAACTTACCGTATTCAATTAGACAGGCAGGACTGCAGCATGCAGTGCTTGCTGATCTTCTTATAGATACCTTTATGGCTTCCTTATTGTTATGGCTGTTCTTTGTAATTTCACCCACCCTGAAGAGAAAACAATAATAAACCCATTATATGACCTAAGTCCTGCTTGCTGGTGGTTCATTGGAAGGTTCTAGAGGGGGTCACACATCTTCATGTTGCACCTCAGTTACTCTAGGCTCGGGTCGTAACACGATTCAAATAAAACAGACAGCGGGTCAATCTTGAACGTATCTTATTCAATTGGTAGGACTGCAGCATGCAATGCTTTCAATCTTATAAGTGATGTGGATACCCTCTGACAAAGCAATCTCTGAAACCAGTTGAATGGATGACACAGTCCTCTGTGGTCCTCAAAGTTGTAAACTGATGTAATAACATGCTGTTGGAGAATTACATATACATAGCATCACAAATAAATTAAAACTTTGTTTGAACATTCATGAGAAAAGTAAACCTTTCTATCTTTTCTGCACAAGGAAACCTGGCCTTGGATTGTATTTTTCGATTCTGACCGAAATTAGTATCTATGACAGCCTTCCCCAAGTAGTGTCGGAGTTCAGTTTTTAAGGCCCTTACGTCATTATCGTTATTATATTTCCCCTACAGTAACAGAAGGGATGTTCATGTACAATTTACCAGTGAACTAGAAAGGAGAAATAAAGTTTATTGTCTGCTTTATTGGCTGTTAGGTAAATCATATCAACACTGTTTAATAAATGGCTATAAATGAAGTCACTCCAACACAGAACATTTGTGTGTATCAAAGGCGAAAGGATACCTTTATGGCTTCCTTATTGTTTCCTTTATGGCTGTTCTTTGTCATTTCAATAGACTGTGCTGCACCACAGACACAGTTCTTATAGAAGGGACTGTGTGTGTGTGTGTGTGTGTGTGTGTGTGTGTGCGTGTGCGTGTGCGTGTGCGTGTGCGTGCGCGTGCGCGTGTGCGTGTGCGTGCGTGCATGCGTCATTGATTGAAGACTATTAGAGGTTTTCATAGGAAAGGGTGCGGTTTCATCATAGTACAGACAGTTCACTGGTCCAAGGTCAACTAAAAGCATAGGCTACACTCAAAAAAGCCTATGGCTTGTTAGTGGGCTCGCCTGAAAGGCGAGCATACTCTAGATATTGTCATTGTGGGCTCGCCTGTAAGGCGAGCACACTTTAGATATTGTCATTAGTGTGGTTGCCCTAACAGGGCAACACACTATAGTTCTAGGGAAACTTTCTTTCTTTCTTTCTTTCTTTGGCGATAAACTTTTTTTCGGCGCGTTTCACCGCCCACAGTTTTTGCGCCACACACTCGCGCCATATGTCAAATCGACCGGTTTCATCGGGAATCGTGTGCTATTATTTCGCTAAGAGAAAAGCTGTATCGCTTAATTGATATTAATTTATTAGTGAATTAAATTTCCCCCTTGACTTATAATGGGAATCGCAAAAACTCACATTCAATTATTTTTCTCTCGCAAACCATAGGGGCTACAGTTTCAAAACTTGGAGAGGAGATTCATAATGATTTCAAGGATTAAATAAAAAATTATGTCGTCAGTCGGCCTCATGGTGGCGCTATAACAGCCCACTTTACCTTTCGGCCTCTAACTCTTGAACCGTAGGTCGGAAAATTAAAATTATTTTTTCCCTGGATTCCTTCGGTCATGACGCATCTCCCCATATAGGCCCCGCCCATTTGGCGTCAGGATAGATTTTCCGCCATTTTGAATTTTCTTCAAAACACACTTTTTGCTCCTTTTCCTACATATTTTCTCCAAATGTCACAAAAATCGGTACACATAATCTATGGACCCATGCGATAAACATACTCAAGCGATATTTTGATAGTCCATACCGTTCGTCCGTAACAGGCTTCCAAAGTTAGCGGAAGGGGCCCGTTTCACAATAAATAGCCATAAATCACGAACGAAATGTCCAATCAACATCAAATTTTAACCACAAGTCGCGGGTGGGATACTCAACAAATCCACAAAAGCATTTCCACCTCGACCCATAGGGGGCGCCACAACCGCGCAAAACGTAACCATTTTGTGCCAAAACGCGTTTTTCAGGGGGAACGACCCTCTCAAAACGAAACAAAAACTATCTTGGGAGAGACTTGACAACTTAATCGCCTTGTGAAATTTGTGGGAGGAGCCTAACCGTATCCTTACATCAAGAACGCAGGATCCCAACGGAACCTTTTCGAATCGCGCGTCGCACGGCCCCGACGGTATCCGTCCCGACGTCCTCTCCCTCGGGCCACGGCGTTTTCCTCAGGGTCCCGGAGGCGCATCCCCGCTGCTCGCGCCGGGGCAGGGCGGGCAACCACACTCGCAATTTCACAAATTGCAAATTTTCTAGTTATTTATTTATCAGTAAGTTCTCCTCAATATTTTGGCACCTTTCTACTCCTACATACTTAGTGAGAAAATGAAAATAAAAACATCAATGTGTTCAGCTTACAGTAGCGAAGTGTGCTATTATTTTTTACAGCAATCGGCCAAATGGTGGCGCTGTAGGAAGCCTTCGAAAGTGCGAACTTTGAACAGATAGAGCTCATGCTCTGTTTGAGGTACAGTAATGAAACCTGTATACACGTATGCGTCTCCTCATGCCGAACAACTTTTATGCTCTGACTTTTAACCTCTGACCATTAGATCCCCCAGAATTTTGAATTATATGAAAAACAGTAAAATCTAACTCCTCCTGGGATTTTTGCGTTACGCGCACAAAACTTTTTTCACATGAACTTTGGACCAATATGGTCAAACTGTCAGGTCAGATTTCTTTTTTAAATTGAAACATGCTTTTTTAATAATTCAATGAATATTGCAGTTTTATGCAAATTATTCTTCTGCCTCTAAATCATACATGCAAAGTAACATGTTCATGGCATTTGGCAAAGATGTAGAGTGTTAGTCCAAATATCACTAAAACCAATCTTACTCCAATTGGCCAAAGGGGGGCGCTATATCATTTTGAGCAGTTTGTGAAACGCTTAAACCTGTTAGGATTTTTTTTGCAATTTGCATGAAACATTCTACACACAATCTAAGGACCTTTATCTAATATGCCTATGAAGTGCACACACAAAAATAATTAAAAAATAATTGTTCAATGTGTATAATATGTTTCCATGTGGTGTTTGCTATTCAACCACTTGACCACCATAAAAAGAAACGTTTCAATCTTTAGAAAATGGCTACATGCTCACAAACATGTATTGTAGGTCTTATGTTCCAATCATTTACAAAATGTATTTATTTTTATTTAGAATGGCATGCCCAAAATTGGGATTAAAGTGGTTAGTATAAGTTTCTTACTCACTAAAGGTGATTAATTCACTCGATATTTATCTTTTTCCGAATTGCTTGTGTCATGAGTGCATTCATACAGAACTTCAATATTACACAGTGATGAGGCAACAACATTTTTCGGAACAAGATAGATATTCAACACAAATAAAAGGCATTGATCTGTAGGCGTTAATTGTAGAGTTGATGTGAAATCATGCTCGCCCCGCAGATTGTCGCATTGTTTGTCATGCCCTGTTGTGTGAAGACCTTTAGCTAAGTGGATTCCGTCTTATGCTTAATTTATACTCCATCGTACAACGATGTTACACCCTGAAAATAGATGATCTATCCACAAAGGCCTACTGTAGATCAGCTATTATATGCTGTTTTCATACAATGAAGTATCAGTCAGGCTTTAGAATCTTAGTCATGTACCCTTTTCCATACACAAATGAATGTTTAAGTTTAAGGATAAGATGTTAATTTCCTTTGTGCGAAAGCGATGTGAAATAGAAAATCAAATACATCTCATTGAATAATTATAAGTAATTAATTAGGGTGTGAGTTGATGCCAAAGACTAAAGACAACATTAAGTACTTAGTATTCATTGTCAAAGGCTTTTTTTCTTCTCAGCCAACCTTTAGCCCCTTAAACCCCATTTGGTTGACCAGAGTCACTCAGGGCTTTATACTATAGGGTCTTTTCTGTTATCGTTTGAAAGTTTCGCTGGAAATTGCGGATCGACAAGCTCACAATGTTGTGAGCTTGTCAATCTGCTATGTCCTGTGAAAGCTTTCTCCACAATATGGATGCTGGGGTTTCATGGGTAAATGAGAAGATTGGATTAGTCCAGTGGTTTATTAGCCCTGAAGATAGAAACCAACAAACAAGGCAAAAACATTATCTCCCTGCCTTCCGCCTGCCAAAAAAAAATAAAAATAAAATACATATATATATATATATATATATATATATATATATATATATCCTATTAAATATATATATATTATACATATATATATATATATATATATATATATATATATATATATATATATATATATATATATATATATACTGTATGTGTGTGTGTGTGTGTGTGTGTGTGTGTGTGTGTGTGTGTGTGTGTGTGTGTGTGTGTGTGTGTGTGTGTGTGTGTGTGTGTTCCTATTAAATTGAATAGGAACTTGTCACAAGGATCATCATTACAAACCCACGCAGTGGGCACACAAATCTCTTCACCTGAAGCTGATCTACACGCAGCCTCCATTGTAGAATAGGGACACTATGTTTCATGTGGTTAGATATAAAGGTTGTCTAATGTTATTAACCATTCAAATATGCACAACACAACCTTTTATTATTCCAGGAGAGAAATAACAGAGATGTTCCATTCTGGGATTAAATACAAATAGACTTTTACTTCAAATGCAGGAATAGAATTTATTAAAGTTAATTTGTGATACAGCATTTAGTAATTAATGAGATAAAATATTGTAAATAAGAATCAAATGAAATCAAAATCATTTGAAAAATCAATATCATAATTTATAAAATCTTTCCATTTTTGTTTTTGTGAGCAAAAACATGAGCAAAAAGTAGACAGACCAGTAACCTACGAGTAACATAATTGTGAATAGTTTACAGGGGACCGTACCTATGTTCCCCAGGTTCTATGTTCCCCAGGTTCTATGTTCCCCACTTCCCCCCCAAAAAGGTTCTATGTTCCCCATGTTCTATGTTCCCCACCCTGCTCCTTAAAAAAAGGTTCTATGTTCGCCACTAAACCAAATAAAGGTTCTATGTTCCCCGCTCACAAAGAATGCAGGAAATGGTGGGCGCAAACCAAAAATGCAGGTAATGGTGGGCCCTGGTAATGGTGGGCCCTGGGCAATTACCCTTAGGTATATCCTTTTCAATAGAATGCTTATTATTATATGGTATAACTTTTACTCTGTGTGTCAGAGGAGGTCTGTGGACACTACCAGTGACATAACAACTGGTGGCCCCCATCTTCACTTAGGCCTAATGTGGCCCACAGGTCAACATCAGAATTCTGATATTGTTGATTTCAGCTGTCAAAAAACAGATGTCTCCACCCCTAAGTGCCCACTCGACTAGGTGCCCACTTGTCCAAATGCCTAGTCATCCCAAAAATATGGTGCCCAGATTTCCCTAGTGCCCCCCTGTCCCATTATATAGTATTTGTAATTGTTTCTTTTATTTTTGTATGAGCAGGGAACATAGAACCTTTTTTAGGTAAACGGGGAACATAGAACCTTTTCTTTGTGAAAGCAGGTGGGGAACATAGAACCTGGGGAACATAGAACCTTTTTTGGGTAAGAGGGGAACACAGAGCCTTTTGTATGGGGGAAAATGGGGAACATAGAACCTGGGGAACATAGAACCTGGGGAACATAGGTTGTGGTTGGAAGAACATGAAGGAACCTCAGCGATAGAAGATCAGCACGGCGGCCTCGGTAATTTCCTTGGTTGCACTCCAACCACTGCCGGTCCCATAGCCATTCCAATCAAAGGTACTGAAGTCACCGCACTGTCTAGGAGCTCCCTCTGGGAAGTATCCTCCACCACCAATGCAAAACTATCAACATGTAGAAATATATGCAACACACACACATACACCACTGAGTTATATGTGACAGTAAAAGAAGGGGAATAAATGTTACAAAAACAAGAGGGTGCCTGAGCACCTCCTGTACCTCCTCCCTCCTTTAATACTCACAGTTTCAACATTGCAGCCAAGAGGCTTGGATCCAGAGCACAAGGCCAAGGCAGCACGTTCATTATTGATTGCTCTGAAGGAGATGTAGCCTGGTTCTAACTCAGCTGAAGGAGAACACAATAAATACATAAAATGTAGTGTTAATATTATCGGTTACTATTATACAGTTTTATACATATTTTGCATGGAATAACATATTACACACATGATGTGTTTGTATTAGTAGTAGTGTAGGCTATAGGTCCCGGGTTCGCCTCCCGGCCAAGGCTACAGTAATAGTATTCCATTCAACCATCCATCTTCAACCGCTTTTCCGGAATCGGGTCGCAGGGGTAACAGTTCCAACTGAGATTTCCAGATTTCCTTATCCCGAGCATACTCCCTCAGGGAGTATACCGAGGCGTTCCCAAGCCAGTTTGGAGATATAATCCTTCCATCTGGTCTTTGGTCTGCCACGGGGTCTCCTCCCGGTGGGACGTGCATCGAGGACCGTCCTAGGAAGGCGTTCAGGGGGCATCCGTACTAGATGCCCGAACCACCTAAGCTGACTTCTCACCCTATCTCTAAGGGAGATACCAGCCACCCGTCTGAGGAAACCCATTTTGGCCGATTGCACCCGCAACCTTATACTTTCGGTCATGACCCACACTTCATGACCATAGGTGAGAGTAGGAACGAAGATTGATCGGTAGACAGAGAGCTTTGCCTTCCGGCTCAACGATTTTTTCTTCACCACAGTCTGATTTAGCGACTGCAAAACCGCTCCTGCTGCTCTGATCCTCCGGCTGATCTCTTTCTCCGTCTTTCCCTTTCTCTCATTCGTGAACAAGACCCCTTTTCATCATTTGTATCATCAGTGATTCGCAGTCGCACACAATACTAAGTACGGTACTACTGTACATACGACAAAACGTACCTCTTGCATTGGGCCCATAAAAGTTTCTTACGGTGTCATCATTCCCATAGTCGTATGTAATAGGGATGGATGGTCCATTGTCTCTGCAATTCCCTACAGCATACTTTACTGGGTACCGCTAAAGAATGGGAAGAAATGGCCATAGGATAAAAATCTGACAGTCATACACTGTTTAAGCAAAATGTGGATGTAAAACATAAATACTGACTGCCAAGAAAGGATAAAATGTCTTATCTTAATATTACAATCAATAGTTATAAAACAAGGTTTTGAAGCAGTAAGATGTCATTGTGATTCAGCTACAGTACATACTAAATTACATTGTGACATTCAGTTGATCTTACGTGGAAAAGGTTGAAGAGGTTCCCACCATACCCTTTCAAGAACTGATTGGTGGTGTGGTGTCGTAGGATAGCGGTGGTCTTCCAGTTGCTCACTGGAGTGATGTTGGGAACGTGCCACACTGCTACATCCCCTGCATCGATATCATAGTAGCCAGGATTCTGTAAAAGAAATATATTGGTTGAACAAATACATGAAATGAATGAAATATTATACTATGTAGCCTATTGTGTAGAATACACATGTAACAAGTTATACTGTATAACATATAAATTCAATGTAGTTGCTACAGCGGTGAGAATGGCGGCTAACAAACCTACGCCCACTGCTTTGGAAACAAATCTAAAAAATATTAGTTTTTTCATTCACCCAGTTTTAGCAAAGAAAGCTGTTTGAATGCCACCAGTCTCTAGTTGAGTGAAACATTTAGAGACTCGCTTGTGTGTGTCTTCATGAGTAAGGGACCATGGGAGTTACACTAGACATAGAAGTCAAACTAGAACTGCACTCTGTTGAGGTGCCAACTTGCGTCTTGTGCACAAGTAGGCCATACCGTATATGGCCTACTTGTGCGTCACCTCATGGTGCGCTCTACTGGTCTCATTGGCTGTTAATGATGACATTACCAGGAATGCTCGTAGTCCTCTTACTATATACCAAACTCCGCTGACATCACCACTGGCATCACCAGAAATGCTGGTCCCTCACTGGCTGTTAATGATGATGTTGCCATCATTAACAGCCAGGCTCAAACACACACACACACACACACACACACAGCTACCTACATAGTACATACATACCTACATGTACATACCTACCTACATACGCAGCCAAACTCAGTACTTGCTAGGCGCAAGTAATAAAAGCAATGCTCCCATTCTCTTCTTTCAACTGCACATCAGACATTAATACTGAGATAATTGCGGATCAGTCCAACTCCAAAAGCGACCTATACTGTACCTTGAAATCATCAGAGGTAGCTCCCGCTGCTGTTCCGAAAGTGTTTCTGTTGGCCCAGTTGCCATCACCGCCTGGTAGGTTGGCATCGTTGCCTTGCTGTGAGGTCCAGCGGTCACCCACTGTACATTTACCATTCATGTTGTTCTCATGGACACTCGCTACCAACGTCCAGCCTCCACCTGCAGTTGTCATGTCACAGAAAGTCTGGTATTCCTCACCATCAGCAGTCCTGAGGCTGTAAATGCCATCTGAAGGGTAGAAAAGGAACAAACATGAGGCAAATAAAAGTCAACACAAAGTAGGAAACAAACACCAAATAGAAAGGCAGCAGTGAAGCTGCTGTGTCCTGAATGAATCTCTTCACCTTCATTCACATTCAGTCCCTCTTTCAGTTGTTTACAGCTTCGGGCCCCAGGGATCACTCCTGCACAGGGAAAATCTAATTGTTACTATTGAGACAGACAGACAGACAGACAGACAGACAGACAGACAGACAGACAGACAGACAGACAGTCTCTCTGTCTTAGTCTCTCTCTCTCTCTCTCTCTCTCTCTCTCTCTCAGTCTCTCTCACATTGTACTCAAAGGTCCTGCTTTTAATGAGCAAAATTAATATTGTCTTAAAACCTCTTGTCTCAATGCTTAATGTTTTTCGTAATGCAGTTTGAATTGCCTTGTTGTTGAACTGTGCTAAATAAACTTGCCTGGCTTTGTGTTACAGGAGTTGCTGACAGTACCTGACACATGGTGCATGGCCATGCAGGCGATGAACAGGAAACTCCATAAAATCATGGTGACTAAGGAGGAGGGAAGAATGACAACAATTACCACTAAATAGAAACGTTCTGTCAATAAAAGTTGGATTCATTCTACTTGAACATATTAATACATCTAATGTAGTGTTACGAGAGTATGCAGTTGAGCAGAGTGTAGTGTGAGTAATGCTGTCATCCAACATGCACTTTGTTTGGTTCTCTGGATTAGTTATGTTTTGAGTCTACGTTATCATCTTGTAATGTGGGCCACGGAAGCCAGATTTTTGTATAGGCCTACATTCTTGTGTAATCTAACTTTTGTTAGATTGGATTAGAGTGGAAAATATTAGGTTTTGTTGTAACTTTAAATTATTGTGTTTGTCAGGTTAGTGGGTTAAACTCATTAAACCACTAACATTACGTGTCATATGATAAAAAGAAAAAAAAAGAAAAGAAAAATCCTGTAAATATTATATTATTGTATGTTATTAAATAAAAACGGGACGCAACATGTAGCCTTAAATCACTTTTCTCAACAAACAAGCTGTTAGGGAGGATAATCAGCAATCATTTAAGTTATTCAAATAAAACATAGCCTACTGCAGGTAAATCATGAACTTACCTTATTCAATTAGACAGGTAGGACTGCAGCATGCAGTGCTTGCTGATCTTCTTATAAGTGAAGTGGATAGCCTCTGACAAAACAATATCTGAATGTATGACACAGTCCTCTGTGGTTCATCAAGCTCAGGCTTATTTAGGTGCCGTTACAAATAGCGTATAGCATATTAAGCAGGCAATGTTCACAAGATCATCTCTGTCGAAGCCTTCTCTTCCCTCTCGTCAGCCAATTATATACTCCCATTATGCACTACTGCACTTCTCCGCCCTTCTTGCTCAATCCAAGGTGAGATTAGGCCAGAACTTTGGGAAAAACATTAATGTGAACCATACTTCCCTGGCTATTTTTCCCTGGCAATCTCTTATCTCTTAATTTTGTTAAAGAATGAGGAAGACGATAAAATAGAATACTTTATTGTAGGGGAAGTGCAGGAGACAGGCCCCCATGCTTCTAAAAATATATTGTGGTTTTGCACATGCATTTAGGTGACAAGTGACATGATCATGATATCAAGGAGTAATTCACCTGGGACATACAGTACACACCGGCCGGGACCCCACAGCTAGAGCTACGCCTATATTATCTCAGGCGAGTGAGGCGACTGAAGAAGTTTTGTATGGCCCGGGCCCAAGGTCCCACAGGCCATCTACAGAGGCACCACCAAGAGCATCCTGACACACCATTTCCTGTTATGGTAGCTGTACTGACCCTAACCACAAAACCAGGCATGTGTAGTGAGGGGGGCTTTTGGTGCTTGAGCACCTGCCGTTTTTCCTCAAAGTGCTAAATTGATCTTACATGGTGTGATTTTCCTGTGGTTGCAGAATTGCATATAGGCCTACACAGAATCACAAATAATGTAAAACTTGTTTGAACATTTATGCAGTCATGTAATTATCAGAAAAGTAAACAGGCTATCTTTTCTGCACAAGGAAACCTGGCCTTGGATCACGGCATACATTTATTTAATCGATTCTGACAATTGAGTATCTATATGACCGTACGTCATTATCGTTAATATATTTCCCTTACAGTAACAGAAGGGATGTTCATGTACAATTTATCAGTAAAGGAGAAATAAAGACTGCTTTATTGGCTGTTAAGTAAATCATATCAACACTGTTTAATAAATGGCTATAAATAAAGACACTCCAACATTACACACAACATTTGTGTGTATCAAAGGCTAAATGATACCTTTATGGCTTCCTTGTTGTTTCCTTTATGGCTGTTCTTTGTAATTTCACCCACCCTGAAGAGAAAACAATAATAAACCCATTATATGACCTAAGTCCTGCTTGCTGGTGGTTCACTGGGAGGTTCTAAGAGAGGGGGTCACACATCTTCATGTTGCACCTCAGTTACTCTAGGCTGGGGCCGTAACACGATTCAAATGAAACAGACAGCGGGTCAATCTTGAACGTATCTTATTCAATTGGTAGGACTGCAGCATGCAATGCTTTCAATCTTATAAGTGAAGTGGATACCCTCTGACAAAGCAATCTCTGAAACCAGTTGAATGGATGACACAGTCCTCTGTGGTCCTCAAAGTTGTAAACTGATGCTGTTGGAGAATTACATATAGCATCACAAATAAATTAAAACTTGTTTGAACATTCATGCAGTCATGTCATTATGAGAAAAGTAAACCTTTCTATCTTTTCTGCACAAGGAAACCTGGCCTTGGATTGTATTTTTCAATTCTGACCGAAATTAGTATCTATGACAGCCTTCCTTGGACACTTCCCCAAGTAGTGTCGGAGTTCCGTTTTTAAGGCCTGTACGTCATTATCGTTATTATATTTTCCCTACAGTAACAGAAGGGATGTTCATGTACAATTTACCAGTGAACTAGAAAGGAGAAATAACGTCTATTTACTGCTTTATTGGCTGTTAGGTAAATCATATCAACACTGTTTAATAAATGGCTGTAAATTAAGTCACTCCAACACAGAACATTTGTGTGTATCAAAGGCGAAAGGATACCTTTATGGCTTCCTTATTGTTTCCTTTATGGCTGTTCTTTGTCATTTCAATAGACTGTACTGCACCACAGACACAGTTCTTATAGAAGGGTGTGTGTGTGTGTGTGTGTGTGTGTGTGTGTGTGTGTGTGCGTGCGTGCGTGCGTGCGTGCGTGCGTGCGTGCGTGCGTGCGTGCGTGCGTGCGTGCGTGCGTGCGTGTGTGCGCGCGTGCGTGCGTGTGTGTGTCATTGATTGAAGACTATTAGAGGTTTTCATAGGAAAGGGAGCAGTTTCATGATAGTACAGTTCACTGGTGCAAGGTCAACTAAAAGGATAGGCTACACTCAAAAAAGCCTATGGCTTGTTTCAATTGAGATCCTTTTTTACTTTTTTTTTTACTTTTAACATTGAATGACAGAACTAATACCAGTAAGACTCCCTAATCGGGAGATAAGCGACCGTAGGTGGCTTATCTCCACAAATAGGGCAAAAATTTGTTTTTCCAAAATCTTCCTGATCCATGTTGATGACATGAGTGTAGACATGCTGTGTAGTGATATTCGTGATTTTAGGGCAAAAACTGTAGGAGCAGTGTCCAAAAATGTGTTTTAAAAATCGGCCTGAAGGTGGCGCTAGAATAGGGCCATGTGAGAAATGAGGGGTGGGGTCTCCGCGTTGCCTTGGCGGACGAATAGGTACCGGCCCCGGCTCTCCCGGACGCTCCTAGCCCGAGTTACGGCATTTTATGTGCGCTGCAGTGGCAGGGGGTCCTCCACTGGGGGCGCCACCACTTTTGCATCCGTTCTGGAGCACCAGGAGTCGGTGGTCCCCGGGAATTCCCCGCGAGCAGCCCCGTTGGGGTGGTCATTTGGTCATTTTTGCACATTTGGTCATTTTTTACATCTGGGGGTCCCCCTGGGGCTCCGGGGGTCCTTGGAGGTTGTAGTTTGGCAGGCAAGGAGTGTGTGTGTAAAATCTGGCATGGATCGGGTCAACGGGTGCGGAGATATAAGCAGGGAAAAAGTGTGACGTGTGACGTGTGAGCACATTTGGTCATTTTTTACATCTGGGGGTCCCCCAGGGACCTGGGGGTCCCTGGGGCTCCGGGGGTCCTTGGAGGTTGTAGTTTGGCAGTCAAGGAGTGTGTGTGCAAAATTTGGCATGGATGGGGGCAACGGTTGTGGAGATATGAGCAGGGCAAAAGTGTGACGGACTCACTGACTCACTCACTCACTCACAGACAGCCGGTGGAGGTTTTGGTAGTAAATGCGACCTACGGTCGCAACTATGCAGAAGATATCTTCAGGAAAACAGTTGCAAAATAAATGCTATTTAGTAGAAAGGTCAGGGGAGGTAAGGATAGGCTTTGTTTTCATTTACCAGCCTAATTTGAGGCGTCACAGTACCATGCGTGGACTCCGTAGTCAAAGTGGGGATAAAGAGTGCTCTTGTTATTCTTCAATGTATTTTTTTCCAACCAGCAGGGTGATCTTCTGTAAGAAACAAGTTCCTTGTAGTCATGGACCCACAGGCCCAAAAGCTCAAGGAATAGGGTTGAACCTGTGACGTCATGCTGTACCTTTTATTTCTGTTTTATCTAGGAGTTTGGTCCACAGAATGAGAGGTCTGCTCTGCCGGAAACATCGCGAAATAAACTTGTATATTCACTGTTCCATTGACTTCACTATACAGGAAAAGAAAAATATATAAGAAAAGATCTGCTTTAAAGGACAACTTTGTTTTTTTTACAACAAGGGTTCATATTTTAGATAGTCATTAGAGAAAAGAAAAGATAAGTGTTAAAATGTTTTTGTAGCTGTCCCAGCAATGGGGGGGCTAGGTTAATATTTTATTTTATTGTTGGTTTAGCTGGTTAAATGTAAATGGTGAATATATTTTGATTTTGTGACATTTGAGTTTATTTGGGTGAAATTGTGTAATTCATTGCCATCTGGTGGTTCATAGTGTTGTATGGCACAGGTAGGCCTAGAGGTCATGTGACTCAATTAGGAGTGTGTATAGTCCACCTGGTAAGGTGCACTCATGGTGACAGCTGATAGAACAGGAGCTCTGTCTCTGCATGAGAAGAGTCTCAATACAATTAAGAAAGGCCAACAAGGGTCTCTACAAGATAAGATGATAGAATAAGAGAAGCAAGAACATTTAACTCTCCTAAATATTTGGGTCCAGAAGGCGCACACGGTATGTCACATTTTATTGTTTGTTTGCAGCTTTTATTGTTTATCATTTGTTTGTACATGTTTTATTGTTATAATGGTCATTGTATTGTTTGCATTGTCTGTAAATTCATGGTGGCTAAAATGTGTTTATTTGTATGTATTTTCAGTTTTTCACGGTGTTTGATCAATGGAAAATAAAGATTCCTGAGACCATCATCAGTCGGAGCGTAGTCCTTCCCTGTACCTGGAAAAATACTGTTTAGGGGGAGTTACAGTTTTCATTTACTTCTTTCTATTATTTTAGGGATTTTAACGATTTTGATTTGCATGGGGGCATGCATGCAAGTGGCTAAATATGTCTTTTTAGACACAATAAGCCCATTCCCAAGATGCACCGCAATCTTTCATGGGCAGATGTGACTTATAGGGGCTGGTGTAAATAGTAACAAAGAAATTGCCTGCTTATTGTGTCTAAAAAGACATATTTAGCCACTTGTACGCATGCCCCCACCCACTGAAATCAAAATACTAAAATCGCTAAAACAATAGAAAGCAGTAAATTTTAGCCCAAGGACTGTTTTTCATGCAAAACAAATGCTTGCAGTGGATTCAGAATCACGAAGAACCCCTTGTTTGACCCCTCACATGCTACTTAAAGCAGATCTTTTTCTTTTTTATATATATTTTTCCTGTATAGTGAAGTCAATGGGACAGTGAATATACAAATGGCCATAACCTTTTTTCGCGATGTGTCCGGCAGAGCATAACCTTCCCTATCAGACTCACCTCACCGCTACTCACCAGTTAAGAGTGGGGTGGCTCAGAGTAGATGACAGAGTACAGCAACTTGCAATGGGCCTGGTGTACAAGATACACTACACCACTATGATACCCAAGTACCTGTCAAAATACTTTATAAACATTAAGGATGTCCATAATTACAACACCAGAGGCAGCGCCACAGATCACTTTCAACCCAGAGTCAAAACCAACAAAGGGTCAAACTCTTTTTTTCTGCTATACCACCAAAATGTGGAAAGCCTTACCGAAGGCCATAAAGGAGTGTGGATCACTAGCATCCTTTAAAAACTAACCTAGCCCAACCCTACCCTCCCCTGCCCCTTCTTTGTATATACAAACTTACTTACTGTTTACTCTTTTTTCTTTGTTCTCTCATTTTTCTTTTCTTTATATATCTACTGCATAGTACTGTGTTCTATTCGTCTGTCAGAATAAAAAGTACGGCATGACATCACAGGTCATCTCACATTTTGTTGACTGGGTCCCCGGCTATATTGGTTGATTTTTACCAACATGCAGAACTGGTCAGTAGAGAGGCAAGCGTAGTGAGGGACTTTTAGGTGACCTGTTCGGAGTTGGCTAACCATGGCCATGGTAACAGCCAATGAAAGGACAGGTTAGTGCTTCCAGGTCTCAATGGTAACTCGCTTCCAGGCTATGGGGCGAAAGAGTTAAGGATTGAGGAATGACCCCCCCCTGCAGGGGGGACGGAGACAGTAAACAAACAATTTGTTGTGTGGGGAGTGTGTATGCATGTGCACGTGCATGTATGAAAGATGATAGGAACAGTACATTGTACGTTTGTGTAATTGCGACCGTAGGTCGCAGTTAGTCTGTCTGTCCTTCCTTCCTTCCGTCACGTCACTCGTCACACTTTCCCCCTACTCATATCTCCGCCACCGTTGCCCCGATCCATGCCAAAATGTCCACACAAACTCCTTGCCTGCCAAACTACAACCTCCAAGGAACCCCCGGAGCTCCAGCGACCCCCAGGTCCCTGGGGGACCCCCAGGTGTAAAAAATGACCAAATGTGCAAAAATGACCACCCCAACGGGGCTGCTCACGGGGAATTCCCGGGGACCACCGACTCCTGGTGCTCCAGAACGGATGCAAAAGTGGTGGCGCCCCCAGTGGAGGACCCCCTCCACTGCAGCTCACATAAAATGCCTTAACTCGGGCTAGGAGCGACCGGGAGAGCCGGGGCCAGTACCTATTCGTCCGCCTCGGCGGCGCGGAGACCCCACCCCTCATTTCTCACATGGCCCTCTTCTAGCGCCACCATGAGGCCGATTCTTGCAAAACACATTTTTGGACACTGCTCCTACAATTTTTGCCCTAAAATCATGCAAATCGGTACACAGTATGTCTACACTCATGTCATCAACTTGGATCTGTCCCATATAGCGCCACCTTCAGGCCGATTTTTTAAAACACATTTTTGGACACTGCTCCTACAATCTTTGCCCTAAAATCACGCAAATCGCTACACAGTATGTCTACACTCATCTCATCAACATGGATCTGTCCCATATAGCGCCACCTTCAGGCCGATTTTTTAAAACACATTTTTGGACACTGCTCCTACAGATTTTGCCCTAAAATCACGCAAATCGCTACACAGTATGTCTACACTCATGTCATCAACATGGACCTGTCCCATATAGCGCCACCATCAGGCCAATTTTTTCCAACACATTTTTGGACACTGCTCCTACAGATTTTGCCCTAAAATCACGCAAATCTGTACACAGTATGTCTACACTCATCTCATCAACATGGATCTGTCCCATTTAGCGCCACCTTCAGGCCGATTTTTTTAAACACATTTTTGGACACTGCTCCTACAGATTTTGCCCTAAAATCACACAAATCGGTACACAGTATGTCTACACTCATCTCATCAACATGGATCTGTCCCATTTAGCGCCACCTTCAGGCCGATTCTTTTAAACACATTTTTGGACACTGCTCCTACAATCTTTGCCCTAAAATCACGCAAATCGCTACACAGTATGTCTACACTCATCTCATCAACATGGATCTGTCCCATATAGCGCCACCTTCAGGCCGATTTTTTAAAACACATTTTTGGACACTGCTCCTACAGATTTTGCCCTAAAATCACGCAAATCGCTACACAGTATGTTAGGGTGACCAGACGTCCCGTTTTACCCGGGACAGTCCCGTTTTCAAGCTGCGTGTCCCAGTGTCCCGACAAATATCTCTAAAACACTATTATGTCCCGGTTTCAACATTCACTGCAAAATTGTCCCAGTTTTCGGCAGAATTAAAATAATAGTAGCTGTTTTCAGTGGTTGCATAGACATTTATCATGTTCTTTTCATGAAAACATGCTCACCTAACCAATCAGAAAAAAGGAACAAATTCATTGCGTGTCTGAATTCAATGCTGAGGCTGTTTGTCAATCACTCACTGCCTGTTTAAAACCCTGCGGTGCGTGTGTGCGCGTGCACGAACGTTAGAGAATGGGCACGCGCGTGCGCGGTAACGTGCGCATTGCTTTTAGGGTCCCAGTTTTAGGCAACAGTGTTTTGTGTCCCGGTTTGAGTGGCTGAAAATATGGTCACCCTACAGTATGTCTACACTCATGTCATCAACATGGACCTGTCCCATATAGCGCCACCATCAGGCCAATTTTTTCCAACACATTTTTGGACACTGCTCCTACAGATTTTGCCCTAAAATCACGCAAATCGGTACACAGTATGTCTACACTCATCTCATCAACATGGATCTGTCCCATTTAGCGCCACCTTCAGGCCGATTTTTTTAAACACATTTTTGGACACTGCTCCTACAGATTTTGCACTAAAATCACACAAATCGCACAGTATCTCTACAGTCATGTAATCAAAACGCATCTGTCCCATCTAGCGCCACCATCAGGACGATTTTGGTAAAACAAACTTTTGGCCCATTTGTGGAGATCCCGATTAGGGAGTCTTACTGGTTATTCTTTGTTATGCTAAAGAAAACCTCGTTGTGCACCTCATTATATAATGACTTGTCATTTCTAGTTATTATTATTAGTAGTAGTAGTAGTATCATTATTAATTATTATTATTACCCTTAGCAATAATTATTATCATAAAATAGTGTTTCTTTCACCTTTTAACCAAAATAAATCCCTGGCTAGTCCACAAGGCGCAAGCCGGTATAAAAAGACTGAGTCATTTCTAGTTTTCTACTAGGATGCAAGCAACCCAAGTAGGTAAAAAGATTAGCACTGAAGAGACAAACAGATACACACAGGGGGGCCAAAACATTATCTCCCTGCCTTCCCCCTGCCAAAAGTCCTGTCACAAGGATCATCATTACAAGGGCACAGAGCTCCCCTGATTGGTTGGGAGATACTTGGGTCCCCCAGGGCACCACTTGAAATCTCTTCACCTGAAATAGCAGATCTACAGCCTCTATTGCAGGGTTCCCCAATTAGTTTTCCCCAAGGGCCAAACAATGTCTAGGGTACCAAGCCGAGGGCCACAACATTGCAGGGGGCGACGGAGGCGTTCCCACTACTCCAGTGACAGTTCAGATATCGTCGTTGTGCTTGTAGATCGGCTGTTTTCACTACTTTTGTGCGGCGGCCTTGTTTGATGAAGCAGAGCTTTACTTTGCGAAAGAACGTACAAATACTGTTTGACGATAACGATATACTAGTGTTGTTGCTGCCCTTATACCACCATTATTACTGGGGTTGGTGGGGGCCAGACAGTAGCCCCCCGCGGGCCGCAAATGGCCCGCGGGCCGCCTATTGGGGAACCCTGCTCTATTGTGAGCTTGTGGAATAGGGACACTAGGTTTCATGTGGTTAAATATAAAGGTTGGCTTGTGTTAACCATTCAAATATGTACAACACATAACTTTTTACTATTCCACATGGAAAGAAATATTGGAGACACTCCATTCTGGGATTAAATAGAAATTTTACTTCAAATTTGCGATACAGCATTTAGTAATTAATCAGATAAAAGATTGTATATACAATAATATAGAAAAGATTATGTATTCAATATGATTACAATAATCAAATGAAATCAAAACCATTTGAAAAATCTATATCAATTCATAGAATATTTCTGTTTTCTTTTTTGTTTTTGTTTAGTTTTTTCTTCGGCACAGTCAGTTGCAGAACGTAACTAGAACAGCAAGTAACATATCTTGTGAATGGTTTAAATCCATAGGTCAGTGGACAGTGGTTGGAGGAACATGAAGGGACCTCAGCGATAGAAGATCAGCACGGCGGCCTCTGTAATTTTCTTGGATGCGCTCCAACCATTGAGGGTCCCGTAGCCATCCCAGTCGAAGGAACTGAAGTCGCCGCACTGTCTAGGAGTTGCCTCTGGGAAGAATCCTCCACCGCCAATGCAAAACTATCAACATGTAGAGATATATGCCCACACACACACACACACACACACACACACACACACACACACACACACACACACACACACACACACACACACACACACACACACACACCTGAGTTCAATGTGACACTAAGAGGGATAAATGGTACAAAAACAAGAGGGTGTCTCGAGGGTGTCCCTCCCTTAGTACTCACATGTTCAACATTGCAGCCAGTAGGCTTGGATCCAGAGCACAAGGCCAAGGCAGCACGTTCAGTATTGATAGCTCTGAAGGAGATGTAGCCTGGTTCTAACTCACCTGAAGGAGAGCAAAATAAATAAATACAACCTTTTATTAATTTATATTATAGTACAGTATTATATAGTACCTGTAAGTCGCCCTAAAGGGTGAGGTCGCGCACATGGGTGCATGTGCCCATCCCTGCACATGGGCACATGCAAAAGGTTGCTTTGGCATGTATACCCTTCTGCTGAGCTGGTCGAGTCATCACTGTGATGTCAGAACAGGTCAGCTATGTCCATATATAGAGTCCGTGAGGTCAGATGTAGAGGTATTGACCAGCTCCGTATATGGAGATCTAGGTGATGATCCAGTCATCTCCATGTATGGATATCCAGGGTTTGATGAGATCTTCATATGGAGATTCAGGTGACGACAGTCTTGATTTGCAAATCAATTCGGTCTTGGCCATATATGGAGCGTCCAGATATGGGCATTCCCAGATATGCGCTTAATATTGATGACATCAGGACAGGGATCTACATATATGGGCATAAAAGTGACAAGGACGGAATTAATTTGCAAGTGTGACTCATGTCGCGGCAACCACACTGGTTAGACTAGTCTGACACAATATGTCCATATATGGGCATTACTAGATAAGGGCTTAATATTGATGGGCCTAAAAGGGATTCTATTAGTGTGGTTGCCCTAACACGGCATCATCTGGGAATCAGATGTACTGTAGAGGTCAGCTCCATACAGTATGGAGATCTAGGTGATATGATCCAGTCGTCTTTATGTATGGATATCCAGGGATTGATTGAGGTCAGTGTCGTGATCTTCATATATGGATATCCAGGTGATGATAGTCAGCAGTCTTGATTAGTCCTGGCCATCTGGAGCATCCATATATGGGTATTGCCAAATATGTGCTTAATATTGATGATATCAAGGGTCTCCATATATGATTGCCACAACAGGGTGCCATATATGGAGCGTGACAGTCAACAATGTGATTTCACAACTGGTCAGCTATAATAGACATTGAGGCATTACGGACTGACGGACAGGATCTGCACATAGAATAATATTTTACACACATTTGTCATAGGCTAGTGGTAGTAATAGTGGTAGCAGTATATTGTTCTTGATTCTGATATGCGAGATATAACCAGGTGGCATACTTGAATAACTTGATATACAGTAACAGCACCGATTCTATAAGCGGCTAATTTGTGATTTATAGCCTATAGTATTAGTCATTTTTTCATAGTTTGTGGCTACTACTTGTATCTCCCTCTGTCTTTTCACAGCCAGTTTTACGTTACATCAGCCATGTCAGCTGTCAATCGTCCTACATACTGTACTACAAAACGTACCTCTTGCATTGGGCCCATAAAAGTTTCTTACGGTGTCATCATCCCCATAGTCGTATGTAATAGGGATGGATGGTCCATTGTCACTTTTGCAATTCCCTGCAGCATAGTTTACTGGGTACCGCTTAAGAATGGGAAGAAAAGGCAGTAGAATAAGAATCAGATGAATAGAATTCACTGGTTTAACACAATTTGTTTTGATGTAAAACATAAATACTGACCGTACCAACACAAATGTTAATGTTCTTAAAGGGCCACTTCACCTCTGGGTCAACCCGATCTTATTTTATTGTTGTTTGGGACACGATCAACACAATCCTGAGTTATTTTTTGTGTTCAATCTGTTTTTTTTAGATATTTTAGTATTTCAGCATGTACTAGTGATGCATTTGCATCATAAATGGTAAATGGTAAATGGTGCATTTATATAGCGCTTTTTATCCAAAGCGCTTTACAATGTGCATTACATTCACCCATTCACACACCGGTGGCGGTGGAAACCATGCAAGGCACCAACCAGCTCACCGGGAGCAACTTGGGGTTCAGTGTCTTGCCCAAGGACACATATCCATGCTTTTATGTCCTCCGGTTGGATTATTGTAATTCATTGTTTACCACTGCTCCTCTATACAGAATACAGCTGCCAGACTTTTAACAAACACATACAGTACAGAAGGCCACAACATAGATTCATATCACACCAGTGATTGCTGCATTTCACTACCATTACCAACTGCAGAATTGTTTTTAAAATGAGTTTAATCACTTATAAAGCTCTCCACAGGCTGGCCCCAGATTATTTAGCTGAGCAATTGTCCCCCAAGGATAATGTGAGATTGGGTACAATAGGTCTTAAAACAAAGGCCTTCTCAAGGTTCCTACAACAATATTTTATTGTATTTATTGTAGAGATTTGTTTTGAAAGGTGCTTTATTGTGACCGTAGGTCGCAGTTATGTGTCAAAGTTTGTCCGTATGTATGTATCTCTGTCTGTCACGCGTCTCCATATACTGTATGGGTAACTGGTCCGATATACATCACTGGTCAGATGGCCAAGACATGGCACGACCTCGCCCTTTAGGGCTCTGAGGCATCTTACTAGTAAATACATTTACCTTACTAATAAATAAATTATGGATCTCTAAATCCATAGAGAAAATAAGACAAAGAGCCAAAGGACTATATTTCTTATATTGCTGTATTGAAGAGAGACAGACAAGGTAGACAGAGCAGTGGGCTGCCATCCTGGTGGTAGCGTTCTAATCTCTCTCCCCAACCATAGCGGTCAGGTCGAGAATTCTCTCTCCCAAAATGGAAGTTTAACATGTATATAAAGAGTACAGTTATGACAGTAAGAAGCGTGGAACTCATTCATTTGTTCCCAAATCATAACAAGGAAGTAGTAGGAACTCATTGATTCGTTCCTATATCATAACAAGGAAATAACAGGAAGAAAGTGCCACGTAGTGTTGGTAATTTTCCACCACTAGTGACTTATATCAGACAGAGGAAGACAGTGAGTCTGGTGACATACAGTATAAACCAAAACATGATTCTATTCAGGGCATTCAAAGTTATTATGACCTTTAATCAGTTTGCCTGAACCTACAGTATGCGACCAAAATGTGGTCTCTTATATACTGTACGTTCAGTTCATATTATGCCTTTATATGGTCATATGAGACTCATACACCAATAACATAATTATGTATCATAATTTATCCTAACAATCTATCCTTTTCATATTTGTATGAGGTTCATATGACCTCCATATTAAACATTTTATCAGGGTAATAATAATAATAATATTATGAAGACTTTAATAATATTTATAAATTCAAATTTCGAAAAGGACTGTAATATTTTTTTTAAAGGGAATGTAATAAATCCTTAAAGTTTAAAGAAATGTGACACATCATTCATCGTTTTTTACAGATGAATGAAGACAGAATAAAAATAAAGAATAAAGAAAGAAAACAAATAAAAGATGAATTGAAACGTCGGTGATGACGGTGATGATGATGATCGGATGATGATGATGTTGACGTTGGGGCATTGTAGAGACGTGAGGGAGGAGGACGCAGGATGCAGTTGATGTGGGGTCGTTTTCTTCTGGGTCGCTTCTTTCTTCTCAGGTAGTTCCTAGGGGGGACGAAGGACCTGGCCAGTTATTTGTTCATAACAATTTAATTCTTCATGTATAGCGCTTGTAGTGCTACATGGCATCACAACAGTGCAACCGAAAACTCACCGACAAGGCACGATTTTTACATCGTGCCACTGCGGTTGATTGGCTCGTGCACTGGTCTGGCCGGGCCTCAGGTCGTGGTTCGTCTGCACCCCATCAGTCAGGTGGTTTTCGATGATGACCCGATTCTCCTCCTTCCCCACACTGCCTTCCTCCTCTCTCCGCCACCGTCAGCCCATGTAACAGAAACATTTCAAATTAAGTTTCAAATAAATCTTAAATCGATGAAAAACCAAATTAAATAAATTAAAATCAAATTAAAATTAAAATATAAACAATTAAAATATATTAAACACTCCCCTTCTTGTTACAACTTATAGTTGTGACATAAAAGTTAAATCAAATAATTTAAATTGTTTAAATCAATGAAAAGGGCACTATACAGTACCAGTCAGGAATGGGGAGAGTTGCTAGACACTGTGTCTAGTGATAAGTAATACGCCTGAAGGGCGAGAAGCGACCTTGTGTCCTTCCCAGCGATGGGGTCTAATTTGGTTGTTATGGTAAACAGGGACATGACGTTCCAAAACAGAGATTTCTGGGTAATGAAGTTCTTAACAGTAAGAGAACAGGACAATTAAACAAAATACCATAGACAGTAAACAATCAGAACGTTTACGAAAAATAGGAGAAAGGAAAGTCTAAACAAGACATGTTCCCAAAACAATTCTCTCACACACAGACCATCTGACCTTGAAGGCTCCAGGTGGTTTCTCAGACAGGCACACATACGCTGCACTCAGAAGTGCACACACACTCACATACTGGGTCAGAGACACAGAGTTAGGGGGGGGGGGGGGGTTGACAAGATGAGGGAGGGGGGGGCGGCATGCACGCCCGCACACTCTCTCAGAACACCACTCACACGCACTTCCCCAAAACCTGTGCACACCCTCACACATACAGTAGCCTACGGCAAACTCATTCTCACAGAGAACTCATTCATCATATAAATGAAATTATACTATAATACACACCCAGAAGCCTCTGGAGGTTTTAAATCTTAACGTTACAACATATTATATTAATTTAGACATCATTAATTTGAGTTAGTTATTCTTAATCTTAAATCTTAACTTTAATTTCTCAGAGAACTTTTAAAGCTTCTTAAAAATATTATTCATTACAGAAAACAGAACTGGTCAGTAACATATAGTCTTAAAGATAAAATATTGTTTCTCAATTTCCAATGGCTTGGCGCAAAGCCATGAAACTGAGAGACCCAAATAAACACAGATTAATCGGTACATAAACAGATAACAAATAATGACAAAACACTCCGCAAATTGATCTAACAGACACTCACTCGCGCAGTACAAAAACATCAAGCTGATTTAAAAAACGCACGCTTGGAACAATTAAACTATAACCAACAGGCAGACTAACAGCACACGCCCTAGGTTAAAGCCAAACAAATAATGACAACAAGTTGAACAACAACTTGTGGAAGACGACGACCGTACCGAAAAAGTTAAAGTCTGAAAATCAGTATTGTCTCTGCCTCATCACAATGAGAGAGCGAGAGCACGAACCAGAAATAGTTAAAAATAGAATAGGGAGTTTGTACACACACCCTTAAACTTTGTAAGAAGAAACAAAGAGATTTACGAGTTACGACCATTCAGTATCTATAGATAAGGGTTAATTTACGACGCGTGTCAAACCAAAACATTATTAGGAGCTTTCGGACTCCTCCGACGGAGGAAGAACATAATTCACACATCTTCTCAATTATCAAAACATTAACATCGTTAATTCAAAATTCAAAGACACGACACGTTACAGGGATTTAGTAAATATGTACTTATCTTAATCACTTAGGAATTTGCCGAGCGTGGAAATCCCAGATGCAGCCCAGGACCGGGGGAGTATCCAACCTCAAGGAAGACGGTCCAACACGGTCCGCTGCTCCTGGGGGTCCACGCGGTTCCACATTAATCGAAAACTCATAACACTGTTGTCAAATAAAATTCCTTTGTCTGAAAATACAGCAATGTAGAGATAAAATCTGGCTGGTAATTTTAAAGCGTGTCGGAGCGCTTTGACCAGCCCTGGTGAGAGAGGGACCGTACAGTACCGGTCTCAAATTCCCCCTGGCTGGTCAAACGCACCGCAGCTTTTCCACTCGAGAAGGACCAATTAATAAATAAATTATGGATCTCTAAATCCATAGAGAAAATAAGACAAAGAGCCAAAGGACTATATTTCTTATATTGCTGTATTGAAGAGAGACAGACAAGGTAGACAGAGCAGTGGGCTGCCATCCTGGTGGTAGCGTTCTAATCTCTCTCCCCAACCATAGCGGTCAGGTCGAGAATTCTCTCTCCCAAAATGGAAGTTTAACATGTATATAAAGAGTACAGTTATGACAGTAAGAAGCGTGGAACTCATTCATTTGTTCCCAAATCATAACAAGGAAGTAGTAGGAACTCATTGATTCGTTCCTATATCATAACAAGGAAATAACAGGAAGAAAGTGCCACGTAGTGTTGGTAATTTTCCACCACTAGTGACTTATATCAGACAGAGGAAGACAGTGAGTCTGGTGACATACAGTATAAACCAAAACATGATTCTATTCAGGGCATTCAAAGTTATTATGACCTTTAATCAGTTTGCCTGAACCTACAGTATGCGACCAAAATGTGGTCTCTTATATACTGTACGTTCAGTTCATATTATGCCTTTATATGGTCATATGAGACTCATACACCAATAACATAATTATGTATCATAATTTATCCTAACACTTACCTTCAATATAGTTATACAACAAAGTTTTGAGGCTAGTAGATGTAATTCTGGGGAGCACTACAGCCATAGTACATGTTGATGTAGTTCAGTTGATCTTACTTGGAAAAGGTTGAAGAGGTTCCCACCATACTCGTTCAAGAACTGATTGGTGGTGTGGTGTCGTAGGATAGCGGCGGTCTTCCAGTTGCTCACTGGAGTGATGTTGGGAACGTGCCACACTGCTACATCCCCTGCCTGGATATCATAGTAGCCAGGATTCTGTCAAAGAAATATAATTGGGTGAACAAATACACAACATTGATGAAATATTATATGTAGCCTATTATGTAGAACAGAGAAGATACTGTAACATCTAAAATCAGTTGCTACAACGGTGAAAACTTCCACCCACTACTTTGGACTTGTTTTGACTGTACTCGTGCTGTTTTACATTTTATAATAAAATATTCGGCATGCTGCTTAGCAGAAATTATAAATAGATTATATTTTCGTGAATGGAAATGCCAGCTTCCGTTACTCGGATTTCAGGGGCCGTTGTTCCAGACTCTATATAGCATTCAGAGATTGTGGAATAGTTACACAAGACTAGTCAAAGAGCGACCTACTGTACCTTGAAATCATCAGAGGTAGCTCCCGCTGCTGTTCCAAATGCGTTTCTGTTGGCCCAGTTGCCATCACCGCCTGGCAGGTTGGCATTGCTGCCTTGCTGTGAGGTCCAGCGGTCACCCACTGTACATTTACCATTCATGTTGTTCTCATGGACACTCGCTACCAACGTCCAGCCTCCACCTGCAGTTGTCATGTCACAGAAAGTCTGATATTCCTCACCTTCAGCAGTAGTAAGGCGGTAAATGCCATCTGAAGGGTAGAAAAGGAACAAACAGGAGGCAAATGAAAGTCAACGCAAAGTAGGAAAACAAAACACCAAATAGAAAGGCAGCAGTGAAGCTGCTGTGTCCTGAATGAATCTCTTCACCTTCATTCACATTCAGTCCCTCTTTCAGTTGTTTACAGCTTCGGGCCCCAGGGATCACTCCTGCACAGGGAAAATCAGACAGACAGACTCTCTCTCACTCTCTAACATTGTACTCAAAGGTTCTGTTTTTAAAGAGCAAAATGAATATCGTCTTAATACTCCATGTCTCAATGCTTAATGTTTTGTAAAGCAGTTTGAATTGCCTTTGTTGTTGAACTGTGCTAAATAAACTTGCCTGGCTTTGCCGTGTTACAGGAGTTGCTGACAGTACCTGACACATGGTGCACAGCCATGCAGGCGATGAACAGGAAACTCCAAAAGATCATGGCGACTGAGGAGGAGGGAAGAATGACAATAGCTCATAGGCCCCACTTTGATTCTAACCTTAGATAAATAGAAATGTTCTGTCTATAAAGGTTGGATTCATTCTATTAGAACATATATTATAGTATAGCAGCAGAGGCCGTCAGATTTTGAGATACCCCTACCCAAGGTATAACCAAACACAACCATGTTTTTTCTTATGTTTAGGGTCTCCCATTAATGAAATGGATTGTTGTGAAATTTTATTTTTGGGAGAAATTAGTTTTTTTGGCTATTTTTTAGACCTACCCCAACCTCTGAAAAAGGCAAATCCGCCTAGGTCAAAGCTGACAAAAATGCCTATAACTTGAGAATGCTCACTCTTATCTTCATAAAATCTGCTGAGATGTGAACCAGGTGTCTACCCTACATCAGCAAAGAGTCAGAATATTATCCTTTAAACACACTTTTAGTTTAGGCGGAAATTGTACTTTTGTGGTGAGAACTACTTTACTTTCTCTCATTTACAAGAAACACAAATTTACGTCAAATAAGATGTTACTGCATTTCCTAAGTTGCTACTAAACAATAACTACACTCTTAAAATTGTTGGGTCAAATGTTCAATCTTTTTGCTGGGTTGACACTGTTGGGTCAAAGGTTGGGTCAGTTTGACCAAACATTGGATTAAAAATACTTAAAATTAGTAAACCATCTGTTGGGCTATGGATGGCCTGCCCACATCATCAGATAAAATGCATTGAGTTCATAACCCAAGTGTTGGTATAGGCTTTTGAATTCGAGTTTACCCAATGCATGAGTTAGTGCATTGAACCAATTTTGTGTTATGGTTCGAGTTTACCCAACACATGGTTCACTGCATTGGTTTGTGAATTGCACCACTATTGGGTTAAACTAAGTGGGCGGGCAGTTACCCAGCATGCAACTGTGCTCCCATACAGATATGTTTATAAACTTTTCTATTATTTTATGGTTTTCGATAGAGAAAACAACATTGTATTGTAGATGATCGCAGTGGCTGTAGCCCAGTCATAATCCCTAAAAAAAAAAAAAAAAAAACATAGTTGCTTACAGAAACAGAAACCATGACTAAGATGGTCCAGACTGACACATACAAACAGGGGTGCTATTAATTTGATGTGAAGCACCTCATAGTCAGTTGTGTTCAAATTTGTCACGACTAAATGCAAAATTTACTCAGCATGCATTCTTCCTTGAATAGATTAAGCATGAAAAAGATCATTGAAGTAAGTGATGTAAAAAAAATGAATAGATTTAAAGTGGTTGGGCGTACGATCCCAACCCAATTACAAGGTCACTTTTAAACCATTTTTGGGTGTAAGATCCCAACCCATCAGCAGTAACACGTTAACCCAACAGCAAAGTCACTTTTAACCCATTACTTGGTTGTACAATCCCAACCCAACATGCAGGGTCACAGCCTTAACCCAACCCTGCTGGTCTGCAATAACCCATGTTGGGCTGCATGGTCCAAAACAGCGTTGCGCGTTTTACCTAAATAAACCAACTTGTGTTGTTTTTGACCCATCTCTTTTAAGAGTGTAGTGTACAGTACAGTACAGAAATTTTCGTCGCCACAGGTGGCTGTAGGTACCTCTGGCCACCCACCGGTCTCTCTGGAGATGGGTGTGTCTAAAAATAGGAGGCCGTCCTTTCAGCTTATCTTCTGCAATACAGTTAAGTGACACTAGATGGCATAGCAGAGCAATTAGTTTAACTATTTTGCTGGGGATTGAAATGAACCACAGAAGAGACTAGATACTAGAGAGTAATTATACTTTAAATGGTGTAAAAATACATTTTGGCATAGGACTTTTTCATTAAATGTTAATTAAATGTCTCATTTGTATTTGTAAGGGTCCATTTAAAAATAAACACTGGGTAATTTTTGTTCTACACAAATTCAAATAATTACCAATAATTTCATGAAGAAACTAAGATTTTATTATATTTTAACTCTTGCTTGGCAATGTAAAAATATGTTTTCTCATGTCAATAAGCCAATAAATCACCTTTGAATTGAAATTGAATTGTGTGCCATTACTTTTTGCATAGCTTTTCGGTGTAAGCCTTTCTCAGCGTGGGAGGAACTTATCAAGATAATATCAAATATAATAATAAAACAAAGCTTTCGATTGTTTTGCTAATAGTCAGGGAATTTTAATAAAACCCTGGGAATAAATTCCTTATCATACAATGTCTTCACCAATGTGTTCGTAAAGGTGTCTTGTAACATATCTAACAAAGATTGAAATTCAACATCCCTAGCAAAATGTTTGACAGCTAGGGTAATTCTGTTACATCTCACTGGCGGCCCTGAATGGAATTGACTTACTTATAATGTTTCATGAAACATGATTATAGAAGTTTATAATTGAAAACTGGCTATGGGACTAAAATGGATAATTATAAAGTTAACAGTTCACATGACAATGAGCTTATTACCAGCACTTAATAACAGTTCCACTGTTTCAGAGAGGGCATGTTTCATTATGGAAAAGCTCTGCTGTTCGCTTGTCTGTCTTTGTTTCCTTGTTGGTTTGAAAACATGTGTCTACCCATGTTTTTCTTAGATTAGCCAACTAATTCTACTATTTCTTTGCATTTGATGTAATTGGTGTTGGTGTAATGATGTATTACCTAAGTTCTAAGAATTACTTGAGTTCAATGTTGAGGTATTTGTATTTTACTTTAGTATTTACAAATTCAATTTGGTGGTCATTACTTCACAGCATCTACGGTATATATCATTGATTACTGCACCTCTCAGTTCTCAATTATAAACATTTATAATCATGTACCCAGAGCGGGATCATAGGGGGCGCCTGAGGGCTTGAGCGTACAGTTATGAGAGCCCATTGATTTTTCGCGACAATTCCTAGCACTCAGTCGTTTACACAAGTTCGTCCCGAACTGGCCAAACTGCATTCCTGGCACTCGGCCGATATCACACGTCGGCTTTGTCCCTTTCAATGTGAGCAGGGCGTCACCCAGCGTCAAAGCCCGCCTCCACATCCTGGCTGTATGCAAAGGCTGTATGTCTACTGTGTGATGTATGTAGCTCTCTACTGTAGCCTAGGCTACCCCCACCAACAAAATAATAAAAAAAAAATCTCAACTGAACTGTTGTTATTGTATTTTATCATGCCAGTAAAGCTCCTTTGAATTAAATATAATTGATGTAGACTAACTTTTCCTTTTTGTTGGCTACCTATTCTCAGCTGTTGTTATAGTATTTTATCATGCCAGTAAAGCTCCTTTGAATTAAATATAATTGATGTAGCCTAAAGCCTAGCTTTTCCTTTTTGTAGGCTTTTTATTTTATACCAATACTTTTGGACTTTTACTCAAGTAAGCATGCCAGCATTTTTAATTCAGGACTTATATTTGTAACAGAGTATTTCTATATTGTAGCCTAGTGATACTAACTAAAGTGATACTAAATAAAACTTTTCCCCCCACTGATCAGCAAACTAGCGTCCAATCCTGTGGCGAGGTGCCCTTGTCCTGTTAGACTGTTACAGTGATTTGGCAAGGAAGATTGACCTGGATGTCATAGCCAATGAATTCATCTCAAGAGGAGCCCAGAGGAGAAACACGTTCCTGATAAATAAATGGTAGGTACTAAAAAACTAAAAAATACTGTACTACATGATGCAAGGTTCACTATAATAGGCTAATTGTAATTTACTGTAGCAATATTGTTGTCAATGTCATGTTTTAACTGTGGGGGAGCTGGTGGGGGCTGTGCATGGGAGAGATTGGTCATTTTACTAGTTAGCTGTGGACAAAAGAGTGCACTGCAGTGACTTGTGTGTCAACTGTAAACCTTTGCTTTGTCCCAAACAGCGTCAAAGCCCTCCCCCACATCCTGGCTGTCTGTGATGCAGCTATGCTGCTCCCCCTCCAACCGTCCTACTATATGTTCCATGTTCTCCCTTATAGACTGTTTTTATTTAATTTTTTGACACTTGCTTTGGCAATGTAAACGTATGTTTTCTCACAAAATGTCATGATTACCGAAAAGTATTGAAAAACAGTGTGGTAAATAATAGTTTGACATTTTAACTTGACCTTTCACTCTGTAATTAGAAAGGGACCCTTTCACAAAAGCAAAAGCGATTGGTCATGTCAGAGGCTTGGTTCTCAAAAACCTCCTCGCTGTCACATGTTCTTCTGAGACGTTGAAATTTACCAGAAGAGGAGGAATGGAGAAGGATTTCTACAGGCATTAGGCCTACATTACATGACCATGATGGCATTACATTATTAAATCTGTGAAACAGATTACATTAAAGACGTGCGATTGTCCTGAGACATTCAGGCTACCTAGGCGACCTAGGTCACCTATTTGCCTATTGGCTGTCCCCATGTCACATGGCCGAGCTAGTGTCATGATTGGGAGCGGCCAGAGCAGTATAATCAGAGAGTGGTGTCACCGCGGACACGCAACTCTCCATTCTAGGGCTCTGGGAGCGGCCTTGCGCTGTTCTTCTTCTCGAGTTTGGAAAAAAAGGATCCGTTCCGTTTGTCACATTGTTATGATCGTAAAACTATCTAGTTTTAACGTTCAGAACGTTTTCTTTTTGAACAATAAAAACATTGACAGCCAGGGGGAAAAAAATCCATGAAGGACACGGAATGCAATCGTTCACTCGCCGTTGGAAAATTGACATATATTAGACTATTCTGGATGTGTGGCTAACGGCTAACGCTAACGTTAGCTAGCGCTAGCTGCAGGCTAACGCTAGCTATCGCTAGCTGCAGGCTAACGCAGGCATGTTATACACAATTACTCATGGAATAAAACGGCGACCCAACTCGGAATGCAATCGTTCACTCGCCATTGGAAAATTGACTTAGACTATTCTGGATGTGTGGCTAACGACTAACGCTAACGTTAGCTAGCGCTAGCTGCAGGCTAACGCTACCTAGCGCTAGCTGCAGGCTAACGCACGAGTCACGGTGTGTAATAAATTCACTTCAACCTCGTGTTGAGCAGTTAAACCTCTTTGCTACGTAGGTCTACAAAAACGTTCATATTTCAAAGATAAAGTGCTTACTGAAGTCTCACAGATGTCACAGTATGGTACGCTCAAGCAGAATTACCTGTATCTTTCGTATTGTTTAATAAACAGCATTTTAATCCGATCAGACGTCATTTTCTGTTGTTTTTCAGCCATGCGACCCCATCGGTTGCGAGGTGTACTGCACTTAGATACATTAATACCTTTTTAAGGAAACGACGACCGATCGGATTAATGCTCCTCTTTAAATAATACGATCATTACGGGACATTCTGCTGGAGCGTACCCTATGGTGACATCCGTGAGCCTTCACTAAGCAATTTATCTTTGTAATCTGACCGTTTGTGTAGACGTACGTAGCAAATTTGTTAAACTGCTCAACCGATTGTGTTGAATTCACGGTTGGCGCAGCGTAGCGTCTTTACATTTAGCCCAATAATGCTAATCTACAAAGCAATAACTGATTGATTGATTGAAGAATTTATTAGAAGTTTGCAATAGAAAAAAGTACAGTTTCATGACAGTACAAATCACTGGTACAAGGTCAACTAGAGATCCTAGAAAGCCGAGGCTTATTTCCACAGGAACCACACTTTAAGTATCTCATATAACATTGAAAGACAGACGGGAATGGTCGATAGTGTGTGGGGTTGGCTAACTAGCTAGTACATGCTAACGGTTTTTTTCTTTCTTTAATTTTCCTATTTCCTTTTCTGACGAAAATACGCAACCCTTTTTTGACTGATATTATATGATCAAACGGCGTATGTAGACATGTCCGTTCCAACGGTTAATGCGAACCACTTGTTTACTCAATTGGGTATTTTGTTTAGGGCGAATTCTATTGCGCCTGTGGTATGCTAATATGCGCTGTTTCTTTCTCTCCGTACATGACGATTACGTTACGGCGGTTTAGTTAAGTGTTAGAGAGCGATCGAATGCTTTGCACTTTATGATGACATGATTGTAGTCGAGACTTCTCGACATGTTTTCGTTGTTTTTATACTTCATCTTCTTACGATGTGGCTCTAATATGCTGATAGCCTGAGTTGGTTGTTTGTTTTTGGTCGGTGGCCGCCATTGTGTGCCTCTGACAGGATGGACCAAACTGTGAACTCTGAACTCTGAACCACGCTCGACCTATGCGCTCGACAATTAATGGTTCTACGCTGCCTCTGCCGGCTGGGAGGTGGTATCACTACTATTTTTGTTACTTTTTCTTTTTTGGTTGTAACAGCAGCCTCTCTCGACTGGCAGGCCTTACTTTATTTTACAACTGACTCATGGACATTAGTTTTTTTTTCTTCTTTTTTTTACCTTTTAGATAAATATGTCGCCACATAGCATCTTCCCTCTGGGATTATATAACCTATTATGTTTTTGTTTTGTTTTTTTAAATTTCTGATGTCTGGGGGCTGCCTTTTGGGACCCGGTGGCAGTCCAGTATTGGGGCGTCTGGGTGGGCAGGTTAAACTTCCTGTCCACCACCATGGAGCACTACCTTCATGGTGCATTCGGCTTGGCCGGGCGCTCCAACGAGCACAATTGGCTGTGTTCGTGGGAGGGAAGTCGATTGGGGAGGAGGAACAGATTTTGTCTCTGCATTAACGGTTCCCACAGTGGTCAGGGCGCCTGTTCAGAGAGGGGTGGAACCGGGGAGGATAGCGTGTACCTCCACATGCGTTACGCCCCCCTGGTGAAGCTCCTTAATGTCAGGTGAAAAGAAGATGGTGGCATGACGGATCGGGTATCGGAGGAGACCCGTTGTTGTCTTTACCCTCCCAATGACTACTGTGGGGATTAGCAGGGATAGGTCTTAACGTAGAGTATGGGGATGGGGGAATTGGCTTGACACTAAATTGGGTATATGGAGGGAAAAAATGTTTTCTTTTATTATCTCTTAAGGGCAGGGTTTCTCTTCCTTACAACTGAATGTGTACGTACCTTGATCGCCTCAGATCTTGTGTTATTTTGTACCAATGATTATTGTGATTGGAATGTGATTTGGGGTGCCATCACTATGTGTGTACCTGCCTCATTGTGACATTGTATCTTAATAATAAAAAAGATTTGAAAAGAAAGACAGACGGATAGAACATAGTACTTTATCTAACTTTAACTAAAGTTTAAAACATACATAAACCACTTTAGCCCTATGTTATACCAAGGCTTTTTGAAAATAGCCGATCTACAAGCTCAACGCATTGCGGTGCGACGCGTTGTGAGCTTGTAGATCTGCTATTTTCAAACATTTTGTACTTTTACTTTTGGTACTTTAAGTACATTTGGATACCAATACTTTTGTACTTTTACTCAAGTACATTTTTAATTCTGGACTTTTACTTGTAACAGAGTGATTCTACATTGCAGAATTGATACTTTTACGTAATTATAAAAATGTAGGTACTTTTTCCACCACTGTGTAAACGTTTGTGTTCTCATGCCAATAAAGCTTCTTTGAATTGAAGATTGAATTGAAGATTGCTCCCCATGTGGCGGAGTACACAATAATGGTAAATAAAGTAGCTTACTCTAAAATAATCCATCCATCCATCCATCCATCTTCAACCGCTTATCCAGCATCGGGTCACTGGGGTAACAGTTCCAACTGAGATTTCTAGAGTTCCTTAATAATAATAATTAAAATAAACAATACTAATGATTATAATTGCGACCGTCAGGTCGCAGTTACTATGAAAACCTCCACCGCCTGTCTGTCTGTCCGTCAGTCTGTCTGTCTGTCTGTCTGTCTGTCACGTCACATCACACTTTTTTGCCCCTATCCATGTGAAATTTTCCACACACAATCCTTGTCTGCCAATCCACAACCTCCACCCTTCCAGGGACCCCCGCAGCTCCAGGGACCCCCGCCAAATTTTTTAAAACACATTTTTGAATACTGCTCCTACAGTTTTTGCCCTAAAATCACACAAATCGCTACACAGTATGTCTACACTTATCTCATCGACATGGATCTGTCCCATATAGCGCCACCATCAGGTCGATTTTTTAACAAATTTTTGGACCTAAACTTTTTTTTTTTTTTAATTTTTTTTTTCAAACTTTTTTTTTTCAAAAAAAAATTTTTTTCAAACTTTTTTTACACTAACGTCAACACACCAATCCACAGATTTTATATTGACTGTGTGTCAATTCTTGTTATTATTATTAAACCACAATCAAATGTTTGTCCAGGTCAACTAATAAATCTTTATGAACAAGTTAATTAAAAATGTACTTGACACTGGGTGAAATTGGTATTACAACAAGTAATACCGTAGCAGAATCGCACCTAGGCCTGCCAAGGCCATTTGCATGTGAATCAAGAAGGCCCACGGTGCAAGTATCTACCCTCCCCCAAAAAGTTTACCACTCTACCTTACCTTGCACACAGAGAGCGCGACCTGAAAGAGAGAGAGGAGCTGTTGAGGCAGAGAGTGTCTGATATTAATTCAGCGACGACACCAACGCAGTCAACGCAATGTTGCCTACTGCCTTGTTTCCAAATAAAGAACAAATTCAAAACATGTGAACAAAAGTTGTGTCTTTTTCGTTTCCTTATATTTAGCTTATTATTATTATGTCACGTTTGTGTTGTTTTGGGACAGTGTGTGTGTGTGTGTGTGTGTGTGTGTGTGTGTGTGTGTGTGTGTGTGTGTGTGTGTGTGTGTGTGTGTGTGTGAACCAATTATTTTGTAATTGTTTGTGTCACAACTGTAGAGCATTCATATAATGCTCACTTAGTAGTGTTGGTGCCTCGGCAGCCACCGTACTTGTTATTGGTTACTGCGCATGTGCAAGCCGGTTCCTGTATGTTGATCCAATGTTATGCTAGAGTGAACGATACCAGTACGTTACTGAGAGCTGTACCAGTTGGCTATAATAAACTGAGTTTGATTGTACACACTGTTTGGTCATTCTACATGGTGTCGGAAGTAAACACGGACACTTTGAAACGTGCTGTCTGTCGCGGAGCACGCAACTACATTGCCGGCCGAGTGAGGACAACAGCTTGGTGCTAACGACGTTGCTAGCGGCTAATCCAACGCGCGCTGCAAACCATGGCGGACGGATTCCGCAGACCGGACCCTCTCGTATTTGATGACAACATCGCAGAGAACTGGCGAGTGTTTGAACAAGAATACGACATTTTCATCGCGGCGGCCCACCATGACAAGGCGGCCCGCACACGAGCCTACATTCTCCTCAATCTAGCAGGATCGGAGGCCATTGAAAGGGAGAGGTCGTTCGTCTACGCGCCCGAAGTGAGGGGACCCGACGTTGACAACGCACCGGGTCAAGTCATCACTCCGGCTGAGTCAAAGGAAGACCCCCTATGTCTAAAGAGGAAATTTCGTGAGATTTGCAGTCCCCGACTGAACCTTACCATGGAGAGGCACAAATTCAATACAAGGAACCAGACCCAAGGTGAGACAATTGAATCATATGTCACAGACCTCAGGATTAAAGCAAAGACTTGCGAATTTGGAGCACTGCAGGATGGGCTAATCAAGGATAGACTGGTATGTGGCATAAATGATGATAATATGAGAAAAATGTTGCTACGTGACGGCGACCTGACCCTAGCCAAAGCCATCTCCATGTGTCACATATACGAGCAGACTGAGCACCACACAAGGACATTGTCATCGCCACATGCTCCCACTAGTGTTGACAGCCTGCAGTATAAATGTGGAAGGAAGCAGAGATTTGAACCACGGCAGAGACCCCAGGCGGGGAGAAATGCACAACCCATTGTAAACTGTAATAATTGTGGTGGCAGCCATGAAGCCAAGAAGGAAAGTTGTCCGGCTTTTGGTCAACAGTGCCATGCGTGCAAAAAATGGAACCACTACAAGCAGTGCTGCAGGTCAACGCAGAGGTACTCCAGGACACAGAGCTCCAGGGAATCTGTCCATCAACTTGAATTGGACCAGGCCACAGGTAACGCTAATGACGATGATTCATTCTGTATTGATGGCATATCACCAGTGGTCGTGGACACAATTGACTCTAATGTACAAGACAGAAATGTAGCGTTCGCCACTGTACGCATCAATGACAAGCCTGTTGAGATGAAAGTGGATACAGGAGGACAATGTAATGTTTTATCCTATGACGCTTTCAAACATGTGGAGAGCGGTGAACTGATTGACCGTTCAGTGATCACCAACCTTGTCGCCTACGGGGGAAATCTGATCAACACCCTGGGCTCAGTCGTTTTGCAATGTGAACTAGCAGGCCAACAGCATGCTCTACAGTTCCATATTGTGGAGAGAAACGTCCAACCACTACTAGGCCTACAAGCAAGCATACACATGAAGCTAGTGACACTGAGCAAGGATGTTCACCAACTTAGTGTGAACACAGATGCCAACCTGCCACACGAGATATTCACAGAGTATGCAGATCTGTTCAAGGACGAACTTGGCAAGCTACCAATGACATACTCCATGAAACTGGACCCTGAGGTGCACCCTGTCGTCCGCCCGGCACGCCGTGTCCCTGTGGCCATGCAGGACAGAGTGAAGGCGGAACTCGAGCGGATGGTGGACTTAAGCGTCATCACCCCCGTATCTGAGCCAACAGAATGGGTGTCATCCATGGTAGCTACAAACAAGAAGCGGACAGAGGACATAAGGATCTGCATTGACCCCAGAGACCTAAACACAGCTCTAAAGCGCCCCCACCATCCGATGCGCACGGTTGAGGAGGTGGCATCACAGATGGCAAACGCAACACTGTTCTCAGTCCTAGACGCCAAAAGCTCTTTCTGGCAGATCTCCCTGGACAATAAATCCTCCCTGCTAACCACATTTAGCACACCTTTTGGACGCTACAGGTTCCTCAGAATGCCGTTCGGAATAAATTCAGCCAGCGAAGTATTCCAGCGCACAATGGAACAGATTTTCGCAGGTTATCCCTGTGCCATCATCGTAGACGACATCATCGTCGGAGGCCGCACTGAGGCAGAACACGACGCAAACCTAAAAAGAGTGCTTGACCGTGCACGCAAAGTCAACCTGAGGCTCAACCCCCTCAAATGCAAGTTTCGGCTGACAGAGGTCACTTATGTTGGTCATGTGTTCACCAGTGAGGGCCTGAAAGCGGACCCTGACAAGACCACAGCAATCACAGAAATGCCTGTTCCTGAAGATGTCACAGCTCTACAGCGATTTCTAGGCATGATTAACTACCTGGGAAAGTTTGTGCCAAACTTAAGTGAGCTGTCTGCCCCTCTAAATCAGCTGACCCGCAAAGACACTGTGTGGTGCTGGCTGAAGCAACATCAGGACGCCTATGACACACTGAAGAGGTGCATCTCCAGTCCGCCTGTCCTGTCTTACTACGATGTCCACCAACCGGTCACGCTCACATGTGACGCTTCGCAGCACGGACTGGGAGCAGCTTGCTTACAAGGGGGCAGACCAATTGCCTACGCATCACGAACAATGACTCAGCCAGAGACACGCTACGCTCAGATCGAGAAAGAACTCCTGGCGGTCGTGTTCGCATGCTCGCGATTCAATGACTACATTTACGGCAAGCCGGTCACCGTAGAAACCGACCACCAGCCTCTTGTCACGATCATCAGAAAGCCAATCTACACAGCGCCTGCACGACTCCAACGCATGATGCTGCAGCTCCAGAAATATAACATCGACCTGATCTACAAAAAAGGGAAACAGATGTACCTGGCCGACACCCTGTCACGCGCCCCCAGGTCATCTACGCTTCAACATGTGAACGAGCTGAACGACTTTGAGGTGATGTCAGTTGGCCGAATCTCATCCAGCCGCTTGGAGGAACTAAAAAGGCACACGGCGGAGGATGACCTACTACAGACCCTCTCTTCCGTCATCAGACATGGATGGCCTGTCAAACAACACCGTGCTCCACCGTCCATCAGTCCCTTCTTCCCATTCAGAGACGAGCTCACCATCGAGGAGGGGGTCGTCATGAAAGGTCACAAACTCGTCATTCCCCAGTCACTGCAGAAAGTGTACACAGACATTATGCACAGAGGACATCCAGGGGCGGAGTCCACTAAACGCAGAGCCCGAGACATAGTGTTCTGGCCCACCATGAGCAGAGACATTGACAAGGCGGTGCTCTCGTGCTCTGTTTGCAACAGCCAGAAGCACCATCAGCAGAAGGAACCACTGCAGTCACATCCTGTTCCTGACCTGCCATGGTCTACAGTGGCGACCGACATCTTCGAATGGGATGGCAAGTACTTTCACGTGCTTGTAGACTCGTACTCTGGCTGGTATGAGATTGACTTTCTCAAGGACATCACGTCAGCGACAGTCATCACGAAGCTGAAAAGACACTTCTCTGTTCATGGCTCCCCTCATCTTCTCATCTCGGACAATGCCAGACAGTACACCAGCCAGAAGTTCAGAGATTTTGCTGCACAGTGGGACTTCAGGCACATAACCAGCAGCCCTGAATTCCCACAGTCCAACGGTTTGGCCGAAAGAGCAGTGCAGAGTGCCAAGCAACTGATGGAGAAGTCAAAGAGGGACGGCACGGATGTGTTCCTCAACCTCTTGAACCTGAGGAATATCCCTCGCGACGCACATCTTGGCTCACCTGCACAGAGGCTAATGTCAAGGCAGACCCGCACTACTCTCCCTGTCTGCAGACAGCTACTGCAGCCAGCCCCTCTCAACACCCAACAAGTCACAGCACAGCTCCAGAAGAAGAGGCTCGCCCAGAAGCTGAGCTACGACAAGTCCAGCTGTCCTCTACGGCCACTGCAGGAGGGTGACGTCGTCAGGATGCAGACCCCCCGGGGCTACGATCGCATGGGCACCGTGGGAAAGATCTGCGAGGAGCCGCGGTCCTACATCATCCAGTCTGGAGGTAGAGACTACAGGAGAAATCGCAGACACCTCTTGCCTGTTGCCGAGCGTCCTCCAGATCAGCCTGACAGCGCCGACCTGCAGCCCTTCAACCCAGCCGTCGGTGACACACCTCTCTACGGAGAGGGACAACGGGAACACATGGACATTGACCCACCCCCAGTCCAGGTACCCGTAGCTTCACCGCCCGCGAATGCTGGTAAGAGCCCTTACACCACACGGTTTGGTCGCACAGTCAGACCAAACCCCAAATACAAAGACTGAGTATTGGACTGTGGGTAGGCTCTATGGACCACTTACCATTCAGTACTGAACTTTGCACAAATACTGTCTTTGGGAAATTGTTATAAAAAAAAAAAAAAAAAAAAAAAAGCTACTGACTGATACGTTTTGCTATTACAGTGTTATACATTTGTTAATGTCTTATACATTTGATATGTTGACGTTTTGCTATGATGTTTATTTTTTCATGCACTTAAGCTTTGAAGTGTTATTGCTCATGTTGAACACTTTAGTTATTGTTGTTGGTACTGTGAGCTAAAGAAGGGGGATGTAGAGCATTCATATAATGCTCACTTAGTAGTGTTGGTGCCTCGGCAGCCACCGTACTTGTTATTGGTTACTGCGCATGTGCAAGCCGGTTCCTGTATGTTGATCCAATGTTATGCTAGAGTGAACGATACCAGTACGTTACTGAGAGCTGTACCAGTTGGCTATAATAAACTGAGTTTGATTGTACACACTGTTTGGTCATTCTACAACAACGTTCTGTCGTCGGCCGCACGGCGCCAACAGGCACCCATTTGATATTGAAACTTCTCCGCCTCTCGCTCTCTCTCTCTCTCTCTCTCTCTCTCTCTCTCTCTCTCTCTCTCTCTCTGTGTGTGTGTGTGTCTCTGGTGCTCGCTCGCCCTGGCTCTGTGTAATAGACCAATTATGTGTTGTTTACAAACATTGAGACTGAATGCACAGCTGACTGTATCATGTAATCAATTCCCAAAAGAAAAAAAAATCATGAGCATTCTTCCTCCACACTGGGAGAAAGACGGCATCTGAAAGTACAGACAGGGGGTCCCCAGCCCTAGAATATATATATACATACAGTATATAGTATCAAAATCAGCTTAACCACTTTTCTAGCTTGTCAACAAGAAACAAACCACGTTTTCCGAATAGAAAGAGGGTATGTTGTGTGTGTGTGTGTGTGTGTGTGTGTGTGTGTGTGTGTGTGTGTGTGTGTGTGTGTGTGTGTGTGTGTGTGTGTGTGTGTGTGTGTGTGTGTGTGTGTGTGTGTGTGTGTGTGTGTGTGTGTGAGATGAACGATAACCGCTTATTTAAGCTACTGAGACTCAATATATAACTTTCTCTCCACGTATAGGTACAGACGGCGGCTTCCCTATTATCAAACGGACCAGGACCCGCAACGAGAAAACCCAACCCTGCTAGAAAAACCAGCACAAGACCAGCAGTAAGACCAGCACCAGCACAAACCAGCGCATGTTGTGTTTTCTAGCTGGTCTGTGCTGGTGCTGGTGCTGGTGCTGGTTTGTGCTGGTCCCACCATCTAAACCAGCATGAACCAGCACAGACCAGCACCAGCACAGACCAGCGCTGCTGGTCTGTGCTGGTGCTGGTCTGTGCTGGTGCGTGCTGGTGTGGTCAGGGACCCCCGGGGGACCCCCCTGAGAAGTGGACCAGGTCTTTGCTGGTTTAATTTGCTCTTTGCTCTGGTGCTTGAATCCTGTTCTGTATTCCATATTAGATTGTGACATTATTTTTGACATTGTGGGTGTGAGTGGGATTTGAACTTACTACCTCCGGCACTTCAGTCCTGCACTTATCCTCGGCGCCACTGGAACCTGTTAGTTAAAATGGGTGTTTGTCCCTATTTGTATATGACCAGCTTAGACCAGCACAGACCAGCACCAGCACAGACCAGCACCAGCACAGACCAGCAGTAAAACACAACATGTGCTGGTTTGTGCTGGTGCTGGTCTGTGCTGGTTTATGCTGGTTCATGCTGGTCTGTGCTGGACCAGCACCAGCACAGACCAGCAGTAAAACACAACATGCGCTGGTTTGTGCTGGTGCTGGTCTGTGCTGGTCTATGCTGGTTCATGCTGGTCTGTGCTGGACCAGCACCAGCACCAACACAAACCAGCAGTAAAACACAACATGTGCTGGTTTGTGCTGGTGCTGGTCTGTGCTGGTTTATGCTGGTTCATGCTGGTCTGTGCTGGTCTATGCTGGTTTATGCTGGTTCATGCTGGTCTGTGCTGGTGCTGGTGCTGGTCTGTGCTGGTGGACCAGCATGGGACCAGCACAGACCAGCATAGACCAGCACCAGCACCAGCACAGACCAGCATGAACCAGCATAAACCAGCATAGACCAGCACAGACCAGCATGAAAATTGTGCTGGTCTGTGCTGGTTTTTCTAGCAGGGAAACCAGCCAAAAGAAAGACGGTTAGTTTTAGGCTACTTCTTCTCCACAACACCTTGGATCCAAATATTGTACTTTTACTCCACTACATTTATTAGTTGGGAAAATTCCAGTTAGTCCCAGTTGGGACATCATTATCTTGATACCAATGCGTCTGCACATTTACAGTCTGCATTTTTATCTGTTGTTTTGTTATACTGTAGCCTGGCTGTATGTCTGTTACTGTAGCCTACCCCCACCGTGTGTGTGTGTGTGTGTGTGTGTGTGTGTGTGTGTGTGTGTGTGTGTGTGTGTGTGTGTGTGTGTGTGTGTGTGTGTGTGTGTGTGTGTTTGACATTTTAATAGCAGCAACTGTAGCTACATTTGTAATTCCGGAGTATTTCTATATTGCATTATTGATCCTTTTTTTGTCCATGCAGGTGGCGATTGCACCATCACCAAATGGACCAGATCTGTATGTGCCTCCGTCGAAAAAACGTACTGTGACAAAGACAGCGGTGAGTTGTATAACTTATTTTAATCTTATGCGCCCGTGTTTGTATAGTCTTGGTTTAACTAAAACCCAAAAGAGAAATTAAATGTTTGCCCTTGGTTGGGCTGACCCGTTTTCATTCACAAATGCGCATTTCGTTTATACGATTAAGCCTCAAAATCCACCTCCTCCAAGCGGATCATTTTTTTTGCGGATAATGAAAGTTTATTCGCATTTTGAAGTGTTTCCATAAAAACATTTTGCGAATAAGCCATTAATGCGCAAAAAGTGGCTTTATGGAAACGCCACTAGTGTCTTGAAAAGCCAGACAGCATTATGTTGCCCTGGTACGCTCGTACCAGGGCAACGCTACCCCTACGCTTTAGTGCACAATTTTATCCTTTTGCCTTGAAATACATTTCCACAACAATTACTCTATGAACGGGAGTAGTAGGGGAAAAAAGGCATTGCTGTGTTTTGATCAATGTTGTAATTTTAGATGAAATACATTATTGGTTCATTCATATTGTGATAGTTTGGTTCTGAACTGGACCTCCCAAAAAGGGGCACGTACCTTTTAGGCGAAGCCCGAACTGGCGAAGTGGGGAAATGTCCGATACCGTAGCGATCTGGCGAACGTCTTCTGGACAGGGCGTTTATCGTGCGCTTGCCCAGGCCTTACGGCCTGGGCATAAATATAACGATTGCATTCACCACGGCTTCGTAACTCGCGCGGCGCTCCGCCGGCCGCGCGGCCCTGGCCCGCTCTTCGCGGCCACTCGCGCCTGCGGCGCTCGGGGGCGAAGAGCAGGACCAAGGTCCGCTGGCCTTCACGCCGCTTGCAGTGTCGTGGACAATCGATTCGCCAGATCGCTACGGTAGGAGACAAATCCCCACTTCGCCAGTTCGGGCTTCGCCAGAACAGGACTTTCCCCCAAAAAGACTTAGAATGACCTAATTTGTCTTTTTCAGGGGAGGGGGGCTAAAGAAATCTGATTTGCAATAAAACTGTACAAGCTATCTCCACACAACCACTGGTTGTTGTTTAGTGGCATCTTAGGCAATGCAGTAACATCTTAATTGACATAAATGTATGTTTTTCTTGTAAATGAGAGAAAGTAAAGTCCCCACCACAAAAGTACAATTTCCACCTAAACTAAAGGTGTGTTTAAAGACTAATATTTCAGCATTTCTTTAGGTAAATTGCATTCTGACTCTTTGCTGATGTAGGGTAAACAACTGGTTCACATCTCAGCAGATTTTATGGAGATTTAAGAGTGAGCATTCTCAAGTTATAGGCATTTTTGTCAGCTTTGACCTAGGCGGATTTGCCTTTTTCAGAGATTGGGGTAGGTCTAAAGAATAGCCAAAAAAAACACATTTCCGCCAAAAGTACAATTTCACAACAATCCATTTCATTAATGGGAGACCCTAAACGTAAGAAAAAACATGGTTGTTTTTTGGTTATACCTCGGGTAGGGGTATCTAAAAAAACTAAGGCCTTTTTTGAGGGCTTGCTGCAGGACTATATTGCTTTCACAACAAGGTGTTTCTGTTGCATCATGATTCATGCCAACACATGTCTTTTTTATAATTGATTTGGGGCTTTTATTCCTTTATATAGTCTAAAAGTCAGGTCTGAGCAAACATTTCATAAGGTTGATAGATTAATTTGGCCAGCGATGAATCAACTACTCACTGGTTGAGTGGTGACACATAGTGCGTCCATGCGCATGTTATGCAACTTTGGGAGAGTTGAAAAGGCTTTGGTGGTGTTCAAGAACTTCAATCAAGTCTATAATGTTTGTTTATATGGGTTGGTTGTTGACCGTGTGTGCATTCCTTAATTCCCATGGCTTGACTTGAAAACCTTATCATTTGGTACATACCCAAAAGTTAAGTGTTATTTATCCATGGAAATCTTTGCCTGTATAGAGAGAGAGAGAGGCTTAAAGTACACACGTGAAATTATCACTTGTGTACTCAGACAGTATCTTGAAAAGCCAGACAGCATTATGTTGCCCTGGTACGCTCGTACCAGGGCAACGCTACCCCTACGCTTTAGTGCACAATTTTATCCTTTTGCCTTGAAATACATTTCCACAACAATTACTTTATGAACGGGAGTAGTAGGGGAAAAAAGGCATTGCTGTGTTTTGATCAATGTTGTAATTTTAGATGAAATACATTATTGGTTCATTCATATTGTGATAGTTTGGTTCTGAACTGGACCTCCCAAAAAGACTTAGAGTATGTCACCTAACTCCCATTCAGAATGACCTAATTCGTCTTTTTCAGGGGAGGGGGGCTAAAGAAATCTGATTTGCAATAAAACTGTACAAGCTATCTCCACACAACCACTGGTTGTTGTTTAGTGGCATCTTAGGCAATGCAGTAACATCTTAATTGACATAAATGTATGTTTTTCTTGTAAATGAGAGAAAGTAAAGTCCCCACCACAAAAGTACAATTTCCACCTAAACTAAAGGTGTGTTTAAAGACTCATATTTCAGCATTTCTTTAGGTAAATTGCATTCTGACTATTTGCTGATGTAGGGTAAACAACTGGTTCACATCTCATCAGATTTTATGGAGATTTAAGAGTGAGCATTCTCAAGTTATAGGCATTTTTGTCAGCTTTGACCTAGGCGGATTTGCCTTTTTCAGAGATTGGGGTAGGTCTAAAGAATAGCCAAAAAAAAACACATTTCCGCCAAAAGTACAATTTCACAACAATCCATTTAATTAATGGGAGAACCTAAACGTAAGAAAAAACATGGTTGTTTTTTGGTTATACCTCGGGTAGGGGTATCTAAAAAAAACTAAGGCCTTTTTTGAGGGCTTGCTGCAGGACTATATTGCTTTCACAACAAGGTGTTTCTGTTGCATCATGATTCATGCCAACACATGTCTTTTTTATAATTGATTTGGGGCTTTTATTCCTTTATATAGTCTAAAAGTCAGGTCTGAGCAAACATTTCATAAGGTTGATAGATTAATTTGGCCAGCGATGAATCAACTACTCACTGGTTGAGTGGTGACACATAGTGCGTCCATGCGCATGTTATGCAACTTTGGGAGAGTTGAAAAGGCTTTGGTGGTGTTCAAGAACTTCAATCAAGTCTATAATGTTTGTTTATATGGGTTGGTTGTTGACCGTGTGTGCATTCCTTAATTCCCATGGCTTGACTTGAAAACCTTATCATTTGGTACATACCCAAAAGTTGAGTGTTATTTATCCATGGAAATCTTTGCCTGTATAGAGAGAGAGAGAGGCTTAAAGTACACAGGTGAAATTATCACTTGTGTACTCAGACAGTATCTTGAAAAGCCAGACAGCATTATGTTGCCCTGGTACGCTCCAGAAAGACCACTTTCAACTTTTTCTGAATTTAGTGCACAATTCTTTCCTTTTGCCTTAAAATACATTTCCACAACAATTACTTTATGAACGGGAGTAGTAGGGAAAAAAGGCATTGCTGTGTTTTGATCAATGTTGTAATTTTAGATGAAATACATTATTGGTTCATTCATATTGTGATAGTTTGGTTCTGTGGTACAGTACAGCCAACTGGACCTCCCAAAAAAGACTTACATATGTCACCTAACTCCCATTCAGAATTACCTAATTTGTCTTTTTCAGGGGAGGGAGTCTAAAGAAATCTGATTTGTAATAAAACTGTACAAGCTATCTCCACACAACCTTATTGTTTAGTGGCATCTTAGGCAATGCAGTAACATCTTATTTGACATAAATGTATGTTTTTCTTGTAAATGAGAGAATGTAAAGTCCCAACCACAAAAGTACAATTTCCGCCTAAACTAAAGGTGTGTTTAAAGACTAATATTTCAGCATTTCTTTAGGTAAATTGCATTCTGACTCTTTGCTGATGTAGGGTAAACACCTGGTTGACATCTCAGCAGATTTTATGAAGATAAGAGTGAGGATTCTCAAGTTATAGGCATTTTTGTCAGCTTTGACCTAGGCGGATTTGCCTTTTTCAGAGATTGGGGTAGGTCTAAAGAATAGCCAAAAAAACAAATTTCCGCCAAAAGTACAATTTCACAACAATCCATTTCATTAATGAGAGACCCTAAACATAAGAAAAAACATGGTTGTGTTTGGTTATACCTCGGGTAGGGGTATCTCAAAAAATAAGGCCTTTTTTGAGGGCTTGCTGCAGGACTATTACATCTAATGTAGCCTTAAATCAATTCACTCAAAAAACAGCAGGTAAATCATGAACTTACCTTATTCAATTAGACAGGTAGGACTGCAGAGCATGCAGTGCTTGCTGATCTTCTTATAAGTGAAGTGGGTGGATACCCTCTGACAAAGCAATCTCTGAAACCAGTTGAATGGATGACACAGTCCTCTGTGGTTCATCAAGCTCAGGTTTGTGTACGTGCTGGCAGGTTACAAATAACAAAAGCAGGCAATGTTCACAAGATCATCTCTCTCCAAGTCTTCTCTCTTCCCTCTCAGTCAATTATATACTCCCATTATGCACTACTGCCCTACTTCTCTGCCCTTCTGCTCAATCCATCCTGTTATGGATGTGAGTCCTGTTATGGATCCTGTTATGGATGTGAGTATGCAGAGGAGTGTGTGTGTGTGTGTGTGTGTGTGTGTGTGTGTGTGTGTGTGTGTGTGTGTGTGTGTGTGTGTGTGCGTGTGCGTGTGTGTGTGTGTGTGGCTGACAATCACCATTGCTTCTGGTGATTGGGTGGAGAAGATTGGCTGAAGACTATTTAAGTGGTGTCTGGTAGCACTTGCAGTAGTGCTGTCCTCCCACACACACTCTCTTGGTGCATTAGTTCTTTTGTTAAGATTATGTTATCTAAAGTATTTGCCTACTCAGTCTAATGACTTTAATGAGAACTTAAAGTTAACCTGACAATGGCCACGGAAGCCTGCTTTTTGTATTCGTCTTCTTTTGCTAGTTTATGTTAGAGCAGGTAAGGCTTAAGCCCTTTGCACACAGGCGCGTTTAACCGCACGGATAAAACGGACAATATAATTCTTTGAAAAGAAAACAATGATTCTCTATGACCTCATGCACACCGGCTCCGAATTAGCCGTGCGACGAGTGGCTGCCGCCGTGCGTTTTTTTCTCGATCGAACACAGTTCGATTCGTGCGTCTTGTCGCATGCGGTAAAAAACTCATCACTCCTTTTATGACTCCTTTTTGGATCCGCAGCGCCGATTCCGCACAGCCTTGCACACCAAATCCAATGCGTTTTATTCATGCCGCAAACGAAAAAAAAACGCAACTGTCCTGTGTGCAAAGGGCTTTAGGGTCCTGAGCGAGTCGCTTCACATCCGCTTTATCGCTTCTCATGCCGGATACTCATGATCAGAACTTCCGTCTCCCTGGCTGTATGACGGGTGAATTTGTAAATTGTGTGGGTCTCTCTCTCTCTCTCTCTCTCTCTTTTATAAATGAGAACCGAAAATGAATTGGGGAAAATACATTCTGCGTCTGTGTAGCACAGTCTATTCAGTGTCTATTGAAATGACAAAGAACACGGCCATAAAGGAAACGATAAGGAAGCCATAATGGTATCCTTTAGCCTTTGATACAGTACACACGTTCTGTGTTGGACTTTTAGCCATTTATTAAACAGTGTTGATATGATTTACCTAACAGCCAATAAAGCAGTCTACTTTATTTCTCCTTTTAGTTCACTGGTGAATTGTATGTGAACATCCCTTCTGTTACTGCAGGGTACATATAATAATGATCATGATAATATAAAGTGCTTACCGGGTAAGCTGTGGACATATGAGTTGTATGTACTGGTCCAGACAATATTGCAGTATGTTAAGTGTGGAATCAGTTTTGATTGACCAGACCACTAATTTTCACGATGACACCAAGTGATCTGTGCAAACAAGATTGATGTGTTCTTTCCAGTTGATTTTCTCATCAACTAGAACTCCCATGAATTTAACAGAAGTAATTAATCTCAATATCATTAATAATAATTTTACCAACATCTTTGCAATATTTTCTGTTGCCACCAAAGACAATTCTTCATTTATTTCTTTTTTCTCCACATTTAAGGATAGCTTATTTGCTCCGAACCATTTGGAAATTTGTTCCATGCTTTTGTGACTGTATCATATTCATATCATAGTGTCTTGGACAAATCCAGAAATATACCCAGAAGCGAACTCATTATTATCCCTGGCATAAGTGATCAAGAAGTTGTAATGATGCCATGTAAGAAGAATGTTTCTTTCTGAAACTGTACTGCTGTTCATAAAGGATTTTTTTCCAAATGTAAAGAAATGCATTTATACACTAGTTTAAGACCTTTGAAAAACAGAGAAAAATTCATGTAGGGCGATTAGTTTTTAAAGCAAATAGGATCTCCAGAAAAGAGGAATTATTTGAGCAACTTTAATACCGGTGGGAACTTAACCATATTCCACGGATTTAGCACAGATTTATGTTAGTGGTGCTAAAATGAATTGGGCTAATCTCTTTCACCAAAGAAGCACTGATTTCATCATGATCTGCAGCAGAGTTTTTATGGTCAACAATAAGTTCTAGCACCTCAGATACATTGGCGTAACAGCAGGAAAACAACCAGGCAAGTAGTGGACCTTTGGCTCGACAGTGAAGCACCCACCTAACACAAAACATCATTAAAACCTTACTTTGACTCACAAAATGTGAAGGGAGTGTAGAGGTTGCCTTCTTTCTATTAAGAAGTTGATTGATGATGTTCCAGGTTGAACAGATATTATTAGCAGATTCTTGGAACTTTTGGGTGAAATATTATATAGAGTTTAATAGTGATGGATTAGATATATAGTATATCTCGGGAGTCGGGCCGAAACCTCCTAACTCCAAAATATTCATTTTCGGGAAAATGAGCTCAAGTGGAGTTAGGAGGTTTTGACCGAAGGGCATTTTACTCCTTTTCATCGGTTAAATATTATTTTAACCAACACACAGACGTAAAGGGTGTTCAATAGCACATATTTATGAAGAAAATAGAGGGCCAAGTGGATTTAGCTGTTTTGGCATAAGTGTGGAGTTAGAAGGTTTTGTCCCAAGCACTTTTTACTTCTTTCCATTGGTTCAATATTATTTTAACCAACACTCAGCTGGGACTCAGGTTGTTCAATAGCCCTGATTTATGCCAAAAAATCTAAAACCTAAAAAATGGAGCTAAGAGGTTTTGGCCAGACCGTGACGATATTTTTATATCACTTTTTTTTTAATTGAGGATTTCTTTAAGCCATTGGTAAACCAGGATTTACTGTACTATTTATCCATCTCTTTTTCAATAACCTAACCAATCAAGGCTTGATTTGCCTTAAAAGCAGAACTGCAACACACACTACTTGGGGAAGTGTCCAAGGAAGGTTGTCATAGATACTGAATTGTTAAAATCGATTAAATAAATGTATGCCTTGATCCAAGGACAGGTTTCCTTGTGCAGAAAATATAGACTGTTTACTTTTCTGATATTTACATGACTGCATGAAAGTTTAAACAAGTGTTACATTATTTTTGATGCCATGTACATACACTATGCAATACTGCAACAGGAGAAACACAGCATAAGATCAACTTAGCACTTTGAGGCAAGTGCTTACAGTAGGCCTATTATGTTTTACTTTTGATCACTAGTTATTGGAATTGCTGCACACCATCTTCGTTAATTTGTCAGTTCAGTTCTTAAAACTAGAAATAACGTTCAGTTCCGTAAGCCTAACTTAGTTACAGATTTTATAGTTAAACTTAACTCTCTTCACCTGAAATAGCCAATCTACAGCCTCTATTGTGAGCTTGTAGAATAGGGACACTCTAGGTTTCATGTGGTTAAATATAAAGGTTGGCTAGTGTTAACCATTCAAATATAGGCTACACAACACATAACCTTTTACTATTCCACAAGCAGAGAAATAATGGAGATACTCCATTTTGGACCCACAAATTAGACCTTTACTTCAAATGCAGGAATAGAATTTATTAAAGGTAATTTGTGATAGCATTCAGCAATTAATCACATAAAAGATCGTAAATAAAATAGAAATAATTATGAATTCCATATGATTACAGTATTCAAAATAAATTGAAACAATTGACAAACCTATATCATAATTCATAAAATCTTTCTATTTGTTTCAGTTTTAGTTTTGAGAGAACAGTAATCAGTGGCAGAAAGTAAACAGACCAGTAGGCTAACCAGCAAGTAACATAGCTTGTGTTAGTTTAAACTAAAGCCACAGGTCAGTGGTTGGAGGAACATGAAGGAACCTCAGCGATAGAAGATCAGCACGGCGGCCTCAGTAATTTGCTTGGATGCACTCCAACCTTTGCCGGTCCCGTAGCCATCCCAGTCGAAGGCACTGAAGTCACCGCACTGTTTAGGAGCTCCCTGTGGGAAGAATCCTCCTCCACCAATGCAAAACTATCAACATGTAGAAATATGCAACACACACACACACACGCGCGCGCACACGCACACACACACACACACACACACACACACACACACACACACACACACACACACACACACCACTGAGTTTACTGTATGTAACAGTAAAAGAAGAGTACAAAAACTAGAGGGTGTCTGGGCACCTCATGAACCTCCCGTCCCTTCCTTAGCTAGAGAGCACTCACATGTTCAATATGGCAGCCAGTAGGCTTGGTTCCAGAGCACAAGGCCAAGGCAGCACGTTCAGTATTGATAGCTCTGAAGGAGATGTAGCCTGGTGTATACTGACCTGAAGGAGAGCACAATAAATAAATACAACTTTGTATTAATATTATCGTACTGTTTTATACGTATAGCCAATGCAAAAGTATGCATAGAATGATATATCACACATGATGTGTTTGTATTCGTAATAGTAATAGTGGTAATGGTAGTAGTAATAGTAGCAGTAGTATTGTTCTTGATGTGAGATATAACCAGGTGGAATACTTGATATAACAGCACCTATTCTACAGATGGCTATTACATTTTAATAGCTATTTTTCTTTTCTTCATCATTTGTGGCTACAGCTTGTATCTCCCTCTTTGTCTGCAGTCATTCACTTACCATACTAAGTCCTATATAAGACAAAACTTACTTTTTGCACTGGGCCCATAGAGGTTTCTTACGGTGGCATCGTTCCCATGGTCGTATTTAATAGGGATGGATGGTCCATTGTTTGTTTTGCAAGTCCCTGCAGCATATTTTACTGGGTACCGCTTAAAAATGGGAAGAAATGGGGGGTAGAAAAATAATCAGATAAAGAGTCATACACTGTTTTAGCATAACTAGTTTTGATGTAAAACATAAATACTGACCGTGCCAAAGGATAAAATGTCTTATCTTAATATTACAATCAATAGTTATAAAACAAGGTTTTGAAGCAGTAAGATGTCATTGTGATACAGCTACAGTACATGCTGATGTAGTTGTAACGTGACATTCAGTTGATCTTACTTGGAAAAGGTTGAAGAGGTTCCCACCATACCCTTTCAAGAACTGTTTGATGGTGTGGTATCGTAGGATAGCGGTGGTCTTCCATTTGCTCACTGGAGTGATGTTGGGAACGTGCCACACTGCTACGTCCCCTGCCTTGATATCATAGTAGCCAGGATTCTGTCAAAGAAATATAATTGGGTGAACAAATACGCGAAATGGATGAAATATTATACTATAGCCCATACTATACTATGTCAATGTAGTTGCTATAGCAGTGAGAATGGTGGCTAAGAATCATACGCCCACTGTTTGGAAACAAATCATTATTACAATCCTAATATGAAGGACCATCCCTAAGAATAGGTTGGATAGGTTCTTTTTTTAATATTACCCATATTTGTTTTCATTCACCCAGTTTTAGCAAAGAAAGCTGTTTGACTGCCACCAGTCTCTAGTTGAGTGAAACATTTAGAGACTGGCTTGCATAGGTCTGTGTGTGTCTTCATGAGTAAGAGGTCACCAGCACTTTCGCCTATAACATATTCGCCTACACGCATTTGGTCTTTTCGCGTGGCTTTTTCACCGTGGAGGAGAGCCTTTTCACCAGGCCTGTCTGGTCGATTCACCCTGTTGAAGAGCCATTTTGCCTACCCTCAGACTGTCCATGTTTGCTTGCCAGTGGTGTTACCTGTCAAACAACGGTGACGGCTATCCTATGCAATGCCACTCCATAGAAATCACATTAATACAGAATATAAGTTAAAACTATTGGAATCATTTAGGGCTTTGCACAGGGCAAAAAGTCCACAGTCCGGTCCTCCTAAAGCACGATGTTATTTCTCTCTGATGCGTCCTCTCTTTGAGGTGCATGCAGAGCACAGACTGGGCAGCTCAGAGCGCCAGTGGCGTCAGTTCAGAAAAAGCTAAGGTATGGCAACATGACTGGTATCAGTCATGTTGCCATACCTTAGCAACAGGCACAATGAAAAGTACATTTTATTATGTCCCCCTGTAGCCAAGGTATGGCAGCTGCCATAGCTTGCCATACCCAATTGACTCCTCTGCAGAGCGCATTCACTCGCGTTGATACAGGCAGCAAAGACAGAACACATGCTGGGCTCGCAGTTTGATAAAAGCTAATGAATGCCGTTTTACCCACCTGTAGTCCTACTGTCCCTGTCAGTCACGGTTTATTTAGTGTCGGCGCTTCTTCGCTCAAACCTCAATCAATCCCAATCCAAAATCCATTTTGCCTGGTTTAAAATGTTAAGTGGAGTGTCACACTCCAGTGCCACATAGACAGACAGAAAGGTAGACAGACAGACAGACAGACAGACAGACATAATTTGGCTCAGAGCAGAGGAGAGCGCAACAGATTGACCAGAACCAGACACAGAAAGTTTATGCTTGCAGGGTTGCGCGCCTCCCTCCAGAACAATTTTGCTGCATATCCTATCTATATTTTACAAACCTTCTTTACCATAAAGCATAGCAGCAGTAGGCCTATGATAATATTCAAAATCAAATGCTATGATGTATATCGGGACATCATGACTCATGACCTATTTGCGCAGTGCACGTATCAATTAATTAATTATTATTTGGACGCACCTGATGATTCCAAAGCTCTAATCTCATGTCTACGCTAAATTCTGCTGTCAGACTGTCCATGTTTGCATATTATCCCTTTGTCATTTAAATATTATATTGATTGTGACAGGTGTTACCTGTCAAACGGTGACCATAACACGGCTATGATGCGCTCCATAGTAATCACATCAATACAGATAGTTATTGGAATCAGGTGCGTCCAAATACTTAATTAATTGATACATAACCTACCATATGGGAATCATATGCATTTCATACGGAAGAATGTGAAGCATTTGCATGGCTCTTATCTCACAGTTATGCCTATGCAAGTGCAATGCATATTTTAACTGGGGACCCCCCCCCCCACCCTGACAAGCACTAAGGGTGAGGCATACATTTTGTATAACATGGTTCTATTGTGAAAATAGCAGATCTACATGCTCACAACACCTTGCAATGTGAGCATGTAGATCGGCTATTTAATTTATTAGCCATAAATATGCAGTGTGAAGCGCATGGTTGCATGGTTATATGCCCTATGCAGGTGCAGTGCATATTTTAACTGGGGTGAGCGTGCATATTTTAACTGGGTGAGCGTGTAGATCAGCTATTTTCACAATTTCTGCCTAATATTCGTCAATTGGTGCGGGGATTCGACCAGAGATGACATGCGCTTGGTAAAATAAATGCATCCCTCACACAGAAGACGCAGAGAGAGAGAGGGGGGGGGGAGAGAGAGGGGGGGGGGGGGGGGGGGGAGAGAGAGAGAGAGAGAGAGAGAGAGAGAGAGAGAGAGAGGCACCTGATTCCAATAGCTCTAACATTACTAACATGCCAAGTTTAGCTGCACTTGAACAACTGTTCCAGGCTGCCATATCCAGCCCAAGAAACCGTAGAAACGGGGGAAAAAAAGATGTACTTCTCAAAATAAATGAATCATGCCTGTTGATAAGGTATGGCAACATGTTGCCATACCTTAGCTTTTTTCTGAACTGACGCCACTGGACACCACTGTCACAGTCAATATAATATGTAAATGACAAAGGGGTAATATGGAACCATGGACAGCGTGGGCGAAATGGCTCTTCAACGGCGGTGAAACGGACAGATAGGTTAGGTGAAAACACTCTCCTCCACGGCAAAAGTGCCCCGCGAAAAGACCTGAACAGTCAAAAAGCGACCTACTGTACCTTGAAATCATCAGAGGTAGCTCCTGCTGCTGTTCCGAAAGCGTTTCTGTTGGCCCAGTTGCCATCACCGCCTGGCAGGTTTGCGTTGTTGCCTTGCTGTGAGGTCCAGCGGTCACCCACTGTACATTTACCATTCATGTTGTTCTCATGGACACTCGCTACCAACGTCCAGCCTCCACCTGCAGTTGTCATGTCACAGAAAGTCTGGTATTCCTCACCATCAGCTGTCCTGAGGCTGTAAATGCCATCTGAAGGGTAGAAAAGGAACAAACATGAGACAAATAAAAGTCAACACAAAGTAGGAAGAAAAAAAAAACACCAAATAGAAAGGCAGCCGTGAAGCTGCTGTAACCTGAATGAATCTCTTCACCTTCATTCACATTCAGTCCCTCTTTCAGTTGCTTACAGGTTTGGGCCATAGGGATCACTCCTGCACAGGGAAAATCAAATTGTTACTATTGAGACAGACAGACAGACAGACAGACAGACAGACAGTATCTCTCTCTCTCTCTCTCTCTCTCTCTCTCTCTCTCTCTCTCTCTCTCTCTCTAATAATACGGTAATACTCTCTCTCTATCAATGTCTCAATGCTTAATGTTTTGGCATAAAGTACTTTGAATTGCTGTTTTTTAACTGTGCTACTAAAACTTGCCTTGCTTTGCTTGCTTTGGCTTACAGGAGTTGCTGACAGTACCTGACACATGGTGCACGGCCATGCAGGCGATGAACAGGAAACTCCAAAAGATCATAGCGACTGAGGAGGAAAGAAAGACATTAGCTCATAGGCCTAACACTTTGCTTCCAACCTTAGATTAAATAGAAATGTTCTATCTATAAAAGTTGAATTAATTCTATTTTAACATATATTACATCTAATTTAGCCATCACACTAGAGGTCTTCGGACCTGCCCGAGATCCGAAATTACCCGCGATCCGAACCGAACCGAGCCGGGTAACGGGGCCGTTTTCGAGCTTTTACCGCGGGGCGGGCCGGGGCCGGGGCCGTCTGCCCCGGTTCCCCGGGTATCTCCTGTTACCCGAGTGGAGCCGAGGCAGGCCGAGATTGAAGTGAAAGTGAACGCAACAACTGCACCAAATAGATAACGCCACACGATGGCACTAAAGATGCAGCATGTAATCTGTTGCATTGGTTGTGAGAACTGAGAAGTAGAACTCACTCAGTCACAACAACACTGACTGTATCAGTTGGATTGTTATTATTATCAAAGATATTAACGTAACGTTTTGGTTAACGGTTTACAATGGAGTTGTCATTGCGTGTTGTCATGCTCTGCAGAGCAAAATGGACACTCAAAGCAGAAAGATATAATGAACAACACATGCGACAGAAAACGATAGCATTAGCATTGGCTAGACAAAGAAGAAGGAATAAAAACATGGATTTATTTGTATTTACAAACTGTCCGCATTGACTTACTGGTCTGGGAAAAGATCATCTTTTGGCGAGAGCGAGAGGCACAGCGCCGATGACAGCAACAGCAGCACCGTGGCGACGTTAGGTAAGAAATATGTCTGATACAACTCTTAATATAATAACGTTGGCATTCTTTCATTTCGGGGCGACAGGTTCGGGTCTCGGATCTCTCGTTCTGCTCGGGTATCGGATCCAATTTTTCTAATAACAGGCGGGGCCGTTCGGATCGGATCCATCACGTCTCGGGGCTGATCGGGTAACGGTTCTCAAATTCCAAATGATAGACGGGGCCATATGGGTCCGGGTCCATTTCCCCCGGGTCCTTTTGGGTTCGGGTAGTTCAAATTGGACCCGTGAAGACCTCTACATCACACACTGCTCAACAAACAAGCTGTCAGAGTGGATAATCAACAACCATTTATGTGATTCAATTAAGACAGACAGCAGGTGAAAATGAACTTACCTTATTGAATTGGACAGGCAGGACTGCAGCATACAGCGCTTGCTGAGCTTTTATAGGGCTCCCCCACTTAGGATTGTGGTTTAATAGGATTTTTGAGCATCAGCATCATGGAATGCTGAAGTGTAGAGGAATAGTACAGGCATTCTAGGGTTGAACCTTGAACAAATTGCAACACAAACTCTTTCAACTTTTTTGGTTTCATAAATATGTTAGTAATAACATATCAAAAGTCCTAAGAAATCCAAGTGGTGGAACATAGTGAAGTGGTGGAACATAAGTTGGGCTCCCATCGACTTTCTATACAGGAGGAAAATACCCAGAAAAAAAATCTGCTTTAAGTAGGATGTGAGGGGTCTACCTAGGGGTTTGTCATGATGCTGAATCCATTGCAAGCATTTGTTTTGCACAAAAAACATTCCTTGGCCCCAGAAAACGCCCACAAAACTGATGAAAAGTCACTTTTCATCAGAGCCCAACTTATGTTCCACCACTTCACTATGTTCCACCACTTGGATTTCTTAGGACTTTTGATATGTTATTACTAACATATTTATGAAACAAAAAAAGTTGAAAGAGTTTGTGTTGCAATTTGTTCAAGGTTGGCCCATGTTTTTTCTTAGATTGCCTGTACTAGAAGTGCAGGAGATGGGCTCCCCCGCTTAGGATTGTGGTTTTGCATAATGTACAAGTGACATGATCATATATAATCTCAGGTGACTAGGGTGACCAGATGTCCCCCTTTGCGTGGGACAGTCCCACATTTCCATGACTTTTCAGGCGTCCCAGAAATTGAGACCCTGTCCCACATTGAGAGTGGCAGGCTCCAGTAATAATCAATGCACAGGTGTTCATAGGTGAGCAAGCTAGAGCTAGACACGTACAGCATTGCTCTCTCACGAATAAATTATAGGATTGGGTATCCTCCTAATAATGCTTGGATGCTTTAAGCCTGTTAAAATAACGTGAGAAATATCCCCTGGGCTACAGCAGGTTACTAACAAAACGATAGGCAGTATCAAATGACCTCTAAGCATTTAATAACTTGAGTAGCCTAAGTTGCTATTAACCACCCTGCCTGCCCGTCCCACATTGTCCCACACAAACAATACTTCTGTCCCTCGAATAACCAGTTTGGATCTGGTCACCCTACAGGTGACTGAAGACGGTTTGTATGGTACCAAGCACCCACAGGCCTTCTACAGAGGCAGTGTAACCACAAAACAATGCAGAGGGTTGTATGTAAGCTAATATTCATAATTTCATATACTGTATCATCTGGTGTTAAATAATAAGGACATTTTTACTAGAGGTTTGGGAGACCCCAAAATAGTAGGCCTATAAACATTTTAAATGGCTTTCATACTCTTAATATTTTGTTCAAATGAAATACATGCAAATATCTATGACCATTATTTGTATCAGTTGTCCGGTTAATTTTAATCATGCCGGACGTTGGGACCGACAGTTTAAAATCCTAGAGAAACATCTGATTCCATCCTGATTGACTAAAATTGGCTTTCAAAGTTTGCACAATTAGTCCGTTTTGAAGAAAATGCCTAAAATCATGAACGTAGCTTGTGATTTGTGAGATATTATGCATTCACATTCCACTAGGTTGAGGAACAAATACCACCCTTTTTGCAAAGAAGACATGGCACCCTTTTCACATTGGCCTATTATAGCGCCACCAGGAGGCCACAACAACCTACCTGACCTGGCAGAGACCTGTGCTTAGAAGAGCACTGCTTCTAGTTAATTACTAATTAATACAAAGTTGTATTTATTTATTGTGCTCTCCTTCAGATGAGTTAAAACCAGGCTACATCTCCTTCAGAGTTATCAGACAGGTAAAAAACAAAAAGGGTGTCTGAGCGCTAGTTAGTATTCTGAATTTCCATCCATCCATCCATCTTCAACCGCTTATCCGGAATCGGGTCGCGGGGGTAACAGCTCCAACTGAGACTTCCAGATTTCCTTATCCTGCGCAACTTCCTCCACTCCCTCTGGGAGTATACCAAGGCGTTCCCAGGCCAGTCTGGAGATATAATCCTTCCATCTGGTCTTAGGTCTGCCACGGGGTCTCCTCCCAGTGGGACTTGCATCGAGGACCTTCCTAGGAAGGCGTTCGGGGGGCATCCGTACTAGATGCCCGAACCACCTAAGCTGACTCCTTTCCAAGTTAAGGAGCAGCGGTTCTACTCCAAGTCTCTCGCGGGTGATTGAACTTCTCACCCTATCTCTAAGGGAGATACCAGCCACCCTTCTGAGAAAACTCATTTCGGCCGCTTGTACCCGAGACCTTATACTTTCGGTCATGACCCACACTTCATGACCATAGGTGAGAGTGGGAACGAAGATTGCTCGAAAGACAGAGAGCTTTGCCTTACGGCTCAACTCTTTTTTCTTCACAACAGTGTGATTAAGCGACTGCAAAACCGCTCCTGCTGCTCCGATTCTCCGGCTGATCTCCTTCTCCGTCTTCCCCTTTCTCTCACTTGTGAACAAGACCCCGAGATACTTAAACTCCTTCACCTGGGGTAACGTCTCATTCCCTACTTGGACTGCACAATCCATCGGTTCCCTGCTGAGAACCATGGCCTCAGACTTAGAGATGCTGATCCTCATTCCGGCCTTTTAATATATTTATATATGGATGCTAGGAATTAAGTGACAGTGCTGCCCAAACTATATTTTAACTAGATATTGAAGTTGATGTTCATGGAGAGATAAAGAATATATAAAACTGAGAGATATTTCCCCAGGAAGGCAAAGAGTTAATACATCAGGGAATGCTTTATCAACCTACAGTACAATGACAGCATGACTACCAAAACTAGAAATTCAACTTGATCTTCATAGACAAAAACACTGGAGAGATTGTGTTTTATAGACGAGGAAGAAAATCTTCCTCGTCTATTAAGTCCTGTCAAACTGTGACATAACTTTGTTAAGCATAGCCTACATTTCTTCTTGTGCAATATCATGAACCATGCAGACCACTCAGGTAATCTGGGACAGGCCTGCTACTTCTACTCCACTACATCTCGGATCCAAATATTGTTCTTTTACTCCACTACAATTTTTGAAAACTTTAGTTACTAGTTACTTTGCAAATATAAATGATTATATTATAAAACATACAATAAACCACTTTAGCCCTATTTTATACCTAGGCTATTTGAAAATAGCCGATCTACAAGCTCACAATGTGTCACATCAAGCTTATAGATCTGCTATTTTCAAACATTTTGTACTTTTACTTTTAATACTTTAAGTACATTTTGATGTACTTTCATACTTTTACTCAAGTACATTTTGAATTCTGGACTTTTACTTGTATAACTCAGTATTTCTACATTGCAGTATTGATACTTTTACTTAAGTATAAAATGTGAGTACTTTTTACAACACTGGTTCAGTGAATTCCCACATATCTGTAACACACTCCCAGTCCTGCAACTCTTAGTGCTTGAACATCCGTTGTTTGCAGCTTCCTTTTATTGAGACATTTAAACTCTTCCTCTGCACTGTGATTAATTGTAGGCCTACTATTCTTTTTTTTTTCTCTTCTTCTTTTTTTTTGTTTAATGTTTCCATCCTTTGTTTTTTATTACTACTTTAGTACTTGTCCTTTTATATTGTGTTTTCCACTGTGTCCTGAATAGGTCTTTCCTGTTAAGGAGATATAGGTTTTTAACTTTGTTTTTCTTGCTGCGTTTCTTTTTCTTAATGTTTTGTGTAAAGCACACTGATTTGCCTTGTTGAAATGTGCTATACAAATAAACGTGCCTAAATGTACTTCCTCCTCGCTTCCATTGTCATTCTGTATCGAGGGAACGAGGATGAAACTGACACAGATATATAATTAAGTTATAAACAGGTTTGACAGTAGCTATATTAAAGGCAGGAGTAAGAAGAATGAAAAAACAAATAACATCAAGGTGAATATTTGGTTTGGCCGGTCATGCCTCTAGAAATCCTGCTTGTCTGGGCTTGACAGACATACTATGCAATACTCACATGCTCATGATAAAGCAACAAGAATCTACATTTCCATATAAAAAACAACATAAAGGAACTGAATTCCCCGCACTGTTTAGGAGCTGCCTCTGGGAAATATCCTCCGCCACCACTGATGCACTCGTGCTTCACCCCATTCAGGTTGCTCTCACCAGTTCCAGTACCTGTGCGTAGCACTAGCCTGGGATCACTTCACTTTTCGGGGTTGTAACTGGTCTGGAGCGTAAACCACAACACGTCATGTTGTAGTACTCAAAGGACTACAATTTGCCGGAACTATCCAACCGGATTCAGTTTTAACCCAAAATAATTCCCCTGCGCTCAAGGACATACTTTTATGGCCTACCTAATAAACTCCTTGATGCAGAGTAGTATTGCTTTTGAAAAAATCGTTTGGTATATGCATCTTTTAGTCCAACTGGTAGCGACTGGCAAGACTACACTAGGCTACTCCAGCATTTTAATAGGGATTGGGGAAACAAATGGGGGGAAACAAATCAAAGCGACGCCCTTTCTTCTAGTGGTTTCCGCGCTTTAGGCGGAAACCAAGGGGCAAGTTGTGAACGAACACCAGGCTTTCCCCCAGAAAGCCTGGTGGGCGATGTTAGCGTAGCACCAATCTCCCAGTACCAGACATAACAGAATCAGGAGTAGTGGATTTTTGAGCCGCAGCGGCACTGCAGGCTCCATGAGCACCGGCAGTTCAGCCAGACCGATGCTCATGCGGAGCCTGCAGCACCACCGTAGCCCAAGAACCGTGGCTCAAGAACCCACCGTTTTGGGCCTGCATGTGTTAGGTATTTTGTTATGGTTAATATCATCCTTTTATCAATTCATATTGATTGTTAGATATGAATTATTACATATGAATTATTACATATTATATGATTTATGTATTAGGCTATATTATGTGAACTACTGTCTGAACTAACAGTATAGGTTTTGGTTGTACTGTAAGTTCTGGCAAGTGGAAAGTTACCAACACTCTACGTGTCTCTGTATTCTTGTTATGATATGGGAACGAATCAATGAGTCTGTACTGTATTCTCTTATATACAATCTCTGACTACCATTTTGTCAGAGAGAGCTCCAACCGTGATACAGATTGGATGTATGTTTGTACTGTTCCTTGCCTGTCTCTCTCATAATACAGCAAATTCCAATTACATACTCTGATTTCTCTCATATCTTATTTCTTTGAATTAAGGGAATAAGAGTCTTTGAACTTTTCTATTAGCATGGCCCTCCTAAAGCCCTCACCGTGGGTTTGTTGGGCTTCTTCCTCACGGAAGACACAGGCTGGGGCGCTAACCCATACTGCTCCCAGATGCCGTCTACATTCCGGCTGTCAACTGTCTCTCCGGTGGTCAACAGACTATTCCTGGTTGTCATGTAGTCTATTCCTATGAGTCATTATAAATAGAACTAGAACTGCACTCTGTCGAGGTGCCAATTTGCGCCATACATGGCCTACTTGTGAGCCAGCAGAGCTCGCCATGAGGTGTGCCCTGCTGCGATCATTGGCTGTGTTAATGAAGACATTACCAGGAATGCTCTTATATACCAAACTCTGCTGACATCACCAGTGGCATCACCGGGAATGCTGGTCACACATTGGCTGTTAATGATGATGTTGCAAGAGATGCTGGTCCCTGATTGGGCTACGCGGCTACGCCGCTACGGTCTTCAACAAGAGGAGACACGCACAGACATACATACATACATACCGTACATACATACTGTACATACTGTACATACCGTACCTACCATACATACATACATACATACATACATCCATACATACATACATACATACATACATACATACATACATACATACTCAGCCGATTACAGTACTTGCACGCTCTGCTTGCGCAAGTAATAACTAGAACAAAATAGAACATCACATGGATGCGACGTATCATTAGTGATGTAGCCTGAAGTCATCAGGGTTTCGGGTCACGCAACATCATACCCCTCGTTCAGGTGACCCAGCCGGGGTTGATTAAGTCCCCGACTTAGGTCCCAGTAGCTACCCATGATCAGTCCTACTAAAGACAGGGCCACACCGTCCGCTGCTCCAGAAATACTCTGCCGTGACTGGGAGGTAAACCAGTCTGGTGCGGGGAAGGACTAGGCTCTGTGGGTTGGCTCCTGGCTAGGCTCCTCCTACGTCTAACCTCCAGGTCCACTCCTGCTCTCACCAGGTCCAGGACCTGTGTGTGCGTTGCACCAGTCTCCCAGCCTCACCGGCACTGCAGGCCCCACCCGGGCACCAGCTGCGCAGCCCCACCGATGCCCAGGCGGAGTCCGCAGCATCACACTGTAGTACTTTGACATGAAAAGTGTGCTACTTTTGCAATGTACCGTAGTTAAATAAATGTTATGAAAATGTAGTTCATATATGAGATTAGTAGCTTGGGGGGAGGGAGTGTTAAGAGAATAATAATACAAAAAAAAATCTATATAATAATTTTGTGATAAAAAATCGTGAAATCGTTCATCATGAACCTTGAATCGTGATCAGGCAGTGGACTTTTGGCTCGACAGTGAAGCACCTACCTAACAAAAATAAAAACATTAAAACCACATGAGATACGAATCCTTCAAAACCTTACTTTCACTCACAAAATGTGAAGGGAGTGTAGAGGTTGCCTTCTTTCTATTTAGAAGTTGATTGATGATGTTCCAGGTTGAACGGATATTATTGGATTCTTAGAACTTTTGGGTGAAATATTATACAGAGTTTAATAGTGATGGATTTGTTTTAATTGAGGATTTATTTAGGCCATTGGTAAATCAGGGTTTACTGTACTCTTTATCCATCTCTTTTTTCGTTTAATCAGAGGGAAGCTCTTTACAGAATATTGTTTTTTTATAGAGTACATTTCAATCAATAACCTAACCAATCAAGGCGTTGATTTGCCTTAAACACAGAACTCCAACACTACTTGGGGAAGTGTCCAAGGAAGGTTGGAACTCGTTCTTCTGCTACACCACAAAAATGTGGAATGCCTTACCGAAGGCCATAAAGGAGTGTGGATCACTAGCATCCTTTAAAATTGCCCTAAAAAACCACTTACAGGCAGCAGCCGTTCACAACTGGTAAAAACCTAGCCCAACCCTACCCTCCCTGCCCCTTCCTTGTATATACTGTACATACTGATTGTTTAGACTTACTGTTACCTGCCCCTTCCTTGTATATATTGTATATACTGTACTTACTGATTGTATAGACCTACTGTTTTCTTTTTTTCTTTACATATCTACTGCATAGTACTGTGTTCTATTTGTCTGTCATTCAATGTTATATGAGATACTTTAATGGTTTCCTGTTGAAATAAGCTTAGTCTTTTCATGGATCTCCTTTTAGTAGACCTTGTACCAGTGAACTGTACCGTCATGAATCTGTACATTTTCCTATGCAAACTTCTAATAAAGCCTTCAATCAATCAATCAAAGGTTGTCATAAATTAGATACTCAATTGTCAGAATCGATTAAATAAATGTATGCTTTGATCCAAGGCCAGGTTTCCTTGTGCATAAAAGATAGCCTGTTTACTTTTCTCATAATTACATGACTGCATGAATGTTTAAACAAATGTTACATTATTCGTGATGCTATGTACGTACAGTATATGCAATTCTGCAATGACAGGAGAATCACAGCATATAAGATCAATTTAGCACTTTGAGGCAGGTGCTTAAATTATATATTTACACCATTTTTGTTAATTTGTCAGTTCAGTATCTACAGCCTCTATTGTGAGCTTGTAGAATAGGGACACTATAAGTTTCATGTGGTTAAATATAAAGGTTGGCTTGTGTTAACCATTCAAATATAGGCTACACAACACATCATTTTTTATTATTCCAAAAGCAGATAAATAATGGAGATATTCCATTTTGGGCCCACAAATTAGACCTTTACTTCAAATGCAGGAATAGAATTTATTAAAGGTAATTTGTGATAGCATTCAGCAATTAATCACATAAAAGATTGTAAATAAAATAGAAATAATTATGAATTCCATATGATTACAGTATTCAAAATAAATTGAAACAATTGACAAACCTATATCATAATTCATAAAATCTTTCTATTTGTTTCAGTTTTTGTTTTGAGAGAACAGTAATCAGTCGCAGAAAGTAAACAGACCAGTAGGCTAACCAGCAAGTAACATAGCTTGTGTTAGTTTAAACTAAAGCCACAGGTCAGTGGTTGGAGGAACATGAAGGAACCTCAGCGATAGAAGATCAGCACGGCGGCCTCAGTCATTTTCTTGGTTGCACTCCAACCTTTGCCGGTCCCGTAGCCATTCCAGTCGAAGGAACTGAAGTCACCGCACTGTTTAGGAGCTCCCTCTGGGAAGAATCCTCCTCCACCAATGCAAAACTATCAACATGTAGAAATATGCAACACACACACACACACACACACACACACACACACACACACACACACACACACACACACACACACACACACACACACACACACACACACACACCACTGAGTTATACTGTATGTAACAGTAAAAGAAGAGTACAAAAACTAGAGGGTGTCTGAGCACCTCATGAACCTCCCGTCCCTTCCTTAGCTACAGTAGAGTACTCACATGTTCAATATGGCAGCCAGTAGGCTTGGTTCCAGAGCACAAGGCCAAGGCAGCACGTTCAGTATTGATAGCTCTGAAGGAGATGTAGCCTGGTGTATACTGACCTGAAGGAGAGCACAATAAATAAATACAACTTTGTATTAATATTATCGTACTGTTTTATACGTATAGCCAATGCAAAAGTATGCATAGAATGATATATCACACATGATGTGTTTGTATTCGTAATAGTAATAGTGGTAATGGTAGTAGTAATAGTAGCAGTAGTATTGTTCTTGATGTGAGATATAACCAGGTGGAATACTTGATATAACAGCACCTATTCTACAGATGGATATTACATTTTAATAGCTATTTTTCTTTTCATCATTTGTGGCTACACTACAGCTTGTATCTCCCTCTTTGTCTGCAGTCATTCACTTACCATACTAAGTCCTACATATAAGACAAAACTTACTTTTTGCATGGGGCCCATAGAGGTTTCTTACGGTGGCATCGTTCCCATGGTCGTATTTAATAGGGATGGATGGTCCATTGTTTGTTTTGCAAGTCCCTGCAGCATATTTTACTGGGTACCGCTTAAGAATGGGAAGAAATGGGGGGTAGAAAAATAATCAGATAAAGAGTCATACACTGTTTTAGCATAACTAGTTTTGATGTAAAACATAAATACTGACCGTGCCAAAGGATAAAATGTCTTATCTTAATATTACAATCAATAGTTATAAAACAAGGTTTTGAAGCAGTAAGATGTCATTGTGATACAGCTACAGTACATGCTGATGTAGTTGTAACGTGACATTCAGTTGATCTTACTTGGAAAAGGTTGAAGAGGTTCCCACCATACCCTTTCAAGAACTGTTTGATGGTGTGGTATCGTAGGATAGCGGTGGTCTTCCATTTGCTCACTGGAGTGATGTTGGGAACGTGCCACACTGCTACGTCCCCTGCCTTGATATCATAGTAGCCAGGATTCTGTCAAAGAAATATAATTGGGTGAACAAATACGCGAAATGGATGAAATATTATACTATAGCCTATACTATACTATGTCAATGTAGTTGAGTGAGAATGGTGGCTAAGAATCATACGCCCACTGTTTGGAAACAAATCATTATTACAATCCTAATATGAAGGACCATCCCTAAGAATAGGTTGGATAGGTTCTTTTTTTAATATTACCCATATTTGTTTTCATTCACCCAGTTTTAGCAAAGAAAGCTGTTTGACTGCCACCAGTCTCTAGTTGAGTGAAACATTTAGAGACTGGCTTGCATAGGTCTGTGTGTGTCTTCATGAGTAAGATGGAAACATGGGAGTTACACTAGACATAGAGGTCAAGTTAAAGCAATGCTCCCATTCTCTTCTTTCAACTGCACATACAGGCAGTAATACTGAGATCATTGAGGATCAGTCAAAAAGCAACCGTCCCTGTACCTTGAAATCATCAGAGGTAGCTCCTGCTGCTGTTCCGAAAGTGTTTCTGTTGGCCCAGTTGCCATCACCGCCTGGCAGGTTGGCATTGTTGCCTTGCTGTGAGGTCCAGCGGTCACCCACTGTACATTTACCATTCATGTTGTTCTCATGGACACTCGCTACGTCCAGCCTCCACCTGCAGTTGTCATGTCACAGAAAGTCTGGTATTCCTCACCATCAGCAGTCCTGAGGCTGTAAATGCCATCTGAAGGGTAGAAAATGAACAAACATGAGGCAAATAAAAGTCAACACAAAGTACCGTAGGAAGAAAAAAAAAACACCAAATAGAAAGGCAGCCGTGAAGCTGCTGTGTCCTGAATGAATCTCTTCACCTTCATTCACATTCAGTCCCTCTTTCAGTTGTTTACAGGTTTGGGCCATAGGGTTCACTCCTGCACAGGGAAAATCAAATTGTTACTATTGAGACAGACAGAGAGACAGACAGTATCTCTCTCTCTCTCTCTCTCTCTCTCTCTCTCTCTCTCTCTATCTCTCTCTCTCTCTCTCTCTCTCTCTCTCTCTCTAATAATATGTACGGTAATACTCTCTATCAATGTCTCAATGCTTAATGTTTTGCGTAAAGTACTTTGAATTGCTGTTTTTGAACTGTGCTACTAAAACTTGCCTGGCTTTGCTTGCTTTGGCTTACAGGAGTTGCTGACAGTACCTGACACATGGTGCACGGCCATGCAGGCGATGAACAGGAAACTCCAAAAGATCATAGCGACTGAGGAGGAAAGAAAGACATTAGCTCATAGATCTAACACTTTGCTTCCAACCTTGGATTAAATAGAAATATTCTGTCTATAAAAGTTGAATTAATTCTATTTTAGCATATATTACATCTAATGTAGCCATCACTTTGCTCAACAAACAAGCTGTCAGAGTTATGTGATTCAATTAAGACAGACAGCAGGTGAAAATGAACTTACCTTATTCAATTAGACAGGCAGGACTGCGCATCATGCAGTGCTTGCTGAGCTTTTATAGTCTTAATGAACATCTTAATCTTTGTGAATGAGGAAGAAGATAAAATGGAATGCTGAAGTGTAGAGGAAGTGCAGGAGATGGGCTCCCCTGATTAGGATTGTGGTTTTGCATGATGTACGTGACATGATCATATCATTATAATCTCAGGTGACTGAAGACAGTTTGTGTGACCACAAGAGCCCACAGGCCTTCTACAGAGGCTGCACCACTGCCTGGTATATGGAAAATGTACTGACCCTAACCAGTAAGTAACCACAAAGCAATACAGAGAGTTGTATGTAAGCTAATATTCATAATTTCATGTATCATCTGGTGTTAAATAATAAGGACATTTAAGGTTTGGGAGACCCCAAAAGCTTAGATAATTTACCAAAAAACTGTTGAAGTGAAAAAATAAGAATTGAAACTGAAAGTCTCTAAAATGGCTCCATAGATATAATATGTGTCTAAAGTCATAGTGACAGGGCTTGTCAGAGTACCTATTGTACCTGTCTACCTGTGTCCCTTATTGTTCCCTTATGTGGAGATCTCTGTATCTGTGTTTCTGCCTGTGTCCCTTTTATGCCCATATACGGAGATCCCTGTATACAAAAAATGGCATGCCTATTGCCTAAGGGCATATGGGCATATTGGTTGGATCAGTGGTCCTGGACAAACGGATATCCGTTTATGCCCATCTATCGACATATCTTTCAGATCGGTGATTCTGGACAAGCGCATATCCAAACGGAGACACTTCCTTTAGTTCTTGTCTATATGCGCGCCAAGTTTGAAGTCGGTCGGTCCCATATACCGTTGTTCCCTATTGAGCTTGGCACATTATCTGGGGCAAGCTGCCCAGATCACACATGTCACACGTGTCTTCTTATTTTTTCAGTCTAAAAAAGCACCTTCAATGTAGTGCATTTGAAACTACACTGCTTGATCACTGCTTGCCTCCTGTGAATTGTTTTATTTTTATTTTTGAGCATCAGCTCAGTTCAGAGTCAGACCAGGCTGACTTGCTGGAGTGACAGCGTAATTGAAATGACCTACTTTTGAGCTGCTCACTGGAATGATAATTAATCATTTGGGAGCAGGTATGGCTATATTACATTCCAATAGTAGGCCTATAAACATTTTAAATGGCTTTCATACTCTTAATATTTTGTTCAAATGAGATTTGGCCTTTCGATCGAAATACATGCAAATAGGCCTATCTATGACCATTATTTGTATCAGTTGTCCGGTTAATTTTAATCATGCCGGACCGACAGTTTAAAATCGTAGAGAAACATCTGATTCCAGCCTGATTGACTAAAATTGGCTTTCAAAGTTTGCACAATTAGTCAGTTTTGAAGAAAATGCCTAAAATCATGAACGTAGCTTGTGAAGTTGATGTTCATGGAGAGATAAAGAATATATAAAACTGAGAGATATTTTCCCAGGAAGGCAAAGAGTTAATACATCAGGAATGCTTCATCAACCTACAGTACAATGACGGCATGACTACCAAAACTAGAAATTCAACTTGATCTTCAACACTGGAGAGATTGTGTTTTGTTTTTCTTCCTCGTCTATTAAGTCCTGTCATAAAGCTGATAAAGCAACAAGATTACAACAAGAAAACATATAAAAAAAAATCATTTCTGTTTTTAAAGGAACTGAATTCGGTCTTCAACAAGAGGAGACACATACATACATACATACATACATGCATACATACCCAGATTACAGTATACACATACAGTCTTCAACAAGAGGAGACAGCGACATACATACATATATACTCAGACGATTACAGTACTTGCTCGCTCTGCTTGCGCAAGTAAGAACAAAATAAAACATCACATGGATGCGACCTATCATTAGTGATATAGCCTGAAGTCATCAGGGTTTCGGGTCACGCAACATCATACCCCTCGTTCAGGTGACCCAGCCGGGGTTGATTAAGTCCCGACTTAGGTCCCAGTAGCTACCCATGATCAGTCCTACTAAAGACAGGGCCACACCGTCCGCTGCTCCAGAAATACTCTGCCGCGACTGAGAGGTAAACCAGTCTGGTGCGGGGAAGGACTAGGCTCTGTGGGTTGGCTCCTGGCCAGGCTCCTCCTACGTCTCACCACCAGGTCCACTCCTGCTCTCTCCAGGTCCAGGACCTGTGCGTGCGTAGCACCAGTCTCCCAGCCTCACCGGCACTGCAGGCCCCACCCGGGCACCAGCTGCGCAGCCCCACCGATGCCCAGGCGGAGGCCGCAGCACCACACTGCAGTACTTTGACATGAAAAGTGTGCTACTTTTGCAATATAGTTAAATACATATTATGAAGATGTAGTACATAATATGAGATTAATAGCTTGGGGTGAGGGAGTGTTAAGAGAAAAAAAGAATTCTGTCATTTCTGTGGAAAATACATTTGTGTTAAATCTTGAAATTGTTAATCGTGAACCTTGAATCGTGATCAGGCAAGTAATCAAGTGGACTTTTGGCTCGACAGTGAAGCACCTACCTAACAGAAATAAAAACATTAAAACCACATGAGATAAGATGTCATATGAATCCTTCAAAACCTTACTTTCACTCACAAAATGTGAAGGGAGTGTAGAGGTTGCCTTCTTTCTATTTAGAAGTTGATTGATGATGTTCCAGGCTGAACGGATATTATTAGCAGATTCTTAGAACTTTTGGGTGAAATATTATACAGAGTTTAATAGTGATGGATTAGATTTGTTTTAATTGAGGATTTCTTTGGGCCATTGGTAAACCAGGGTTTACTCTTTATCCATCTCTTTTTTCGTTTAATCAGAGGGAAGCTCTTCCAGAAGACTGTTTTGAGAGTACATTTTCCCAGGAAACGATCAATAACCTAACCAATCAAGTCGTTGATTTGCCTTAAACACAGAACTCCAACACCACTTGGAGAAGTGTCCAAGGAAGGTTGTCATAAATTAGATAGTCATTATTGTCAGAATGGATTAATAAAATGTATGCTTTGATCCAAGGCCAGGTTTCCTTGTGCATAAAAGATAGCCTGTTTACTTTTCTCATAATTACATGACTGCATGAATGTTTAAACACATTTTACATTATTTGTGATGCTATGTATGTAATTGCAATTCTGCAATGACAGGAGAAACACACCATATCTATACTATAATTTTGCGAATGTCTGAGTGAGTGAGTGTCTGTCTGTCTGTCTGTCTCAGCGTTTCTCCTCAGTGGCTGGAGCAATTGATCTAAATCGCATCACCATCAGCATATGAACACACCTGACATAACTGTGAAGCCCGTTTGTCACTTTCACAAATCGTATGCTGTATATTAGCATTTTTATGGTGTATCTATATCTATTTAGCCTACAGTACCTTTTGTGACCACACATGTTAAGGGAGGGGCGCTGTTGTTCAGGCCATGCACAATCACACACAAACCCCCCCCCCCCCCCCCCCCCCCCCCCCCACACACACACACACACACACACACACACACACGGGGGGGGGGGGGGGGGGGGGGGGGGCGGGGTGCAGGCGGGCGGGCGGGCGGGGGGGAGGTTGGGGGGGGGTGGGGGGGTTCTGGCCCTGTTACAGATGTTGTCCAAAAATCATGCAGATCGGTACACAGTATCTCTGTAGCCGTTAAATGGAACGGGTATTTCTTACATTGATGCTCCTACATATTAGCATGCAAGCACCAGTTAAAGTTACTTTCCATCCCTCATATACTGTGTGCACAGTGCACATGTGGCTGGAGCAATTGATCTGAAATCGCATCACCATTAGCATATGAACACACCTAACATAACTGTGAAGCCCTTTTGTCACTTTCACAAATCGTATGCTGTATATTAGCATTTTTATGGTGTATCTACTATCTATTCTGCATCTAGCTTGAGGCTAATCTATTCTGCATCTAGCAAGAGGCAACATGTTTAACCAGCTCTCTCTGTGTGTGTGTGTGTGTGTGTGTGTGTGTGTGTGTGTGTGTGTGTGTGTGTGTGTGTGTGTGTGTGTGTGTGTGTGCAGGCAGGCGGGTGTGTGTGTGCAGGCGGGTGGGCGGGCGGGCTAGGGGGGGGGGGGAACAGTATCTCTGTAGCCATTAAACGAAACGGGTTTCTTACATTGATGCTCCTACATCATGCAAGCACCAGTTAAAGTTACTGTCCATCCCTCATATACTGTGTGCACAGTGCACATCCCATAACCCACACACTGCACATCATTTTGGAGCTCATATCTTTGAACGGGTAAGGGCTAGTAATATCAATTTAGCACTTTGAGGCAGGTGCTTAAATGATATATTTTACTATTGATAGTTAATGGAATTGCTGCACACAATTCTTGTTAATTTGTCAGTTCTATTTGTCTATAGCTCTCTATTGTGAGCTTGTAGAATAGGGACACTATAAGTTTCATGTGGTTAAATATAAAGGTTGGCTAGTGTTAACCATTCAAATATAGGCTACACAACACATAATGTTTTACTATTCCAAAAGCAGATAAACAATGGAGATACTCCATTTTGGGCCCACAAATTAGACCTTTACTTCAAATGCAGGAATATAATTTATTAAAGGTAATTTGTGATAGCATTCAGCAATTAATCAAATAAAAGATCGTAAATAAAATAGAAATAATTATGAATTCCATATGATTACAGTATTCAAAATAAATTGAAACAATTGACAAACCTATATCATAATTCATAAAATCTTTCTATTTGTTTCAGTTTTTGTTTTGAGAGAACAGTAATCAGTCGCAGAAAGTAAACAGACCAGTAGGCTAACCAGCAAGTAACATAGCTTGTGTTAGTTTAAACTAAAGCCACAGGTCAGTGGTTGGAGGAACATGAAGGGACCTCAGCGATAGAAGATCAGCACGGCGGCCTCAGTCATTTTCTTGGTTGCACTCCAACCTTTGCCGGTCCCGTAGCCATTCCAGTCGAAGGAACTGAAGTCACCGCACTGTCTAGGAGCTCCCTCTGGGAAGAATCCTCCTCCACCAATGCAAAACTATCAGCATGTAGAAATATGCAACACACGCACGCACGCACGCACACACACACACACACACACACACACACACACACACACACACACACACACACACACACACACACACACACACACACACACACACACACACACACACACACACACACACCACTGAGTTATACTGTATGTAACAGTAAAAGAAGAGTAATATATGGTACAAAAACTAGAGGGTGGCTGAGCACCTCATGAACCTCCCGTCCCTTCCTTAGCTAGAGAGCACTCACATGTTCAATATGGCAGCCAGTAGGCTTGGTTCCAGAGCACAAGGCCAAGGCAGCACGTTCAGTATTGATAGCTCTGAAGGAGATGTAGCCTGGTGTATACTGACCTGAAGGAGAGCACAATAAATAAATACAACTTTGTATTAATATTATCGTACTGTTTTATACGTATAGCCTATGCAAAAGTATGCATAGAATGATATATCACACATGATGTGTTTGTATTCGTAATAGTAATAGTGGTAATGGTAGTAGTAATAGTAGCAGTAGTATTGTTCTTGATGTGAGATATAACCAGGTGGAATACTTGATATAACAGCACCTATTCTACAGATGGCTATTACATTTTAATAGCTATTTTTCTTTTCTTCATCATTTGTGGCTACAGCTTGTATCTCCCTCTTTGTCTGCAGTCATTCACTTACCATACTAAGTCCTACATATAAGACAAAACTTACTTTTTGCATTGGGCCCATAGAGGTTTCTTACGGTGGCATCGTTCCCATTGTCGTATTTAATAGGGATGGATGGTCCATTGTTTGTTTTGCAAGTCCCTGCAGCATATTTTACTGGGTACCGCTTAAGAATGGAAAGAAATGGGGGGTAGAAAAATAATCAGATAAAGAGTCATACACTGTTTTAGCATAACTAGTTTTGATGTAAAACATAAATACTGACCGTGCCAAAGGATAAAATGTCTTATCTTAATATTACAATCAATAGTTATAAAACAAGGTTTTGAAGCAGTAAGATGTCATTGTGATACAGCTACAGTACATGCTGATGTAGTTGTAACGTGACATTCAGTTGATCTTACTTGGAAAAGGTTGAAGAGGTTCCCACCATACCCTTTCAAGAACTGTTTGGTGGTGTGGTATCGTAGGATAGCGGTGGTCTTCCATTTGCTCACTGGAGTGATGTTGGGAACGTGCCACACTGCTACATCCCCTGCCTCGATATCATAGTAGCCAGGATTCTGTCAAAGAAATATAATTGGGTGAACAAATACATGAAATGGATGAAATATTATACTATAGCCTATACTATACTATGTCAATGTAGTTGCTATAGCAGTGAGAATGGTGGCTAAGAATCATACGCCCACTGTTTGGATACAAATCATTATCACAATCCTATTATGAAGGATCATCCCTAAGAATAGGTTGGATAGGTTCTTTTTTTAATATTACCTACCTATATTTGTTTTCATTCACACAGTTTTAGCAAAGAAAGCTGTTTGACTGCCTCCAGTCTCTAGTTGAGTGAAACATTTAGAAACTGGCTTGCATAGGTCTGTGTGTGTCTTCATGAGTAAGATGGAAACATGGGAGTTACACTAGACATAGAGGTCAAGTTAAAGCAATGCTCCCATTCTCTTCTTTCAACTGCACAATACAGGCAGTAATACTGAGATCATTGAGGATCAGTCAAAAAGCAACCTCGTACCTTGAAATCATCAGAGGTAGCTCCTGCTGCTGTTCTGAAAGTGTTTCTGTTGGCCCAGTTGCCATCACCGCCTGGCAGGTTGGCATTGTTGCCTTGCTGTGAGGTCCAGCGGTCACCCACTGTACATTTACCATTCATGTTGTTCTCATGGACACTCGCTACCAACGTCCAGCCTCCACCTGCAGTTGTCATGTCACAGAAAGTCTGATATTCCTCACCATCAGCAGTCCTGAGGCTGTATATGCCATCTGAAGGGTAGAAAAGGAACAAACATGACACAACAACACAAAATAGGAATAAGGAAAAAAAAACACCAAATAGAAAGGCAGCATGCAGTGAAGCTGTGTCCTGAATGAATCTCTTCACCTTCATAATCATTCACATTCAGTCCCTCTTTCAGTTGTTTACAGCTTCGGGTCCTAGGGATCACTCTAAGTCCTGCACAGGGAAAATCAAAAATTTTGACTATTGAGACCGACAGACAGACTCTCCCTCTTCTCTCTCTCTCTCTCTCTCTCAATACAAATTAAATTACATCATACTCAAAGGTCCTGTTTTTTTTTCTTTTTCCTACATTTTTATCCCACAATTTTGCAACCCATTTTTCACCCAGTGCCAATTATCTATTGTAATCCTGGGCGCTACACTCCCTCTGCCAACCTGGGGAGAGCAACGGACTGACATCATGATTCCTTCTATGCATGAGGAGTCCAAGCCGCTTCTTTTCACCTGACAGGGGAGACATTCCCCGGTTGGACGTAATGCGTGGATTCCCGTGGAAGGAACGTTATTCCAACCAGTTCCTTTCCCTCCATCAGGTGCCCCCCCTGGACAGGGGGAGGAAGTATAGAGAGATGACTGCATGTTTTTGTGAGGGTACCTATACCCTAGGACTAGGAGCAGGAGGGGGTGATAGTGCATGCACAAATCCACTCTCACCCAGGTGCTGGACAAACGGCAATACAAGAGAAGAATAGAGCCCGCAACACTGGTATACTCAGCTCTGTTTTATTGCTTCAAAACAGAGCTGAGTATACCAGTGTTGCAGACTCTATTCTTCTCTTACCTACCCTAGGATACACGGGGAGAACATGCAAACTCCACACAGAAAGGCCCCTTTTCCAAAGCAGATGTGACTTATAAGGATTGGAATGTGACCTGAGGGCAGCATTCAATTTCATTGGTCCTCGAGTCTGGCCAATCAGTAACAGTTGGAGGCGGGGCGGGAGGCGGGTTCAATGCAATTTTGAATTGTTCAGCGGCAGCCATCTTTGTATCACAGTCAGTCAGTCAGTTAGTCTGCTCCTGCTGCCTTCAGTGAAAGCCTGCTACTGCTTCAGTGCAAGCCTACTACTACACTTAACTATTAAAATCTTCACTACTCGTTACACTGCCTAAGCATATTGCTTCATCTGCAAGGTAAGACTTTTAAATATGAATTTGTTGATGTTTGCTAGCACTACATTTAGAAACTTTCATTAAGCTAAGGTTTGCTAGATGACTAACTTAGCAAGGTGTTGATTTCATTTAGCTAATGTTAGCCACTGTAGCTTAGCCTTGTTACCATAGATAGTCTGCTATGTTGAAACTAGCTGTTCCAACTCTGCCTTGAATTGTAATGTAATTAAATCATTTTCAAATGTAGCAACCTAGCAGGTTGCTAATGTTAACATTTTCAAACATAGCTAGCAAGTTACTGTTGTTAGCTAATGCAGCTTGGCCTTGTTACATAGCTACTCTGTTGAAATTAGCTGTTCAAACTGCCTTGAATTGCAATGTTATTTAAATCATTTTGTTGTGTTGAGGCGCCTCAGTGCGGCTGCAGAGTTCATGTGCAACCTCTTCCAGAGAGAGCTAGAGACACTAGAGACACTAGAAACTAGTGTCTCTATCTCATTGCCCTCAGGGCAGCATTTTAACATTGGTCTATGCATATCATTTAGGCTGCCCTCAGACCAGCATTGACTAACTGCCCTCAGAGCAACGTTTTAACATTGGTCTATGCATGTCATTTAGGCTGCCCCCAGAGCAGCATTGACAAAGTGACCCCAGAGCAGCATTGCTATTGCTCTTGCTCTTTGTATATCACATAAGCTGCCCTCAGAGCAGCATCTTAACATTGGTCTATGCATATTGTTTATGCTGCCCTCAGAGCAGCATTGACAAAGTGCCCTCAGAGCAGCATTTTAACATTGCTCTTTGCATATTATGTAAACTGCCCTCAGAGCAGCATTGACAAAGTGCCCTCAGAGCAGCATTTTAACATTGATCTATGCATATCATTTAGGCTGCCCTCAGAGCAGAATTTTAACATTGGTCTATGCAAATCATTTAGGCTGCCCTCAGAGCAGCATTGACAAAGTGCCCCCAGAGCAGCATTTTAACATTGCTCTTTGCATATTATGTATGCTGACCTCGGAGCAGCATTGACCAACTGCCCTCAGAGCAGCATTTCAGCAATGCTATTTGCATATCATTTAAGCTGCCCTCAGACCAGCATTGACAAAGTTCCCTCAGAGCAGCATTTTTAGATTGGTCTATGCATCTCATTTAAGCTGCCCTCAGAGCAGCATTGGCCAACTGCCCTCAGAGCAGCATTTTAACATTGCTATTTGCTTATCATTTAGGCTGCCCTCAGAGCAGCATTGACAAAGTGCCCCCAGAGCAGCATTGCTCTTTGAATATCATTTAAGCTGCCCTCAGAGCAGCATCTTAACATTGGTCTATGCATATCGTTTAAGCTGCCCTCAGAGCAGCATTTTAACATTGGTCTATGCATATCATTTAGGCTGCCCTCATAGCAGCATTTTAACATTGGTCTATGCAAATCATTTAGGCTGCCCTCAGAGCAGCATTGACAAAGTGCCCCCAGAGCAGCATTTTAACATTGCTCTTTGCATATTATGTATGCTGCCCTCGGAGCAGCATTGACCAATTGCCCTCAGAGCAGCATTTCAGCAATGCTATTTGCATATCATTTAAGCTGCCCTCAGACCAGCATTGACTAACTGCCCTCAGCGCAGCATTTTTAGATTGGTCTATGCATCTCATTTAAGCTGCCCTCAGAGCAGCATTGAATAACTGCCCTCAGAGCAGCATTTTAACATTGCTATTTGCTTATCATTTAGGCTGCCCTCAGAGCAGCATTGACAAAGTGCCCCCAGAGCAGCATTACTCTTTGAATATCATTTAAGCTGCCCTCAGAGCAGCATTTTAACATTGGTCTATGCATATCGTTTAAGCTGCCCTCAGAGCACTATTGACAAAGTGCCCTCAGAGCAGCATTTTAACATTGCGCTTTGCATATTATGTAAGCTGCCCTCAGAGCAGCATTGATCAACTGCCCTCAGAGCAGCATTTCAGCATTGCTATTTGCATATCATTTAAGCTGCCCTCAGAGCAGCATCTTAACATTGGTCTATGCATATCATTTAAGCTGCCCTCAAAGCAGCATTTTAACATTGCCCTTTGCATATCATTTAAGCTGCCCTCAGAGCAGCATCTTAACATTGGTCTATGCATATCATTTAAGCTGCCCTCAGAGCAGCATTTTAACATTGCTCTTTGCATATCATTTAAGCTGCCCTCAGAGCAGCATCTTAACATTGGTCTATGCATTTCATTTAAGCTGCCCTCAGAGCAGCATTTTAACATTGCTCCTTGCATATTATTTAAGCTGCCCTCAGAGCAGCATTTTAACATTGCTCCTTTCATATCATTTAAGCTGCCCTCAGAGCAGCATTGACAAAGTACCCTCAGAACAGCAATTTAACATAGGTCTGTAACTTTGACAGTGTACAATGGAACCAAATGGACCTGTTAGAGTCCATTTGGTTCCATTTGTACATTGGAACCAATGGTTCCAAATGGTTCCTGAGGTCAGGTTTCAGCGGTTAACAGCAGCAGGCTGTTGCCGTTCTGGTGTGAACAGTTCTTTGCACTTTTGTTTTTGTAAAAATGTTTCATGTGAACTTAATTCCACTCTCATACATTCATATAGGTTGACGGAGGAGGGGGTTCAAGCATCAGTCTTCTGAGGACCTTAAACACCAACAGCAGATGCAGGGAGAGCATACAAGACCATTCTTGGGCCAAGTCCCATTGTACTGTTTATGGTTCCTGACGAGGTTTAGGGTCCAGCTCCCATATCCTGAGGTCCTCCTACAACTGCATCCTTCCTGACAGGTGGAATCATCGTGTGGTACTGGTACGGGAGCTAGTACTGCTCTTCAATGCGGTCAGCTCAGCGGGCAGTTGGAGATTAGCTTCCTTTCCTCAAAGGAATATATGAGAGGCGATGCATGGCCAAGGCTGAACGGATTGTGGGGGACTTCTGTTCAGGCAAGCGGTACCTTAGCCTTTCCATCCGCTCCAAAAGTACATTCTTCTTGGCTGCCATCAGCCAAATGGACAAACATTGAACACTACATGCCCTGGACTAGGTGGCTATGTGGCCTTTTGTCTGTGGCTTATGTTTGGCCAGATTAATTAAACCTTGTTAGTAATAATGTATGAAAGAATGAATGTCTCTCCAGCATTACAGGAAACCTGTTGATTGAAGGTTGAAAATACTTCATAATTCCATTGTAATGTAAATAAATAGTGTTTGCCCTGTACATGTATGAATAGTAAAAGAGAATGTTACCATGAAGCAGCAATGAAAGTTTAACATGGGAGAGAAAGAATGTTACCAGATACAATAAGACAAGTCTCTCTCTCTGTCTGCCTTTCTGTCTATTTGTACACAGTCAAAGTTACAGACTTGTAGGTCAATTTAGACCCCCATAAAGGAACCTAGAGAGTCCCTGAAATACACTTTGAGAACCACTGATATAGACTATTTAAGCAGCTTTTTAACCTTTAACCTTGGAAGAGGAAAGAAGACAGCTTGACAATGATGTTGTGATATGAGACCATTAGGTACTGTAACAAAATGGAATGTTTAAGAACCACTGCTCCAGTGAAGTAAGTGAGGTTTTCAGTGTTAATAATTGTTTTAAAACTATAATTGATTTAAAATTGGGATTCTGGTATGACACTGTAAATGATGTTTACAATAAAAAATGATTTCTATCATTTGTATTAAAGTTAGTGTTGAAAACATTAAATAATGATTCTGCATGCTTTATTGGGTAATCTCTATAATCTGCTTATAACACTATAACTATAATATAACTGACTCCTCACAAACACGGGAAACATTGCTACACAAAGCACAAAAAGTAATGTACTGTAAACCTTCATTATACCGAGAATTATTGATAATGGCTTTATATTCATACTATTTTGCTAGAATACTGATGTTTTAACTATAGCATACAGGTCATGATACTCATTTATCTCTTTGTTATTATCTTCCACTATAATAGGTATTACAACGTCCACTAGGACCCCCATAACTCTGAGGAAGATATTATGTTCCGTATGTCTGTCTGTCTCTCTGTATGTCACACTTCATGCTTCATATATGGCCACAATGCAAGACACTTGCAAATAGACCACATATCTGGGAATGCCCATATTGTGTCAATCTCTATCTCTCTATGATGTCAGACGGTCAAAGTTGATCCTATGCCAAAGCTCCAGTGCCCAGCAGTCTGCAGTCACCCAGGCGGGTGCGTGCACACGACCATTTGCACGCGCCCTCGCCCTTAGGGCATCTTACTAGTAAGGTATTATGATACTTTACCTTATAAAGTATCATGAGTATGTTTTGGATTTTAGTTACCTGTACTCAAATTATACAGCATTATAAATAGATTAAATGCATTGTAAGTATATTTGTGAAGCTTTATAGATGGGATGCAAAGCAAGTGTAGCCAACAATGACTGTAGTCTCCTAAGGTCATAATACGTTCTACCAAAGACTGATATACATTATGTTATCTGAGACCAGATGAGTGAGTCATGTTCTTATGGGTACCAAGCTCGATTATGCGCTGGCCTGGGAGTGAAACAACCCAAAAGAGTTCATCCAGAGGTCATCAATATGTCCGTACCTGGATAAATGTGTCCATGGCAAAGACCTGTCCTTCTCCGTGCCAAATATTTTGATTTTCTATGGATGACCCGCTTCATCCCTATGCTTCTGTACAGGCCCATATTATATAGAGATACTGTGGTTATTTTTTGTTTCTAAACACTTTAGAAAGTCAGACTGTTAGCTGTCTGACTGACAGTATGAGTATATAGAATGATGGAGGCTAAACCAGTTTGAAGACGACCATCATGTTAGCAATGACGATAAAAGAAGGCTAGAGACTGGAACACAACCACCCTAAGGAATACAAACCATGGATTATCATCTAGACCTGCTGCACAATATGAAATAGAGCTGCTACCTTTAAAGGACACAATGCGACATAGCTCTGTTTACACACTGCTGTACCCCCTCCAACTGTAGATACAGTATGTTCCCCATTGTCAACAGTTTTGGCAATGTAAATGTATGTTTTCTCATGTCAATAAAGCAAACATCGACTGTATATTGAACAAAACTGGCCAACCCCTTAAACCCTACCCAGTTTTAATCCCTCTTCCATAATTGGGTTCATCAATGCTTTAATGTCCTTATAAAGTTTTAAACTAGGACAGCATTGAGGACCGTGACAGTGTCCAATATTGTGGGGCTGTCATTGACGTTATTATTGCCCATACAGTATGGAACATGAAGTGTTACAGACAGACAGAATGACAGACAGACCATAATATAATATCTTCCTCAGAGTTATGGGGGTCCTATTGGACTGATTATTAGAGGTTTGCATAGGAAAAGGTACAGTTTCATGAAGGTACAGTTCACTGGTACAAGGTCAACTAAAAGGAGATCATAGAAAAGCACTTGGCTTATTTACACAGGAAACCATTGAAGTATCTCATATACTCATTGTTGTAATACCTATTATCGTGGAAGATAATAACAAAGAGATAAATCAGTAGCATGACCAGTATGTTATAGTTAAAACATCAGTATTCTAGCAAAATAGTATAAATATGAAGCCATTATCAATAATTATCGGTATAATGAAGGTTTACAGTACATTACTCTTTTTGTGCTTTGTGTAGCAATGTTTCTCATGCGTGTGAGGAGGAGTCAGTTATATTAAAGTTATAGTGTTTACCCAATTACCCAATAAAGCATGCAAATGATAGAAATCAATGTTTTATTGTAAACATTGTGGTCATTTACAGTGTTCACAGAAATACATCAGAATCAACTGTCATACCAGAATTACAATTTTAAATCAATTATAGTTTTAAAACATCTATTAACACTCAAACCTCACTTACTTCACTGGAGCAGTTGTTCTCAAACATTCCATTTTGTTACAGTACGGACAATAGACGGGTTTCTGGTCCACGTCACGTTTGATTCGGTACCAAAATTACAGTAGCCAATGAAACCAGGCTTAACCAGCGCTCCCCAAAACAACAGGTTTGGGGATTGGACGGACTGATTACATGATACAGTCACCTGTGCATTTAGTCTCAATGTTTGTAACCAAGAAACATTGTCATTGTCAAGCTGTCTTCTTTCCTCTTCCATGGTTCAAGGTTAAAAAAACTAAGCTGCTTAAATTTATCTATATCAGTGGTTCTCAAAGTGTATTTCAGGGACTCTCTATGTTCCTTTATGGGGGTCTAAATCGACCCTTACACGTCTGTAACTTTGACAGTGTACAAATAGACAGAAAGACACAGGGAGAGAGAGATACTGGTCTTATTGCATCTGGTAACATTGTCTTTCTCTCCCATGTTAAACATTCTTTGCTGCTTCATGGTAACATTCTCTTTTATTATTCATACATGTACAGGGCAAACACTATTTATTTACATTACAATGGAATTATGAAGTATTTTCAACCTTTAATCAACAGGTGTCCTGTAAGGCTGGAGAGACAACAAGGTTTAATTAATCTGGCCAAACATAAGCCACAGACAAATGGCCACATAGTGACTGGACCTCCAAGCTAACCTCCAACTGCTCGCTAAGCTGACTGCACTGAAGAGCAGTACTAGCTCCTGTACCAGTACCACACGATGATTCCATCCGTCAGGATGCAGTTGTAGGGGGACCTCAGGATATGGGAGCTGGACCCTAAACCTCGTCAGGCACCATAAACAGTACAATGGGACTTGGCCCAAGAATGGTCTTGTATGCTCTCCCTGCATCTGCTGCTGGTGATTAAGGTCCTCAGAAGACTGATGCTTGAACCCCCTCCTCCGTCAACCTATATGAATGTATGAGAGTGGAATTAAGTTCACACGAAACATTTTTACAAAAACAAAAGTGCAAAGAACTGTTCACACCAGAACGGCAACAGCCTGCTGCTGTTAACCGCTGCAACCTGACCTCAGGAACCATTTGGAACCATTTGGTTCCAATTTAATAATGGAACCAAATGGACCCTAACAGGTCCATTTGGTTCCATTTGTACACTGCCAAAGTTACAGACCTATGTTAAATTGCTGCTCTGAGGGAACTTTGTCAATGCTGCTCTGAGGGCAGCTTAAATGATATGCAAGGAGCAATGTTAAAATGCTGCTCTGAGGGCAGCTTAAATGATATGCAAGGAGCAATGTTAAAATGCTGCTCTGAGGGCAGCTTAAATGATATGCAAGGTGCAATGTTAAAATGCTGCTCTGAGGGCAGCTTAAATGATATGCATAGACCAATGTTAAGATGCTGCTCTGAGGGCAGCTTAAATGATATGCATAGACCAATGTTAAGATGCTGCTCTGAGGGCATCTTAAATGATATGCAAAGAGCAATGTTAAAATGCTGCTCTGAGGGCACTTTGTCAATGCTGCTCTGAGGGCAGCTTAAACGATATGCATAGACCAATGCTGCTCTGGGGGCAATTTGTCAATGCTGCTCTGAGGGCAGCCTAAATGATATGCAAATATCAATGTTAAAATGCTGCTCTGAGGGCAGATAGTCAATGCTGCTCTGAGGGCAGCTTAAATGATATGCAAATAGCATTGCTGAAATGCTGTTCTGAGGGCAGTTGGTCAATGCTGCTCCGAGGGCAGCATACATAATATGCAAAGAGCAATGTTAAAATGCTGCTCTGGGGGCACTTTGTCAATGCTGCTCTGAGGGCAGCCTAAATGATATGCATAGACCAATGTTAAAATGCTGCTCTGAAGGCAGCTTACATAATATGCAAAGATCAATGTTAAAATGCTGCTCTGAGGGCACTTTGTCAATGCTGCTCTGAGGGCAGCTTAAACGATATGCATAGACCAATGTTAAGATGCTGCTCTGAGGGCAGCTTAAATGATATGCAAAGAGCAATGCTGCTCTGGGGGCAGCCTAAATGACATGCATAGACCAATGTTAAAATGTTGCTCGGAGGGCAATTATTCAATGCTGGTCTGAGGGCAGCTTAAATGATATGTATAGACCAATGTTAAAATGCTGCTCTGAGGGCAATGAGGTGTCTCTATCTCTCTCTGGAAGAGGTTGCACATGAACTCTGCAGCTTCACTGAGGCGCCTCAACACAACAAAATGATTTAAATAACATTGCAATTCAAGGCAGTTTGAACAGCTAATTTCAACAGAGTAGCTATGTAACAAGGCCAAGCTGCATTAGCTAACAACAGTAGCTTGCTAGCTATGTTTGAAAATGTTAACATTAGCAACCTGCTAGGTTGCTACATTTGAAAATGATTTAATAACATTGCATTTCAAGGCAGAGTTTGAACAGCTAGTTTCAACATGGCAGACTATGGTAACAAGGCTAATCTACAGTGGCTAACATTAGCTAAATGAAATCAACACCTTGCTAAGTTAGTCAGCTAGCAAACCTTAGCTTAATGAAAGTTTCTAAATGTAGTTCAAGCAAACATTAACAAATTCATATTTAAAAGTCTTACCTTGCAGATGAAGCAATATGCTTAGGCAGTGTAGCGAGTAGTGAAGATTTTAATAGTTTAGTGTAGTAGTAGGCTTGCACTGAAGCAGTAGCAGGCTTTCACTGAAGGCAGCAGGAGCAGACTAACTGACTGACTGACTGTGATACAAAGATGGCTGCCGCTGAACAATTCAAAATTGCATTGAACCCGTCTCCCGCCCCGCCTCCAACTGTTACTGATTGGCCAGGCGCGAGGACCAATGAAATTGAATGCTGCCCTCAGGTCACATTCCAATCCTTATAAGTCACATCTGCTTTTCCAAACCCCACTTAGGGGTTGGCAAAAGGGCTGTTTTAATGAGTGAAATTAATATTGTCTTAACACTCTATCAATGTCTCAATGCTTAATGTTTTGCACAAAGCACTTTGAATTGCCTTGTTGTTGAACGTTGCTAAATAAACTTGCATTTCTTTGCTTGCTTTTCTGGCTTTGCCTTGTTACAGGAGTTTCTGACAGTACCTGAGACATGGTGCATGGCCATGCAGGCGATGAACAGGAAACTCCAAAAGATCATGGCGACTGAGGAGGAGGAAAGAATGACAATAGCTCGATTACCACTTTGCTTCCAACCTTAGATTAAATAGAAATGTTCTGTCTATAAAAGTTGGATTAATTCTATTTGAACATATATTACTAATGTACATACATTAAATCACTTTGCTCAACAAACAAGATGTTAGAGAGGATAATCAACAACCATGTATGTGATTCAAATAAGACAGACAGCAGATAAATCGTGAACTTACCTCGTTCAATTAGACAGGTAGGACTGCAGCATGCAGTGCTTGCTGATCTTCTTATAAGTGATAACTAATTCCTTAATTTGTTTTAGAATGAGGAAGAAGGAAAAATGTAATGCTGTAGTGTAGGGGAAGTGTGCAGTTCCCCTCTTCTCTTGTGATGCACTGTAAGCAGAAGGATTGATTTTCAGGAATACAGTATATTTGTCAGAGTTATTTCAGTTTGACCAGTGATTCTAAACGGATTTCAACTGATCCCAAATTTGGTGTTGATCAAGACATTAGGGCCAAATATCATTAAAGCTGCACCTGGTTCCCTGCGCAATGATTTTTTACCATTGAGCCAATAGAGCCTGCCTGCTGGCTCAGCAAATAGATTGAATCTTGACCATCAGGTCAAACTTTGTGTCAGATCCTGTCTCTGTGTGTCTGTGTGTTGACACATGCCTGAGTATATTGCTTATATTGGCGTCCCTTTATACCGGCGTATCTGGTTTGAGTGACATGGCCATGGTCCAGGTTATATTTATGGTTAGGCCTATATCTGAGTCAGAGTGACCAGCGTGGAGCACCGGCCAGCCTGCCGAGTAGCCAATTTGAATATAGGATAGTGACTGTGGTCTAGATAGAAACCAGCAGTATGAATCTCACTTGGACACAGATATCAATGATGGACTGACCAAGTCACCATAAATGATAGATACAAAGCTATGATGGAATAATAATGACGAAAATAATAATTAATAAATATAGTACAGTACCATAATATGCAACATGATTGCCTGTGAACAAAATAACAAATTGATAGATTTTCAGGAAACGTGTGAGTGATCAATATGCTGCCATGAAGAGATGATTTAGCCTACTTTTGTGTCATCAAAGGTCACAAACAATCAAGGTCAAATTCAAAATGTAAAACAGATGTATGATCTTTTTTTTACATTAATGGAATTTATTTTATTTTTGATTGATTTCATTAATGAAATTATTTTTAAATAAATTGTATTTGTATTCCTAAATAAATGTGATTCTTGTTGCTTTTCCATGTGCACGTTTGCGTTGTACAGTCTGTCAAACACAGGCAAGCAGGATTTCTAAACTACATTAGGATTACTTTATCAACGTATCAAAGAGAGCAGGACCGCCCAAACCAAATATCCAACTTGATCTTGTTAAGAGATTAGTTTTTGTTATTCTTCCTCATGCCTTCACTATTGAACCGCCAAACTGTGACTTGCCAGTTTCTGTGTCAGTTTCATCCTCGTTCCATCATACAGAATGATGAATTTCTAGTTTGGGTAGTCAATCAGTCCTGATGTATGAACTCCAATTGCCTTCCTGGGTTGGACAGACTTACACATGCACACACGCACTGTATTGTAAGCAGAAGAACATTGATTCACAGTGCGTTTGTCAGCTTCTTTCAGATTGAGGCCTTCCTACTCCTCTCCTCACCACCTTCTACAGGGGCACCATTGAGTCCATCCTAACCTGCAGCTGCAAGGAGCAGGAGAAACATCAGCTGAGCCGGGGGGTGAAGACAGCTGGGAGGATCATTGGTGCCTCTATTCCCTCCCTGTTGGAGCTCTACACAGAGCGCTGTACACGAAGAGCCACCAGCATTATAAGGGACCTCCATCACCCCTCCCATGGCCTTTTTGCCCTCCTACCCTCTGGGAAGAGGTACAGAAGCATTAAGGCCAGAACGAGTAGGATGCGGAATAGCTAGCTTCCCAAGTGCAGTGAGAACTGTCAATACACTGCACCCCCTGCCTATCCCCCCTCCCCCCAGGCCAACTGACCTAAACTGATTCGACTGGACATGATTGCACTTTTGAAATTCACAACAGCACTTTACTAAGACTGTGCTGGTAACGTTTTGCACCATGGCACTTTACCAACAGTATACAGTATGTGAGTGTTGGTACCTTTTAGATGAATAACGTTTTAGATGAATTGCACGTCACATACATACTGTATTGGGGATTTTTATATTGTTTATGCTGTTCTTAGTTTTAGGACCTTTTATGTATGCTTTTATGTTGCACTGCAAGTGCAAGTGACTGAGGGGGAACGATATTTCATTTTCTGTATGTATGTAAGTATATGGAGAAAGTGACGAATAACATTTATTCTGATTCTGATTCTGATTGATGAGTGATTCTAAACGGGTTTCAACTGAACCCAAATTTGGTGTTGAGACAATTATCATTAACGCTGCACTATGTAACTTTCCTCTTCTACACAGGATTTGAACCCGGTTTCCTGCACAAGTACTGCGATTTTTACAATAGAGCCTGCCTGCTGGCTGAGCGGATAAATTCATCAGGAAAAGAATCGTGTCAGATCAAGTCACAGTTTGAGGGGAAGGCACGAGGAAGAAAAACTTCAATGTCGAGAAGGGCGAGTCGCTTACTGGAAAGTCACAGGTTGAGGTTAAGGCACAAGGAAGAAACATGTCAGTATCGAGTTTGGGCAGTCATGCTCTCAATGTTGTTTGCTAAAATAGCCTACTGTAACTAACTGTCACGAAATGAGCTCAACTGTCAGTCAATGAGCGTGAGACACACAAAATCCTATTCCTCAAGGGGGGGGTATGAGGAGGAAGAAGATACAATGGAATGCTGTGGTGTACAGGAAGTGCAGGAGAGCTGCTCCCCAACTTCTAAAAGTAGAATTGCGGTTTTGCACTGAGATGTGACATGATGGCTGAAAAGTTCACCTGGGACATACAGTACATACCGACCAATAGCTGAGGAAGACACAGCTATTATCTCAGGTGACTGAAGAAGGTTTGTATGGCCCCAATGTCCCACAGGCCCTCTACAGAGGCTGCACCACTGCCCATGTGGAAACTGTACTGACCCTGCGAAAGATACTCTCCCATGCAGAGGGTTGTACTATATGGACCTGGGTGGAGAATGCTCACATTCGCTGATTCACTCATCAGCGAATGTGAGCTTCCCTCTCTCCAGGTCATATAATGCAAGTTGCAACAAATCCTGTAAGCAAAGCCTTAAAAAGACCTATGAAAGATCAGGGCCACCTCTTAACCATGGACTGTTTCAGATGCTAACAGATCAAAAGTGGCTTTGTAGCCACAGAGCCACTGGCAACGCTATTATTCATAGTCTGATGTTAAATAAATGAAGGAAATAATGATGAAGCCAGGCAAGGCGAGGCATGTCTATTTATACTATGCATCCAGAGTTGTTGTTGCACTGCCGATCTGACCAATATGTCTGAGTCTAATTATAGTACCCGTTGTACCTGCCTGTCTCTTCCCTTTTGTATATGGAGATCTTTGTATTGTTTTGTTACTGCCACACATTTGTTACTCGTCTATAAATGTCTATGTGGCTCTGGGCCCATGCAGCTACATCTTAGACATGCTGAAGCCATATCCCCATAGCACCCTTAGGTCATCTGGTGCCGGCCTGCTAATTGTTCACAGTTGGAACAAAACATGGTGAAGCAGCCTTTCGCCACTATGCACCACAAACCTGGAACAATTATTCCAGGTTACATCAGACAACCCCCAAACATAGCTGTTTTTAACATTTATTTAACATTGCTTACTCCACCCCATGATTTATATACTCTTTTCTTATTTTAATTGTATCTATTATATTTTTATTATTATTATTGTTTTGTATATTTCTAATATATTCTAAAGTGCATTGTTGCACTCTGAATGTATTTTATTCTTTGAATTACCTTGGTGTATGAAAGGTGCTCTATAAATACACTTGCCTTGCCTTTGTATCTGTCAGTCTACCTGTGTCCCTTTTATGCCCATATGAAGATCCCTGATGTCCTATGCCCATACTGTACCCTTAAACTGAAAATAGTACCAGTAAGACGCCTCAGGGCGACAAGCGACCTCGCGAGGTCGTGCCATGTCTGCCATCTGGCCAGTGATGTATATCGATGACATACCGGTATATGGTCATAAAAGGGATTCTGGGGAATACCCATATATGGACTTTTACATAATGGAGAACGCCAGCGGCGCCACTCGTCGGCAGTCTCCCCTGGGACACAGGAGCATGCAGGCATGGACATGGGTGGCTGGTGTCCCTGCTCTGTGTTCACGCGGCGGTGCTTGACAGCTCTTTGGCATGGGATCAACTTTCGCTTTGGCATGGGATCAACTTAGAGTCTTGAAGGATGTCAGAACAGGTACATTTTCATTCAGTCATTGCTAATTTATACCATTCTTGATGAGTCTGAGTCACAGTGATGTCACAGTGATGTGGACATCAGGTATCTTCATACAGTACTGTATATGGGCAGAAAGGGATTTGTTCCCCCTGGCATCACAGGGATCTCTCTAACAGGGCATCATCTGAGATACAATCCCTTTTATGCCCACATATGGAGATCCCTAACACTATGATGTCACCTGTTTATGCCCATATATGGAGATCTCTGCTCTGAGTATCTGACATCACCTTACCTGTCACCTGTGATGTCACAGTTATGTGTCAGGGGAAGCACAATGTCAGGTGTCCGCCCGGACGGAGATGGACAAGCTGTGTTGTGACGTTTCTGATAGTAAACTGTGACCTACGGTCGCAACAACAATTACAGCGAAGAATAGTTTAAACCTCTGCAAACAAAGGATGTTTACATCAATTTTACATGAAAAGGATAAGTACATCAATCAATATTCAAAGTAGTAGTAATATTCATAGTATATACTGAATGTTATACAAGGCCAGTGATATTATAAAGGGACTTTTGTGTGTGTGTGTGTGTGTGTGTGTGTGTGAGTGTGGGGCGAGTTTCTCTCTGTGCTTCTCATTGTATTTCTCTCTGGTTTGACTATGCTTATGTAAAAAAAAGTGACAAAAAGAAACAAGGGAACAACTGTCTTCTTGGTGTCATCAACACAACAGTAGGCTACTGACCCTGTATTCACACATGAATACGCAGATTACGCGCTATTTGGTCGACCTATCAACATTCATTCTGTCAAGCTTAGAGGCCAGTTGAACACGGGCAATCAGTTTATCACCCACTAGTTCAGACACACTTGAATTTGGATCAGATCTTGTTTGCCTATTTGCTGCCCACAGTAGTTGAGTTTAACCAATGGTCTACTAATGATGGATGTGAACACAGTGACACATGGTACGACCAGGTAGTTATGTGTAGGCTTATCTACTGTATACTGGGCTGCACAATATATAATCACAATATCAACATGAACTCTACTTTTACATATCACAAGATGACTTGTGACTTGTTTTCACTTGTTTTCACGTTTATATAAATTTCAACAATCCAGGTATAAAAGATGTCTAGATTCAAAGATTTGTTTTAAGGAGAACGGTGAGAAACTATTATTATTAAGGTGGCGGTATACATATATATACACAGGTATATTCATTATCAATAGCAGCCAGGTGGAATGTTTTCAGTAAAACCATCTTATTGGAATGGATATATAATCCACTTCATTCTTCTTTAATCAGTGTATGCATGCATATAGTAGGCTATACATTGTCTGTGATTGTGCTGTTAACTTCAAACCCAAGGCAGGAAGACATGTTATCGCTTATTGCATGTTTTCCTAATATCGTGCAGCCCTATGAGACAGCCAGTATTATCTCTAGACTGCTCTATGAAGACCCCAGGTAGGATTCAGTTGCATCTCCACAAACACATAAAGTTAACACGTTAATTTATTGGGAAAATACAGACAGAAAAACAATCAGAATTTAATCAAAATAATCCATCCAATAACTAATCTGTGATTCATGATCTGTGAAGTTTAAAACACAAAGTAGCTCCTGCCGTTTGTCTCTCTGTTGGGGCAGGAACACAACCCAGTCAACCCCAAACTGGAACATGTAATAATGTGTCACTGATCTGGTTTACTGGGCAGTAAAGAACCCTGTTTGCTGATAAGCCAGTGACAACAGCTGTAAATCCATCACTGGTCAGCAGGTGGAGCTGTGTGACCATCTATTTAATTGTCTTATTATCACTATCCCAATGGTTCTCAAAGGCCCCTTTTCCAACAGGGTAGAACCGATTCAGTTATTTTTTCCTGCCTTCAGAGTGTTTCCACTAAAAATGAATTGGTTCAGAACCCTTAAAGTTGGTTCGGAACTGAAACCAAAAATTGGCTACTGGTTCCGTACTAATCCGAATCTAAAACGGAACCAGTCCCAGAACCAAAGTTCTTTTGGTGGAAAAGGGGCCAAAGTGGAGTCCATGGACCCTCGGGATTCCTTGATGGGGTTCCAATGGACAGGTCTGTAAACTGTGAGAGCATACAAATGGAACCAACTGGACCCATACTATGGGGGTCACAGCTCTATACCGTCCTGTCAGGGTTGTTGTCCATCAGGTTTTGGATGCGGGCCAGGATGATCTCGTTGCTGCTGCTGCAGTCCTCCGTTCTGTAGGGCGGCGCCACCGTCAGCACGTTGGCGACCTTGAGCACCTCCTGCTCCCCTGTCACCTCCTCCACCGGGACCCGGTTCTTCTCCAGCCACGCCCGAACGCTCTGCTTCCTCCTGCGGAGCTCCTCGCCGCTCAGCGTCTCCCCCGCCGCCTCTCCAAGGAAGGCGGTGCGGAGGCGCTCGCGCACCTCCTCATCTCCCTCGCCAATGACCTCCACCTGCTCCACAGCATGGCCCATCACCACTGACACAGAGGCACCTCCACCTGTTGGAGACATTCAGTCAAGCATAGATGTAGGGATCATGTGTTGCTAAGACTACCTAAAGCAGGGGTGCCCAAACGTTTTTGACCTGAGAGGTACTTTTAAAATGACCAGCTCATCATGATCTACCCAGTACCCACCCAAAAATGTTTTACCTGAGGGGGATTTGGAGGGATTTGGCGTTAAATACTGTATAAGACAAACAGTACTTGGAATGGGAAATAGTGGGGAAAAAAGTCTTCATCCCATTCTGTGAGGAATAGGTTTTCGAATTCAAGTGACAGATGCCAAAAAGAGGGGCATACCATGTGGTCTACCTGCACAACCTCTGTGATCTATCTGGTAGATCACGATCTACCTTTTGGGCACCCCTGACCTAAAGTCTAAACTACTACTCCGTAGTACTATGGTGCCGCTTGCCCAAAAGAACTGATCTAAAAGCTGACAACACGTGTTGGTGATGCAACACTCCACCAAATGTTAGATATGATCTAATAGTGCTTAACCTTTATAATTTCAAGGACACCCAGTTTGATAAGCATTAGGCCACGGATCCCGTTATGATGCTATTCTTTATCTCTAGGACTCCAATCTAAGCTGTAAAATCCTGTGCTATTTTAACTACGAGGGTATACAAATGGAACCAAATGGATCCATAAGGGTCCATTTGGTTCCCTTCATACACCCTCAAGAGTTACAGACCTGCAAGAGTCCATCTGGACCTCTTTTGGTCGCTGAACCCCACGTTGAGAACCAGGGACCTAGTAGGATCCAGGGCTGTCCGATCCGCTGGAACATTTCCCGAACATGGGTTTCCATCCATGTTTGAGCTAGGGTCATAGATTTGGATCTCAAATATCATGTTGATGAAGGTTTCAGCCCGATCCAACCACCATGGGTCATCTGAGCTACTCTGGATAATATCTCACATTGATGAGTGATGATGTCAGACAGTCACTCCATATTGGGTGAGGTTTCAGCCCGATCCGACTGCCTTTGACTTTCTTTGTAAAATAGTAGTTTAAAATGTTAGTTTAATAGTTTAAATATTTAATTATGAGTTGTTAGCGTGCAAAGAAATTTGGCACTGATATTTTTGCGAGATTAGCCCAGGAGCCAGGACAGATCGACCCCCCCCCCCCCCACACACACACACACACACACAAAATAATATAAATCCATCATTCATACCTTCCTGAAAGTTGACCAGCACAACACTGTTGAGAGGAGACATAACAGTAGTTAGTTTTTATTCTTCTTTCACTGAGAAACTAATACAACTAGTTCAAGTTTAAGGGTATTTTTTTTTAATGTTTTGTCTGATAATGATGTACCATGCATATTCAAATCATGTAGTAGACTATATTTTATATTTCAGGCCATTTCCCAAAGCATACTTTTTATTCCTTACGTTTTCACACTTTGGTGGGAAAATAGCCATTTCATATTTGCCCAGCCATGGCATGACAGTCATGTCAGGCCTATTAGCTCTCCATCCCATAACAATAACATGATGTTTTACCTGGCTGATACGGGGTCCACGGTGAACATCCAGCCCAGGTGATCCTGTCTGTCTGTCGCCCGAACTTTCACCTCTTTATGTAAATATTCTGACCATTCTAAAGGCGTCATGTGCATCCACACGCACATGACTGCTGCAGTGGCCTATCAACTAGAATACAATATGAAATTAAACGGATCCACCGTCAACTGGGTGAAATGGACAATAAGCAATTAACTCTCTTCATCCAGTCGCACAGTACTGCTGTCACTGCCACCCATATGAATTGTAATACGAATATGAAACCTAATTCAATCTGATTCAACAAGATGAAAGAAACGTCAGCGATGCTCTGAACAGTGAACACACCTTATTTTAGTGTGGGACCGATGGTGTGTCGGTGAAATGCACCCGGAAGAAACGTGTCAGCGTCCGAATAGTTCCTCCTTTTCTTTTGCAAAAATTAAATATAAAATGACTGGTGCAAAATCTGGAATCGGCTATGGTTTCTGAGGACGTGTGGCTTTTCAAGCAGATTCTTGAACAAAAATAAGTACACTAGGAGTAGGCCTATAGCAGTTTAAATATCTCTCTCTGTGTATGTGTGTACACACACACACACACACACACACACACACACACACACACACACACACACACACACACACACACACACACACACACACACACACACACACACACATATATATGCATATCTTTCTGTACTTTTTGTACTCTTATCTGTGTATTATTGCCATCCATCTCTTATGGAATTCATTCATAGATGCCAAAAAAGTATGGTATGACACAATATTTAGTACAGAAAGAGGCTGCCGTTTATTAGTGTGCATCACTGAGTTTGAACTTTGATAGTACAAGATACATGTCTGACATTATAGAGCTCTCACACTAAAAGGCAAAGGAAATAATAAATGTCATTATTTATAAAGAAAAGGTTTCGGTTCATGAATCATGAGACAATGTGGGATCATTGGAGAAACTCAAACAGAAATGTTCTCACAATCAACCATGTTTTAATTGAGAAGTTTATGAACAATCAGCAGTTTAAATTAATCAAATACTTATATACTTAAATGACCTGTAACATATACCTCATTGACCAATGTATTTTGGTCACTTCCCTTTATTCCCTCTTCACCAAATCCCCTTGCCAAAAATAGCCAATCTACAAGCTCTCATCGCCGAATGTTCACCCCAGTATAGACCGTTTTCCTGAGCACTCCCAGGTAGAGGGCGCAGTTAGCCATGGCTGCAGCGTCGCTCTAGTCTGTTGATGCACCACGAGGAGTTACAAAGATCTTCGCCAGAAGTGGATACAAAATATCAACCTAAAGGACTTTGTTCCCACAAGGAACAGCACAGCAGGTTATTGAAACCTTTAGTTAGCTACTCACTCCTAATGTTAGCATGCAGCCTTGGGTAGCCATGCGTGTTTTGTATTGATTTCCCTGGTTGTACGCAGGGTTGAAACCGCAGCTACGATGACACCCTCTCCAAGGTGTTGCTCAGGAAATCGGTGTATATGGACACTAGCCGTTCATGTGGTTAAGTAATACCCACGCGTCCATTTAGACCCTGTGGTCCCTGGGACCGACATTGAGCACCAGAGGGGTTCAATACCCTTTCTAGACTTTATCTTCCTTCTCTTCATCCGTAGGGTCCAGACTCAATAGTTTGGTATCTTCCTTCTCTTCATCCGTAGGGTCCAGACTCAACAGTTTGGTATCTTCCTTCTCTTCATCCGTAGGGTCCAGACTCAACAGTTTGGTTTCAGCCCCGGACCCCCCTGCTCCGCCCCCCTCAGCTCTGTCCGCCAATGCAGCGCCGCCTGCTACGACACCGGCCACTGCTGCCCCGCCCACCGCTGCTCCAGCCCCGGCGACCATGGCCGACGCCCCCGCTGTCAGACCCACGGCACCTGAATAGAGAAAAGGACAGTTCCCTTTAGTACAGGGGTGGGCAACTTTGATGATGGAGAGGGCCACTATATTTCCAACTTCACTCCAGAGGGCCACATTGCAAATCGCTACGTCCTACTTTGTCATTCTAGTATCTCATTCAAAAGAAGCAAAAATAGCAGATCTTCAAGCTCAAAACGCATTGCGCTGCGATGCGTTTTGAGCTTGTAGATCGGCTATTTTTGCTTCTTTTGAATTGGAATCCTGAATAATGTTTTGTTATTTTTTAATTGGAATCCTGAAATGTAATATTTTGAATTAATTTCAAACACATTTAGTTATATACTCATGTTAACTTTATGAACTACAAATACATACATTTGAAATAAAATAAAAACACACATTTTAATACTATGCTACTACTATGCTATAGACTGAAGGAATTAAAGCAGGTCATGTTTGGAATTGTAACAGCTGAATTCAATAATATATCGGTATTCCAGTATTAACCTGCGGGCCTCATTAAGTGAACGTGGGGGCCGCATGTGGCCCCCGGGCCGCCAGTTGCCCATGTATGCTTTAGTACATGGGTTTTCAACAGGTGGACTGGAGGTATTGCAGCAGGTGGTCCCTGGCCATGCATTCAGATATTATATTTTGAGAGAGGACTTGAGCTGTCCTGCTTGGTCCAGGTAAAGAATAGTTGTATTCAAATGTAGGTAGCTATATACAACAAAATTGTGCTTCTTGCCAGACAATATCCATGCTCTTTATTGGTAATAAAATGCTTTGAAAACTGACACTATTGTGTCAGGTGGGTCTATGATGGACCCACTGACACAATAGTGGTGGTGGTCCCCAGTTTGGTCATAGTTGGTCTCTAGGTGAAAATCAGTTGAAACCCCCTGCTTTAGTGTAATACAAATATATACCTATTGCCCTCTAAAACACTGCCATTTTCTTAGTGCAATAATACATGAGCAAGGTCAAACAAAAACATAGCCTTAAAAATATATATAGTTTGCACCTTTTGTACTCGTTTTGTACCACTGTTCTTGTATTTATGTATGCTCTTTTCCTTCTGTGGGGATAATCCGGTGTAGTTACATTATATGTATTGTTCATTAAATTAATATGCAATGTCCCGTCTATATATAATTTCTCAGCTACCTGCTGATTGAAGAACGGCCACCAGACTTCCTGCCGCCACTCCTCCCCCACTGGCTATGGCGGCTGATGACATCATACTGGCGGCGAATGAGCCGGCGGCAATTCCGGCGGACGTGAACCCGACTCCTGCCAGGACGAAGGGAGCTGCGACCACAGCACCGACTGTAACAGAGACCAGAAATAGCATTTTAAAAAATATCAGCTATTTCTGAAAATTTTCAACAGATTAATATACAGAAGGCAGGGCAGGAATTTCATGAAGGCCTTGTTTTTTCGTTTTTCCCCTGTCTGTCCGTGTGTGCCCATTTGTCTGTCCGTCCGTCGTTCCATTTGTGAACATCTCATCTCTGGCTCTGTTGGCCCCATCAAAGAGTGCATGCACACTCCCTAGATGCCAGAGAAGAACCTCTGCCCCAATTTCTTTCATATTCATCCTGATTGGAAATTTCAAACATGGCCGCCATGTGAATATGGTCTATGGAACATGAGATCTGTCTTCTCTTACCTCCACAGACGAGAGCTCCACCCACTGCCGCTGCAGAAATGAGAATATTGCCTGTAAAAGGAAAGAGAAAATATAATAATAATTAGAATATATATATATATATATATATATATGTCTACTTATATTTCAAAATCTTGATTTCAGATCAAAGATTAGCTAGATTTTTGATAGGGACCTATATATAATTTGTATAACAAGAATTGACATGCAAATGTTCATTATGAAAATATATGATTATATAAGTGGCATGTTAATGAATCTACACTGAAATGTATAAACATCTAATGTTTTGTATAAATCACACACACACACACACACACACACACACACACACACAAACACACACACACACACACACACACACACACACACACACACACACGCACACACACTTAGAAGTTTGCATAGGAAAAGGTACAGTTAAGTTTCATGACAGTACAATTCACTGGTACAAAGTCAACTAAAAGGATCAACAACTCGACAAAGCTTTTGGGCTTGTTGGGGTCATATTATATAACATTGAATGACAGACAAATAAAACACAGTAGAGTAGATTATAGATACGGCAGGAAATATCAACAACAAACAAATCGTAATTGTTAGTAGGCCTACAGATCAACGAGTGTGTGTTTATTTTATCATGTGTTCTTCTTACGTTTTATCTTCTTCTGTCTCTCTCTCTCGCCGCTCGCGGCAGTCTCTCTCTCTCTCTGTTCGTCTGCCTGTCTCTCTGTGTCGTCAATCTCGTCAAGGTAGTGCGCGGTGAGAACGGACACCAGGTCCTGGTACGTTCTGGTTCGAGTCCGACGCCCACTGTTATGGATCTGGAGGAGTCTCAGCACAATTCTGCGTCCTTCATCGCCCAGGTATCGCATCAGTGTGGTTGCCCTGTCCTCCCCCGGATAGGGGTCTTCCGTGTCCAAATACAGGCTGAAATCACTGAACCACTGGGCCCACGGTACCGGCGGGGGAGAGCCTGCTTTGTCCAGGAACGGATCGGGAGGGCAGAACGGTGCCATGGTGGTGACTGGACGGTCTGGTCTGGACCGACCGAGCAGCTATATTTATAAACTAAGGCTGGACTCAGATATCAGCTATTCAGCTAGCTTCCCAGTTCTCAGGAAAGCCTGGTGAGGCGAGGTTAGCTTCCCAGGAAAAATAAACACAGAAACTTTCGGTTTCTTTACGTCACACTGTCTCAGCGAAAAATACGCCCCCACCTGCCTCTGATTGGCCTACCAACTGACACATGGAAGGGATGCACACGGAAGCGTTGCAGATTCCCAATCCCTTCTTGGTCCTATGTCTTGGTCCCCTCAGCCTCAGTAATGCCTTCTCCTGAAATAGAACGGTAAATTAATATATTTTACAATAACCTGGCCCCTGCTAGAGTTGCCCATGTTAGTTCAATTAACATTTGCGTTAACCTTGCCTGTTTGTCTCACTCTTAACATGTGTATTCATTAACATTTTATAATAAAATAATGATATGATCATAATAAGTGCTATAGCCTACTGTAGTTGCGACCGTAGGTCGCATTTACTATCAAAAGCTCCACGGGCTGTCTCTGTCAGTGAGTCACACTTTTGCCCTGCTCATATCTCCACAACCGTTGCCCCGATCCATGCCAAAATTTCCACACAAACTCCTTGCCTGCCAAACTACAACCTCCAAGGACCCCCGGAGTTCCAGGGACCCCCAGGTCCCTGGGGGACCCCCAGGTGTAAAAACAATCACCACATACACGTCACACTTTCCCCCTACTCATATCTCGGCCACCGTTGGCCCGATCCATGCCAAAATTTCCACACAAACTCCTTGCCTGCCAAACTACAACCTCCAAGGACCCCCGGAGTTCCAGGGGGACCCCCAGGTCCCTGGGGGACCCCCAGGTGTAAAAAAAAATACCAAATGTGCAAAAATGACCAAATGACCACCCCCACGGGGCTGCTCACAGGGAATTCCTGGGGACCACCCACTCCTGGTGCTCCAGAACGGATGCAAAAGTGGTGGCGCCCCCCAGTGGAGGACCCCCTCCACTGCAGCTCACATAAAATGCCCTAACTTGGCCTAGGAGCGTCCGGGAGAGCCGGGGCCGGTACCTATTCGTCCGCCAAGGCAACGCAGAGACCCCACCCCTCATTTCTCACATGGCCCTCTTCTAGCGAGACCTACGGTCGCTTATCTCCCGATTAGGGAGTCTTACTGGTTATAGCAGAGACTGAGACAACAGACTGAAAAACAAAGTTATTCAAAGGGTCAATTCACACTGAGCTCTATACAGTATGTAAAACTAAAGATATAGTTTTGAAAAAAGTCAAGTGGATGGCAAAGTTCACACCAACTTAAAAAAATACAATGGTGAACAGTAGTTATAGTTATAGGCTATAGTTATAGACAGTGTTCATATATATATATATATATATATATATATACACATATACACACAATTCACAATTTTGTTACGCAGTGAAGAACATGTTTGTCTAAAATGTCTCCCCAGATGCTCGGATCCACATGTGCCTGCCTTCCCCACAATAGTGAGCATCTGCAACGATCACAACATCAACTGGCATAGGCACTGAGCTGTGAAGATGAGTTTATCTTCACAACTGGTAGTAAGTAGATATAAATTATATTCAACATTAAATAAATCCCTACATATTTTGTTGTACAGTGAGTAAAAACGGCACATCTAGACGTTGACCTTGTAGATGTTTGCCTTTTTGGTCTAAACCAAATCTCTTTGCCAAAAATAGCTGTTCTACATCCTCACAACAATGTGAGGCACTACACTGTGAACTTGTAGATCTGCAAATTTTTGGTTCGAATAATGGATCCTGGGGTTCAATTGGTTAAGGTAATTTATGCACATCCCTAGGTGTAACTTAAATTTTGTCATCATATTTTAAAGGCGGACTGCAACGGAAGTTTTACACTACTACAGTACCTTATGGTGAAGCAGTTCCTCGTGAAACGGTCCAGAAAGGAGGGACATACTGTAGCGCTCGAAGGAATGTGATTTTATGGTCAAAAAGTAGGCGGGCCATAACTCATTGAAGACATTAATATGTAAAGACAGGCGGGCTGACGATTGGCGCTCAGTATCACAGCGCCTCTCCCATAGACTGACAAGGCAGCGGCTACGGAAACAAATTTGTGATCATAGTAGATAAGATGTCGACCGCGGCTTGTGATTGACTGAACCGGAGGCAAGCCAGCACAACACACTGGCTCGGCTGTGCGGAAAGGACGAACGGGGCGGAGGGGGAAGGGGGGAGCCATGCGAACCAGCGGCTCGCGGGGAGTAGATGAATTTGAAGTTGATTGACACAGGCACCTGTCGGTCATTCTGACTTCGTGAATAGCGATAACGTGCGTCATCACACATTACGTTTTTGTTTTTGTTTGTTTTACTTTTTTTGCCTGTTAGGTATTAGCCTGGTTCCAGCCCATAGACCCCGCCCACTCTCAGAGTGGACTGTTTCTCTGGTCTGGAGCTGAGTAAATGAATCGGCAGTTTAGCAACCCGAAATTGCGGCTTTCCAATGAGCGCAGGGGGTGGGGGTGGGTTTAACGAATATCCAATCCGCGCAGCAGTTGAAACAATTCAAACGAAGTTCACACACCAGGCAGGCAGGCACACGCACGCGCGCATGAGCGTGCACGCTCGCACAAAAGTCCCTCCCCGTAAATCATTCAGACGGGGCACAGTGTCAGACTCAAGCGTCAGCTTAGTCTGAAATCAGGCTAGTTAGGTATAGCCATATTATTACTACAGATATGCTCTAAAGTGTGAAAAACTTATTTTTGATTTCACTAGGTCTTTAAAAGACATTTTAGGTGATGCATTGTATTATTATTGGTCACTTGGTGACGGTCTTTTGCAGCTGAAGCTTGAGTCTGACATTGTTCCCTGTCTGACAAAAACCAATCACTAGAGATGAGCAGATCCGCCTACTTGTGGCTTCATCCGTGGGCACAACATTGCTTCCACACAGAAACATGTCATCAACAGCTTGGTGAAGTGTGTGTGTGTGTGTGTGTGTGTGTGTGTGTGTGTGTGTGTGTGTGTGTGTGTGTGTGTGTGTGTGTGTGTGTGTGTGTGTGTGTGTGTGTGTGTGTGTGTGTGTGTGTGTGTGTGTTTCCTAAAATGTAATCATTTCAACTGTTTAGCGCGGATTGGTTATTCGTTAGACTCATCCCCCACCCCCTGCGCTCATTGGAGGAGCCGCCATTTCAGACAGATAACTGCAGATTTTGAACACAACACCAGACCAGAGAAGCAGTCCACTCTGAGAGTGGGTGGGGTCTATGGGCTCATTGGGCTGGAGCCAGGCTAGGCACTGTGTGTGTGTGTGTGTGTGTGTGTGTGTGTGTGTGTGTGTGTGTGTGTGTGTGTGTGTGTGCGTGTGTGTGTGTGTGTGTGTGTGTGTGTGTGTGTGTGTGTGTGTGTGTGTTTTGCTTCATTTTCAGAGAAGAGATGCAGAGATGATGCAGTGTGTAGGTGATGGTTTCAGAAGACGATGCTGAAGCGGCTGCTTCAGAAGATGGTAATCAGTCAGAATGCACTATTTCAACATTTAGACCTGTAGTGCAGTGATAACCTAATTACTCTACTCTGACTTCTAAAAGTATAGATTTTGTTGTGAATAAGCCATTACTTTATATTAATTGATGTTGTGTTATTTTCCAGCATCACATCAAGCTGCAGCAGTACTTGCCAAAATGTATGAGGACATGCTAGCCAAGGTCAGCAGCGACTCATCTTTGACTGTTGCAGTAGTGGCTACAGGAAAAGCCTACCAAAAAAATAAAAACGATCCAGCCAAAGTCTCCACAGCCTGGCACATGTTTAGGCGCTACAACAAGACTAGGCTGGCATCGGTTCAATCAACAGCCAATCGTAGAGCTGCCGGGCATGTAGGGCCTGCAAATCATGCCCAGGGGGGGGGGGGGGGGGGGCGGGGGGCCTTAACACATGGGATGCCAGGAACGTGATAACGTTATGCCGCTCTATATACATTTGGGCCATTTGAAAATCAACTATCTACATTCTACAAGCTCGCAATCTGTCGCATCGTGCCACATTATGAGATCCGCTACTTACACATTTTTACAAATAAAACAAAGATAGTGAGGGGTGAGGCCAAATAGTAGTAATTTGCTTGAGAGATCAATAGTTTTACACTCCTGTTGGCCTTTATGGTTGTGTTGCACTCAATGCAGTGTTGTTCATAAAAGAGATTCTGTTTTTCGGAGACAAATAAATAATACTAATTCTGTACACATATTTCATTTGCTTATTTTTTTGAGCCAGACATTACTCTAATCAGTTTGTCTCAAGGGACAAGGGCCAAAGATTTGCAGTTCAGCCCAACCATGCATTCATTAATACACCTTTGCTGATTTTAGGGTATAATCTCTTGTATTATTTAAGTATTGTGTTCTTTATTGCTTGTGGATAATCAATTTAACCACCCAGAATGTTTTGAATATCAAAACTAGCAGCTGTGTAAGTTGGACTGCATTAGCCTACTGACAGGTTACCAATGACTATATAGCCTACTGTATGACTTTGTCAGTTCGGCTTGGAACTTGAAACGGCGCTCTTGATGAGGTTTTCTCACACCAAAAAAGTATTAGGGCAACAATATGTTTCCTCTGGGGAAACATGAACAAAATAACACACATCCATATGGATCAAATGTGAACAGCACTGGTAAGATCATGATGAGGTGGAACCAGGATGGAACCCCCCTTTGCATTCACTTGAGCTCCTGTTGAAAGAGATCAGATGAACATTAAATCAAGGACTCTCAACAAAAGTCTGAATGAAAGTGTTGCATTTTACTGAAGGAAGCAGAAGTACTTCAATCTCTAAAAACTGATGCTCATGTTTCATTTCAGAGCAGGTGCAAAAGCACAGAAATTGATTTGTAAATGTATGTGCTTTCTGCAACGCGTACAACAAAAACAAAACAACAAAAGCTAAATTGTTGCCTGTGTTCAGTGGGGTAAAATAACTAAACTCAAGTTTGGCCATTTGAAAATAGCCGATCTACTTTGGTCCTAAACTCCTTATGCTATGGACCAGGCAGAGCTACTTGCATTTTCAAATGATTTGTGTATACATTTTATTCACAATACAAATTATTACATTATGCATTATTTTCTACTTTTGGTACTTTAAGTACATTTTGATACCAATACTTTTGTATTTTTTTTTTGTCTTTTTACTGAAGTAAGAATTCTGGACTTTAAAGACCCAATGAAATGACTATTTTGGGTATTTTATTTTGAAGTTTCAGTTTGAAAAAGAAGCCTGTGTGTTTCTGAACCAATCCGAGGGGACCAGCCCTTCAGGCGATGGGATTTAAAATCGGAGTAATGGGAGCGAGCCAGCAATGGGAAACAAACAGGTGAATGTAATCAAAGGTTCATTTATATGCAAGCGGACCTGTCTATGTCATCACTTTTTGAATTTCTGTTCACAGGAAATAATTAAGAATGGCCAAATGGTTTATTTTGGCATCTAGTGTTAGGAATGCCCATTACCACGGATAAGCTCTAAAAGTGTGAAAAACGTATTTTTCATTTCACTGGGTCTTTAACTTGTTACAGTCACAGGATATTTCTTCATTGCATTGCAGTAAAAACGTGTGACTCCAGTTTCCACCACTGCCTGTGTGTGTGTGTTATGTCTTTTGTTGACATTTTTGCAAATAAACCTTTACTTTGAAGTGCCCTGCCGGAGGAGGTGTTTTCCACCAGTGTGTGATGTGTGTGTGCGGTGTGTGACAGTCAGTCAGTCGCCCTGCTCTGCTCCTTGTTGAAGAAGATGGAGGCCGCCTGGATGTAAACTTGTACGCAGCACAACTCTAGCGAGCCATTATAATAACGAATATCACACACCTGTTATGTCAACAGCTCCAGTCCGTCCAGGTAAAAACACCACCCCTCTGTCTACAACATCACACACACACACACACACACACAGCTAGCCTGGTTGCTATCGTAGCTAATATAGCACCGAAATGACAACCAGAGGAAGCTAATTCGCTAGCTAACCTCTATAGCAACAGTGACATACGACGCAGCTGGTAAGAATAGAACGTTTTCTTTGCCTTAAATTCTCATTATTATTACACTTCTTTCGTCGTGTCGTTGGTCCAGTCAGTACCAAACCTGGCCTATACGTTCATTATACATTAGGACGGTGCATATGGGATCAATGCTAATGTTCTACTTGCTACTTTTATGAACGTTTCCTGGTTGATCAGCTGCTGCAAGATGCTTCCTGCACCGCGTTAAAGCCAGGAGAACACAAACTTAACACACCGTTATAATGCATGCATTGACATGGAGTGCACTGATGAAGTGACATAATGCATTGACTTCACGTTCAACTTTATTATGTCGCATCACAGGTTTGTTTACAGATGTAACCACAAAACGGAAGTGTGTGAATTTCTTAGCTCACAAGTTTAAGAAAGAAAGGGGTAAAGAATGGAGAAAGAAACAAGTAAAGAAGACAAGTCAGATAGTCCTAATAATTAAAGCGATGTCAAATGTTTACACAAGGTTCCATACTTAAAACTAGTAAATAATAATAGCAATAAAATCTGATTAGAATAGCAGCAGATATGAACACTGTATGCATAGTCTCTGGTGCAGTCTGTTGTGATCTCATCTTTGCTTTATCTGTGACCTCACCCATCGTTGTTGTTGCTTAGCCTTTGACCAAGAAAGAATACTAGTATAATAGATGTATTTTAGGAGTCTGACTTTTACTTTCGTATCTACACGTAAAAGTCAGACTCAATAAAATACATATATCTATGATAGTCTCGATGCTCATGGTGACAAGTGATAGGTTTGGGCAATATAATATGGATATTATATCAATATCATTTCATACTTGTCCAAATACCTTTTTGAAGAATTAAAGATATTTGATATTTAACATCCTAAATAATAACTAGTCCTGTCCTGTGTCCTGTGTGTGGGTACTATGCACACTCGCAGTATATGAGGGATTGAATGTAGGTAGGCATCTCAAAAGTAATGTTGGAGAACTATGACGTCAGTGTATAATTTGGGCATTGTTTCAGCATGCGGCTGTTACAGTGGTGGCAACACGGTTTAGTATCAGTGATGTCAGCATGCAGACAGGCGGTCAGACAGTGGACGTACAGACATTTGCTAATTTAATGGTTAGATGATAAATAATATATCAATAATATTGATATTTCAAGGTATTTGATGTTGCGCATAATTATCCCATGACATAATTATTATTATAATTATGGGGCGGCATAGCTCAGGGGTAGAGAAACTGGTATTAGAGCACGAAGGGTATAAATCCCGAAGGGTTCCCAGTTCGAATCCGGGCTCCCCCTGAGTTAATGTCGAAGGGTCCTTGGGCAAGACTCTGAACCCCTAATTGCTCCCGGTGAGTAGGTTGGTGCCTTGCATGGCTTCCTCCGCCACCGGTGTATGAATGTGTGTGTGAATGGGTGAATGTAATGCACAATCTATGTAAAGCGCTTTGGATTAAAAGCGCTATATAAATGCACCATTTACCATTTACCATTTATCCATAATCACATGGCTGCTCAGATGGGGCTGGATTGATCTCTTGTGTGCAGGTGGTGTTAGTAGATCTTCATCATTGATCTATTTGTGCAGGTGGAGGCAGGTGGTGTGAGTAGACCATCATCATCACACCATCATCATGTACTCGGAGTGGCGCTCGCTGCACCTGGTGGTGCAGAGTGACCAGGGCCACCTCAGTGTCCTGCACACGTACCCGGATGGTGTGGGCATGGAGGTGGCCAACGCCGTGGTCAAACCCCTGGGGACAGCCGTCAGTCCAGTGGCCACGGAGAACATCCTCAAGACAGACAAGGAGGTAAGAGAGAGGACACAAACACTAGAGATGGGGGTTAATTTGAGTTAACTTGCTGCGCCGATTAAAAATCGTCTTTTCAGCTTCACTGCAGAGGTTTTCGTACCTTTTACGCAGCGCGTAGATCGTGCATGCTGGTCCACGAATCGTGTATCACATGTGTGCACAGCATTCGCCGCTACATAAAAGAAAAGAAAAACAGAACGAAATCTGTGCAGCTGACTTGGAGCTACGAGCTTTCGTGTTTTCCCTGTAAACAAATGAAAACTGGATGCGGTCATTGAGAACCGATTATGTCCCGCCTCCCGGATCTGGAAATTGATCCGTTTCCGCTCCCAGACCGGAAGTGCTTTTTATAAAGTGAAGGCTTTAGTAGGCTTGAACCAACTCATTTCAATCAATAATGTTCCTCATTTGTGATTCTCCCTCTTTATGCTCACTTTTGAACATTCAAATTAAATTCCATTCCACATGTCCTGCCTATCATCGTTCCCACTTCTCGGCCTTAAGAGCCCTTATCTCGTCTCCAGGAGAAAAAGCCTGGAAAAGAACTACAGCCAAAAGTGTCTATGGGGTGGGCCTTCCCTTGTATATGCTTAATAATTCCTATAATTATGATAATAGATCAGATTTATATAGCACTTTTCTAAGTACCCAAATTCGCTTTACATAAGGGAAAGGAAAGGAGCAAACAACTTAAAAAAACAAAAAACAAAAAAAAAGTCGTGCACGGGTTGGAGAGACAGCCTAACTTCCCCTGGAAGCTGCCTTTTTTGACCAATCATGACATGGTTTTCATGTCATGGGAATGAATAGCAGATCTGCACAGCATTAACATAACTTCCTTTTGGGCTTTAGGGCGGTACTTCCGCTTAGATATTTTCAGTAGAAGTGGAATTTAATCTTGTGACCTCACTGTTGTGGAATCCAAGCAGCAGACTCTTCTATAACTTGGCCTCATGGGCAACTAAAATAACAACACAACCCTCTCTACATCTAAAAAAGCCTTCATTGTGATTTGTTTTCCCCCCTACCCAGGTAAAATGGACCATGGAAGTGCTGAGTTATGGTCTAAGCCTTCCCCTAGATGGGGATACTGTCAAACTGTGCGTGGATGTTTACACAGACTGGATGATGGCTCTGGTGTCACCCAGGGACTCTATGCCTCAGCCTGTGGTCAGGGAGCCCAATCTGTACATCCAGACCATCCTTAAACATCTCTACAATGTCTTCCTACCCAGGTATAATGGCACACATTTGCAAGGGTTAGCCTATATTTTTCATTAACCATATATTTAGGGCTGTCATGATATATCATTTTACATGACGATTAATTGTCATTCAAATAATTGGCGATTAACGATTTAATTGTGTTTTTGTCGTTGATAATTACATTTCTGTTTGGCTTTTAGGCTTTGAAGTTGCATATGGCAGATATGATACATAACCTAAACACACAAATACATTACTGACATATTTGACGACTTACTACTTAAAAAAATAACATTGATAGTGGAAATAGCCGATCTACAAGCTCACAGCGCGTCGCATCGATCTGCTATTTCCACTATTTCTGACATTTTTCAACATTCACGATTATGACGATTATGACAAAATAATTGCGATAATGTCAAATAATCACGATTAGACGATTATGTAATAATTGTGACAGCCCTTGGTGCCCCAAGGCCTGAAAAAAACCCAGAATACAGTAAAAGTTTGTATTTAACTCAAATTTGATTTCAATATCGAAATCAACCTCACATCAGTGACTCATTTTTGCATACATCTGTTGTTGTTCTACTCTTAGACTTTGCTGTTGATGTGAAATTGTTCTTCTCTGTTGTGATAATTGCTAGTGAACACATCAAAGTAGCCAATCTAGCCATGCACTTATCGCTTAGTTACGTGCCAGTTCTTTAAATTAAGGATGAGAGGGAAAGGAAAGAAAATACAAAACCAGTGTTTTGACAGCCACGCTGTCTGCCCCAGGGTTTAGATTTTTACTTTCTCTCATTTGGCACATAAGCTATGTGGCTACTTTGATCTTTTCAGGATCCTTTACTGTTGGTCGGCATCTCAACAGGACTGGTGTGCGTCCTCTCTTATTCTCTTTGAACATCCTAATTGCTAGTAACACGGCCTTAATCACTTAAACCCTATTTTATAATTCATTGTATGATGGTGTCTCATGGTGAAATGGTAGATAGATGTGCTGTTTTTGCTCTTTTTGAAAATCCTTGCTTATAATCACATGCCACAAATGGAGACGCCAGTTTGACAAAAACAAAAACGGGGAAAAAAGGGGGGTGGGGGGGACACTATTTACTCTTATACAAATACCATTTTTCCCATCGCTTTTTGTATGTCTCTGCTTTGGTCCTCAGGTTATACGTAATTTTTTCCATGAGGCTGATTTCTTCCACAATGTCCAACCAATGTTCCTCGCTAGGAGGGGCCTCTTTCAACCACCTTCTTGTGATTGCTTTTTTAGCCGCCAGTGTCAGGATTTTGAACAGATGAACGTCCTCTTGTCCGTGTCTTCGGGTATCAAGCCAAGATATAATACCCTGGGGTCATTAATGATCTTATAACCCATGATTTCCTCTAATATCCTTAGAACACTGTCCCAAGATGTCTGTATTTTCTTACAAGACCAGAATATATGCGAGTGATCAACATTCAAGTGGCCACATTGTCTCCAACAATATTGCGGCTTTCCTAATTGTTTACTTTTGATTTTTGGTGTAATAAACACATTTTTCCACCCGAATTCCCTCCAACCTTTTGTGTTTCACAAATAGAATGCCAGTCACTCACAGACAGTTCAATATTGAATTCAGATTCCCACTTCAATTTTACATACAGTGTATTTATTCTTTTTGTATTTTTAAACATTCTCATCAGTTGTGGGGACAAAAATCCAGAGGTGTTTTGTGTCAATACTTTTCAGTTGAAGATAAATATGCATTAGCTTCTATACACCGTAGATCTGCAACTCATGATGTCTCATCTTCTTCCCCCCCAGGCCTGAACAGCACAGTCTGAACCACATCAGACTGTGCCAGCAGGTTCTGACTGCGGTCCAGAAGCTGGCCCGGGAGTCCATCAACATGGAGAGAGAGACCTGGGAGGTGCTGCTTCTCTTCCTGCTCCGTGTGAATGACACGCTGCTGGCCCCGCCCACTATCGGGGGTAAGCTCACCGCGACCTTACTTATTGATCTGTAGCCCAGTGCCTCTTGAATCGAATGTTTGATTTAACCTGTTTTCAGGGGGACTGCCCATAAGTCCGAAGGTTCATTAGTCCGAAGGTTCATTAGTTCGAAATTAGTTAGGGTTACTGGGGTTAGGGTTAGGGTTAGGGCTAGGGTTAGGCATAGCATTCTTAACAATTTCAGACTAATGAACCTTCGGACTAATGAACCTTAGAGCTCTACCATTTAATTTTCCTTTTTTTTAATGACTGAGGTATCTGCAATTAATGCAGCAGATGTGTCCCGATCCTTGCCTGTGGCAAGAAAGAAAATTACGTGTGGTGTTGTGAGCTTGTAGATCAGCTATTTGAGTCATGTCCTCAAATATGAGCTTGAATCAAATCTTGAAATTGATTGCAAGATGTTGCATTTTCTATACAAAATATCAGTCTAAACAATGGTTATCGGTGGTCTTGGACTCTGGATTGGCATTGGACCCAAAAGTCTGCAAAACGTACTGAAAACCTTTCAGTTGAATGCAGAGAAAAGTAAACATCAACTCAACTGGTAGGAAAAAAGCTCAAGGTGATGGTGGTGTGTCAGTTTTCTACATGAAAAGAGCCTCTTAAAATCAGATTTGGAGGGTGGGGCACGCTTCAAATCAGATTTAAGATTTGTATCGCAGCACAAGTGAATGCAGAGTATGTCCACGCTCAGCTTTACTTAGTGGCAAGTGTGTAACATTCTCCCCTGTGTGCCCACTAGTTGGGGTGGCCGAGAAGCTGGCAGAGAAACTGATGGCGGTGCTGTTTGAGGTGTGGCTGCTGGCGTGCGCTCGCTGCTTCCCCACACCACCCTACTGGAAGACGGCACGGGAGATGCTGGCCAACTGGAGACACCACCCACCAGTGGTGGAGCAGTGGAGCAGGGTGGCATGTGCCCTCACCTCCAGGTAAATGAATCACAGAACACTTGAATAATCGCTTTTACCAGGTACCTGTACGAGTCATTATTTAACCCATTTAGGCCTAGAATTGGGCTTGCAAAGCTGGTGTCATACTGGGATGCCCCTCCCCCGGCAGCCATTTTGAGAGGGTCGGGGGATATATACTAGCTATAGTAGCAGGGCTTGACATTAAAGGGATATTTCACTTTCAAAAAAACTTTTGGTAATTTTATCGTCTAATCAGGCTTTTATGAACACCCTGAACAGTTTTTAATTTGCTTGATTCAATATTTAGATATTTGATGTAAATGTTACCAGGCCCTCCAGGCCCAGGGCCTCTACCCACACACACCCATTGTAACTTTAAACTTCTTTTTAACCATGATAGATTCATTAAAAACACCCATTATTTTTTCTGGTGATTCCTACTACCCTCCTAATATGTGAGCAGGCCGTGTTTTTTCGATAACTTTGTTCATCTATTTTTGATAATTATTTATAAGTATTTCATTTTTTCCATTTCCCCCAAATAATTATTAAAATCACACCCGTGTGAAGTGGAGCTGTGTGTGTGTGTGTGTGTGTGTGTGTGTGTGTGTGTGTGTGTGTGTGTGTGTGTGTGTGTGTGTGTGTGTGTGTGTGTGTGTGTGTGTGTGTGTGTGTGTGTGTGTGTGTGTGTGTGTGTGTGTGTGTGTAGATCATGTGTACCGATTTTTGTGACATTTGAAGAAAATATGTAGGAAAAGGAGCAAAAAGTGTGTTTTGGAGAAAATTCAAGATGGCGGAAAATCTATCCTGGCGCAAATGGGCGTGGCCTATATGGGGAGATGCGTCTTGACCCAAGGAATCCAGGGAAAAAAGAATTTTAATTTTCCGATCCACGGTTCAAGAGTTACGGGGCAAAACGTAAAGTGGGCCGTTATAGCGCCACCATGAGGCCGAGTGATGTAATTATTTTTCGATTCATTCTTAAAATCATTATGAATCTCCTCTCCGAGGTTTGAAACTGTAGCTCCTATGGTTTACGAGAGAAAAATACTTGAAAGTGATTTCTTGCATTGTCCCATTATAAGTCAATGGGGACAATTAAGCGTCGTTTTTTGCCGATTACGTCGGCATGGTAAGGCGGATCGGAACGAAAGGTAATAGAACACCATTCCCGGCCGAGCCGCACATTTTGATGTATATATTGCGCGAGTGGCGTAAATGGTGCGGCACTAGTTACGCGCCGAAGTCAGGCTACATACACACACACACACACACACACACAGACAGACCCACACAGCCACGTATAGGGAGCCTGTGTTTCACACAGCTCCAAAAATAAATGAAAAAAGTATCGAAAAAACACGGCCTGCTCACGTATTAGGAGTGTAGTATGAGACACCAGAAAAATAATGAGTTTTTTTAATTAATCTATCATGGTTAAAATGGAGTTAGAAGTTACAATGGGTGTGTATGTGGAGAAAAGCCCATAAGGTGTTTCCCTGTTGAAAGTGGAATATCCCTTTTAACTTTTTGAGGCGCAGTGTCATCTGGACAGTCTTTTTATTCATTTTTTCCTCTTTTTTTGGACAAATAAATAAGACCCCCTTGGCCCCCTCCACTCCATAGTCCATAGTCTGCATACAGCACAAAGCTGCTAGGAGCATCACAGAAAAAGTGAAACCAAAAGCCACAGCTATAGTAGCAGGGCTTGACATTAACTTTTTGAGGTAGAGTGTCCTCTGGACAAGTACATTTCCCTTTCACTTGTCCAGGCACAAAAGTCACTTTGTTAATTTGCCATCTCACAGTCTTTTTTTATTTTATTTCTTTGGACAAATAAATAAGACCCGCTTGGCCCCCTCCACTCCACAGTCCATAGTCTATCCAGCACAAAGCTGCTAGGAGCGTCACAGAAAAAGTGAAACCAAAAGCCACAAGTACATTTAAAAATGTTCCTTAGAGCTAGTACGCTGCATGCATGCATTGAAGCCCTGCTACTATAGCTAGTATATATCCCCCGACCCTCCCAAAATGGCTGCCGGGGGAGGGGCATCCCAGTATGACACCAGCTTTGCAAGCCCAATTGAATGCTTTAACCAGTGAAAAATAGCAGATATACAAGCTCACAGCGCGGCACCGAGTGCCGCGCTGCGAGCTTGTAGATCTGCTATTTTTGAAAAGGTTGTGAAAATGTGTGCAAATCTTTGAATATATGTATTTTCAAAGCGAACGTTTGTAACTCAAATATTGCTTCTGTGTGGTCCCTGGAACTAAATATTTTGAGATGGGGGTCCGTAGCCAAATAAATATCATTGTGGGGGTCCTTCACATGTAAAGGTTTGAGAACCACTGACATAGTAGTCTCTCAAGAACAGACTAACTGAGCTCCATTTAAGTGAAAAGGACCCTTTCTCTGACGATGGCCAGCCAGATTGCTGACATAGAAACATAGGTTTTTCAAAAAATCTTTGAAGGATTCAAAAGACACTGATAGAATCGGGTCAAAATTCGAATTTTCACGATTTTTCAAAAATAGCAGATCTACAAGCTCGCAGCGCGGCACTCGGTGCCGCGCTGTGAGCTTGTAGATCTGCTATTTTTCAATAGTTGAAGCATAAAATAATAATACTCAATAATGTGTACCCGTTCTAAATGGGTTAATTTGAGCATCACATCTGCTCAGCTGACATGCATCGTTATTGTAAAAAGTGTAACAGTTGGATACTGCTTAGTGCCAACCTGAAATCAGTTATAACAAAGATTATTCACAAAGTGTATTAATAAATAGCCTGCAGTCATTATTACATGAAAACAGCTGTTTTACAGCCTGCCTCTGCAGGAGGCTACGCCTTCTATAAGCAAATCCTTTGTGTCTGTGTGTCTTTGTGCAAACTGCCTGACCGATCATCACCACATTTCTTGACCACAGGCCAACTTGGTACCTCCACTAACTCTTCCTACAGTAAGAGTTGGTGTCCCAACTAATGTGATATGCACTAAATGTCATATGTTTGTCAATCCAGACTGTTACGCTTCACCCACGGCCCCTCCTTCCCTCCTTTCAAAGTCCCGGATGAGGATGCAAGTCTGATCCCTGTGGAGATGGACAACGACTGTGTTTCACAGACCTGGTACCGCTTCCTCCACATGCTCAGGTAACATGGACCACCACCTGCTGGTTTGGCTGATTTTCAAGCTTGAAAGTCGGTTCTTGTTGACATTGGCAAGTGGCACTTTGTTGTACTATTAGATGGCCGTTTTCAGAGTTAGGATGGGCATGTTGCGCCAGTGGGGCCAATTGACTGATGTTCCCATCTTAGGGATCAACATTTTCAAATCATTTCAAAATGTCAAATATAGGAAAAATGCAACACATTGTGAGCTTGCAGATCAGATATTTTCAGGTCTTTGACATGTTTAAAGTTTGGGAAGCGCTGCGTAGAGTATGAATGAAGTATTACGCTTGGCTCATGTCATGTGTGCTTGGATCATATTGACCCTCTGTGTTCCCATAGCAACCCGGTGGACCTGAGCAACCCAGCGATAGTGAGCACCACGCCAAAGTTCCAGGAGCAGTTTCTAAATTCTAGCGGCATACCTCAAGAAGTGGTGCTTCATCCCTGCCTGAAGCAGCTGCCCCAGATCTTCTTCAGGGCCATGAGGGGCATCAGCTGCCTGGTCGATGCCTTCCTGGGTAAGTTAGTGCATGTGTAATCCTTCCTGGGTAAGTTAGTGCATGTGTAATCCTTCCTGGGTAAGTTAGTGCATGTGTAATCCTTCCTGGGTAAGTTAGTGCATGTGTAATCCACATATGAAAAACACAGATGGTTTCAGTTTCAATTTATACATGTATATGATAATATCACACAGACACACACACACACACACACACACACACGTAAGACACTCATTATTCCACCGAACCACACCTTAGAGTTAGGGGTGCTGATCTCCATCACTGAGGCGATTCGATACGCATCTTTCTCGATACACTGCCAGCGATACGATATATTTGCGATACATTGAAATCCTGCCGGTACGATGCATTACGATCCATACCTGACCCCGATACGATGCGATACGATTTACCCCTGTTCCCGATTTTATTGCGATTTGGACTTCACATCGGCTAACCCATACCAGTGATTCTCTAACTTTTACATTTTAAGGACCATCATATCTCAGAGAGTACAAATGGAATCAAATGAACCTATAACAAGAGTAAAACTAAATGTAAACAATACTGGCAGTCACAGCTGCAGTAACCGGTTCAAGACGCCTCGGAAACACAGGATAGAATGAAATACATGAAAAATAGATTCAGTCATGCAGCAAACGATACATCACGATACATTACATCACAATAAGATACATCACGATTTCAGACGTTAATTGTACCGATTTACACACTGAATGAACCGATTCTCTCGTATCGCGCTTGTTTGTATCACGATTAAGATCCGTCTTTTCTATCTTTAACAAACTTCCAAGTTGTTGTTATGTCACAACTCACGTTGCATCCAGATTCCCAAGTCTCCCTACTTGATCATCTGATGTTATTTATGTGAAAGTGTCTAGCTGTCTCTAATTCTTCCTCCTCTGAATAGGTATATCGCGTCCCAGAGCGGACAGTGCCCCGCCCACCCCAGTCAACAGACTGAGCATGTCTCCGCCCCCCTCCGTCAACAACACCACGCCTCCTCACAGCCGGAAGCAGCGACATACCGTGGTCACCAAAACCGCCAGCAAGAGTTCAACTGTGAGTGTGACCCGAACCAAAGTACTTTTTTCATGGGTTAAATATTTAGAAAACCTGACGCCAGACATCCTTATTTTGAACATTGGCCTGCAAATACATATACCCTGCAAAAATAGCAGATCGATCTGCTATTTTCACTACTTTTGCGTGACACTGTCGTACGACAAACTGTAAAATTAGGGCATTAATTTACGAAAAAACAGTGCACAGGGGGTCCACGGGGTCCCTGGACCCCTGTAATCTATCTGAACATTGTGGCTACATCTCCTAGCAGCTAAGCGTCTATTCTCTGTGTTGTTGTTGTTGTTGTCATACAGTGCACACAGAAGTACTTTAAGGTCACTTGCAGGTCAGGAGTCAGGACCGCTATCATAGTGAACATCGCCCTCTAGAGGCTAATATTTGAACCCTGCTTTTTCATTGACAAACTCGGAAAACAGGGCTAGGTTTTTGCCAGACCCAGGGGGTCGGCCTACAAAAGGCTTTGTCGGTCTGTCGGTCTGTCGGTCGGTCGGTCGGTCGGTCGGTCGGTCCCTCTTTTCCTCAGTGTGCCTGTGTTTGCCTCTGACTGCTCATCTGCCCCTCCCTTCCCTTGCTCGGCTGATTGCCTTGAGTGCCGTCACCTGTACAGGACCAGCTGAGTTGAGTTGGCTGACGAGCTGCTGACACTATAAATTCCTCAGCCCATCTACAAGCTCAGAAACATTTCCAGCTGCTCAGCCTATACAATCCTGTGTGTTCATGTGTTAGTTCAGTGCCATACTAGTGAAAACAGCCGATCTACAAGCTCTTGCTATTAAGTGTTGAAAATGGTCCGCCCCAACTCTGTCAGAGTTCCCCTTAAATTTGTTAACAATACACACGTTCCTGTCATAGCCCTCTGCCTGTCTGACTACCACGTTACTGTCATAGCCCTCTGCCTGTCTGACAACCACGTTCCTGTCATAGCCCTCTGCCTGTCTGACTACCACGTTCCTGTCATAGCCCTCTGCCTGTCTGACTACCACTTTCCTGTTTTAGTCCTCTGTCTGTCTGACTGTCACTGTCCTGTCTTAGCCGTCTGTCTGCCTGTCACTGTCCTGTCTTAGTCCTCTGCCTGTCTTACTGTCACTGTCCTGTCTTAGTCCTCTGCCTGTCTGACTGTCACTGTCCTGTTTTAGTCCTCTGTCTGTCTGACTGTCACTGTCCTGTCTCTGTCCTCTGTCTGTCTATCACCCCCCCCCCCTTCCCCATGGATCAACACCTTATCGTGGTGGGGAGGTTTGCGTGCCTTAAGGATCCCACGAGCTATACCAGCTGGAGTCTTGCACTCCTGCCAGCGTCACGCTTGCCGGACAGGTCAAAGGAGAGAGGCCAGACTAAGATTGATCCACCCCCCCCCCCCCCCCCTTCCTTGCATTCTGATTTTCATTGCGGGTCTGGCAGAACCAGGTGACCTGGTCTAGTTAATTGAGTACAGGATATTATTTGAGGATTTACGGTACTTAATATTTGACAGTTTGGTATTAAAATGGTCTTGAAAGTCCTTAAATTGTCACTTTATAAATGTGCAGATATACACTTATACTGTATGTTGGTTTGTCTACCGTTGAGTGAGAAAAAAAATTACATTAAGCTAATCATCTGGGGACCCCAGCAAAATAATTTGGGGACCCCACTTGGGGTCCCGACGCCAAGTTTGAGAACCACTGTGTTACTGTAATCATTTCTTTTTTTTTTTTTGAAGCGGTGAAAACCGCTTCCAATGAATGGCTTTGTGTGTATCACGCCCATATATGGTCATTTCAGTCCAGAATGAACAGGCTTTTTCAAAAACAGAATGTCCGTTTAATTACCATAATGGTGATCTCAGTCCAGAATGAATAGGCTTTTTCAAAAAGCAAAATGTCGATGTCCCTCCCGGTTAGATGAATGGATACTTTGAGGATTGGCCAAGCTTCACATGATAATTTGGCCTTCAGGGTTTAAAATATGTAGTAAGCCACAAATACATTCAGAATAGAGGTTTTATCTGTCCACCGCTTCACTTCGAACCGAGGTTTGATTTTTTTAATATAAATTACACTGGTAATGACCACCATCTCTGCCCCCCTCCCCCACTACAGGGCAGCGGTGGGCAGCCGGGCAAAGTGTCCCACCAGCAGCAGCAGGCGTCGTCCTCCCCGACCCTGCTGTCCAGCCCCAGCCAGAGCAGCTGGGAGACCAGGCCGCTCCCTGCTCCGTCCAGGCCCAAGGTCAACAGCATCCTCAACCTGTTTGGCCAGTGGCTCTTTGACGCCGCCCTGGTGCACTGTAAGCTCCACAGCGGGCTCAGCCGAGACCCCAGCATGACCGGTAAGCACGTCAGCTACGGTGCCACAGCGCTTTTTAGACCGATAGTGTTGTTTGCATGTGTGCCGCTGGGTGTTTTGGTCGTTGTGGTCATTATTATTATGTGTTTTTGTGGAATTATGTACGTTCTACTTTGTGTTTGTGTGTGTGTGTGTATGTGTGAGTGAGTGTGTATTATTTATTATTATTTATAACTGTATGTTACGTGGGATATGCCTTCCTTTTTGGCTGGAAGTTTGGCACTTTGACATTTGTGAGAGTGAAGGGCATGGCTAGAAGTGGACTGGTATAAGATTTTTATAACGAATTTACGTGTGTCCAATATTTAAATCGATCTTAATGTGCTTAATGCATATGCATAGCATAGGCTGTAACTGTGTGTGGTTTACGTTCTCTATGGGAGAAAATCCCCAGAATCTGAAGTGAATGCAATTGATTTAAGTTATAACCTTACAGATGAGTTATTGACAATTAAATGACAGCACATGCCACTGTTGGAGTTAGCACCGTCTTAAGGATGATTCACGCTTAGTTGCACACTGAAAATAGCCGGTCTACAAGCTCACAGTCGCAGCATTGTGAGCTTTTAGATCAGCAATTTTTGGTGCTCAATGTGGCATGCAACCAAGTATTAATCAGTCATCACTTGTTCATTTTGTTTCTCTTTTGATGTAGTGTCTTGCATGCGTCCACCATGTCTGGATTATTTTCAACAGCTGTAGTGGTTTTAACGGTCATCCATTGAGGAGAATAAAAGAAAAGAAAAAAACAATTCATGTCTGATAGAAATTGCCCCCCAAACTATTGATCTGCTTTGATTTTGTGTCTCTCCACTATTTTTGTTATCTTGCAGCCTCTTTTATCCAAATTCTCCTTTCTTATAAATCTTGTAAGTAGGAACAGCGGCTTTTACTCTCACTTGATTCACAGTCGGTTCTTGACAAACTCCTTGCTTTTTTGTTTGTTTCTTTCTCCATAACCATTGCAGCCATACTTTTTAAATTTTTCATTTATTCATTTATTATGATTATTATTAGAGCCCACCCGCTATATCTGTCTGGTCGATATATCGGCCGTTATTTGCCGAAGTGTCCTGATGTTTAACCATTTCCATCCCGGCATCCTTACTTTGGGCATGTTATTATACTGTAGTTGAAACTTAATAAATAAATATGGCTTAAGTGGTTAAATAAAGTAGTTTTATAATGTACTTGTTCATTGTATAACAAGATTTTTATATATAGTGTAATATAATATACTTTATTTCATTTCATTCTTTTATTTTATCAACCAAAACTTATCTTTTATTTGTTTCCTTATAAGTTATACGTTAGAAACCTAAATCTGAGATTTTCAAATTGATTACAAAGTACTGTAGCACTTTATGATATCGGCCAGAACATCTGTAAGGACTCTACAACATCGGGATCTGGCATCGGTCGGGCTCTAATTTGTATTTTTAACCTGTACCCAACCCAAGCATTCACCAGCATTCTCTCAATGTACATAAATGGCGATGGCACGGAGTCTTAAGATCACTGACTCGTCACCCGTTTCGATCGTCACCAAGTCTGACTTCGCCACCATATAGTTTATCACCTTCATCACCATAATGCCAGCGTTTTCTTTGTTTGTTTGTTTTCTGTCTGTGCGGGGTGGGAGGATTACATGAATTGTTTTTGTTGTTCCATGATGCATTGTCAATCCGTATTGTTTCTGTTTGGATTTAATTGGTTTGGTGCCTCGATGCATGAAGTGAATGGTCGTTGGCTCGAGTGACAGTGACGTTTATCGCTACAGTAAGGGTGCTGACACAGGGATTTTGCATTGTGGTCCTTTTTACAGCTTGGAATGACAGTGCCATGTTTAAGCTCCTCCACCAACACTTTCTCACACATTATGTCAGAGATAGCTCTAGCACTTTTGTGACAAAGTCTTTGTGTCAGAGGTCCCTTCTTTGTATGCCTGCCATTGGTGTGTGTGCTCAGACATCAAATCCATTTTTAATCTTATTTGTGTACTTTTTTCTTTTTGACTTTTTAAGTCTGCTTCATGGTCTCTTTATAATTTATTTCACTTTCAGTTTTTTTTTTAAACTGTGTGTTTTTGGTTGCAGTGTGCATAAAATAAGAGTTAAGATATGTTTGCCTATTTTATTATTTTCGCACTCATGCATGTTTAGGATGACCAGATTTTCCGTTCAGTTCCTTTTCGGTCTCGTTTCATACTCCTTTGGTGCTATTTCCCACAGCCATAGCTACTCAGGTGGGTCTGGAGCTGCGGAGGAAGGGCTCCCAGATGTCCACAGACTCCATGGCCTCCAACCCCTTGTTTGATGCCAACGAGTTCCCAGAGAGCTACGAGGCAGGACGAGCAGAAGCCTGCGGGACGCTCTGCCGCATCTTCTGCAGCAAGAAAACCGGGGAAGAAATTCTGCCCGTCTACCTGTCCAGGTAACGTGGTCCAGCCTTTTGTTTTTCTATTAAGCCATTCAGAACGGGTACACGTCATTGTGTATCATTATTTTATGCTTTAACTATTGAAAAATAGCAGATATACAAGCTCACAGCGCGGCACCGAGTGCCGCGCTGCGAGCTTGTAGATCTGCTATTTTTGAAAAATCATGACAATTAGAAGACCCGATTCTATAAGTGTCTTTTGAATCCTTCTAAGGTCTTTTGAAAAACGTATGTTTCTATGTCGGCAATCTGGCCAGCCATCGTCAAAGAAAAGGTCTTTTTCACTTAACTGGAGCCCAGTTAGTCTGTTCTTGAGAGACTACTATGTCAGTGGTTCTCAAACCTTTTCATGTCAAGGACCCCCAAAATGATATGTATTTGGCCACAGACCCGCATCTCAAAATATTTAGTTCCAGGGACCACCCAGAAGCAAAATTTGAGTTACAAACGTTCGCTTTGAAAATACATATATTCAAAGATTTGCACACATTTTCACGACTGCTAGTTTTCACTGGTTAAAGCATTCAATAATTCTAGGCCTAAATGGGTTAAGAATAAATGTAGAGGCCCGGGCGGCTGGTGAGTGGTCCGGGCACCTAGGCTGACCGATGCAGCACCGGGAGCAGGTTCGAATCCTGGTCCCAACAACCTTTGCTTCGTGTCACTCCCCTTCTCTCTCTCTCTCTCCCCATTTCCTGTCAGCCTACTGTAATCTAATCTATCAATAAAGGCAAAAGCCATTAAATAAATAAAAGTTTTTCACATCCTCTCTTGAATATAATAATAAGAATAAGAATACAAAGCATAATTGTTTAAATCATTGCCAAATCTAGTTTTATAAATAAGCCTCCTTGCTCATTGTGTGCTGTGCCATCCTTTGCTCACGCCATTGATCAACTTCTCTGCATGTGGAGGCCATAGGTATCAGGTGTGACAGGAGACAATGGCAGCAGTTTGAAACTTTGAATTCAATTCATTTCAAACAGATTTTAATTGAACTCAAAAAACGACACATTGGGACGCATTTTCTGACATTTGTATACATTACAGTGTAGGTTTTCAATGTACAGTACTTTTTTACAAAAGGCCCCACTGGTGCACTGTTTGTATTCCCAATGCGGACTAAAGAGGTGTTCGTGTCTTGGTGCAGGTTCTACATGGTCCTGATTCAGGGTCTCCAGATCTCTGACTTCATCTGCAGACCAGTGCTGGCGTCCATTATCCTCAACTCTTCTTCCCTATTCTGCTCAGACTTGAAGGGCATCAACGTAGTGGTGCCATATTTCATTGCTGCCCTGGAGACCATTCTTCCGGACAGGTACAATTAAAAAGTTACCCAACACATACAGATTCTATTAAGCATAAGCTATCCACAGGGATTTCTGTCCTGAGGAGTCCCTAGGGGCTATTTATGAGATCAATGATGAGATTTGCTAAAAAAATAATAAAGGGAGTGGGGGGGTGTAGCCATGGCCGCGATGTTAATAACATGACCGAAATCGTCAAAATGCAGCATAATACTTGCTAGTCAAGTCAAGTGATCACACCAAGTCAAGGTCCAAGCGTTAGCCATAGCCTCAGCTAGCTTAGCTTTTAGCCCTGGTGTGTGGCTGTGTTGTGTGCATGACGTGCAGATGTGCAAGCTCATAATGTGTCACTTCGTGACTCAAAGTACTACGGATTTCAACGGTGAAGTTATGGAATTAGCTCTGTATGGATTGCAGTGTCCAAAAGATGAAATCACAGGAATAATGGAAGTCACTGGAGTTTTCACCATGTAAACAGCAGGTACGCTATCTAAATATGTGTTTACAGGGAAGGCAGCAGTAATTGACAATAAACGGTTGCTTAAGTTCTCTTGCATTAAAATAAGCAACGGAACACTTGTTATGTTTGCAAAATGCAAATCAGAGATTCGGAGAGGTTCATTTTTCACTCACAAAGGTTCCATACTGGGACCGACGCAGCGTGTCATGATTTGTTCTCATGGCTGTACTAGGCAGAGTTTTGTCCACTACGTGGGCAGTGTTTCTCTCATAACATTACCCACGTGTGGTGGTTCAGTCAGCGACAATATGGAGCAGTTGGTTTAGTTGTGAATGAAGGCTCGTCTCGGACGTGCTTAGCACAGTCAAAAACAAATGGAGGTGGCCAGACTCTATACTAATGCAACTAACTAACTGCAGTATAGCATCCCCACCTTGTTTTAACATGGGTGGATTGTTATCTGTGGTTGGCTGGATGAAACATTTGACACAGGAAAGGTCCCTGATTTTTGTTGTTAGTGTGCAACAGAAAACTATGTTATGGCATCAATGGTAAAAAGACGCTTTTTCAAGCGGCGACGGGGGGGGGTTGCCAAACTGTAGATCAGCCATTTTCTGCAAAGAAAGAGTAAAGTGAAAACTGGGAAGGGGCCTAGTATAGATCCCTAGGGGACTCCAATTCGAGGTTGGTGCGACTATTTAAAGCTTCACGGTATGTAAATGTTTTCCAGGGAGCTGTCCAAGTTCAAGATGTATTTGAACCCCACGGATCTACGGAGAGCCTCCATCAACATCCTGCTGGCCATGCTGCCCCTGCCGCACCACTTTGGCAACATCAAATCTGAGGTAGGACTTTACTTCTTAAAGGACCTCATTTTCCGGTTGTTGGGGGATTAAGGCTACAATCCGAGAATTATTTGAATGATTAAAACAACTACTTTAGTGCAATAGTGGGGAGACTACTTCCAATCACTGCAGATGTTTTAAGAAATGTATAACCTGGTGATGGGTAGGACACCTACTGGTTGACAATGTCAAAAAAGTGATTTGAAGCAGACGACACCGTAAAGGGGTTTCCGGTCTAAATGGGTTTAACGGCAGTATCTGGTGTTTGTTTTAGGTTCTACTGGAGGGCAAGTACAGTGACGAGGACGGATGTCCTGACCAGCCTGTGTCCTTTCTGTCCCTGAGACTACGTCTGGTCAATGTCCTGATCGGAGCTCTGCAGACTGAGACGGACCCCAACAACACCCAGCTCATCCTTGGTAGCCATCTGCTTCTTCCACTCGTTCCTTGTACCCAGGCCTTTCACAATTATTACATAATCGTCTAATCAGAATTATTTACGATAATAGCAATTATTTTGTCATCGTTTCCATGTCGAACATTTTTCATACATTAAAAAAAGATAATAGAAATAGCAGATCTATTTCTGCTATATATATATATATATATATATATATATATATATATATATATATATATATATATATATATATAGAAATAGCACATCTATTTCTGCTATATATATATATATATATATATTCTTTTTTTTTTTTTTTTTTTTTTTTTTTTTTTTTTACTTTTTGTATAAAATGAATAAATATCATACAGTATGTCAGTCATTTCTTTGTATATTTCAGCTATTTGTCATATTTGCCCTGGGCAATCTTTTATTATGAAGCCTGAAAGGCCTAACAGAAATGTATTTTAATTCATATAGGTATGGTCCAATGTTCAATGGTAAAAAGCATCAGCCCTATAGTGTTGTACCTCTGTCCATTAGTTGTGTTTCTACTCTTAGTGCTTTCTTGTTTCTTTCCACGTCAGGTGCAATGCTCAATATTGTGCAAGACTCTGCACTGCTGGAGTCCATAGGTGCCCAAACTGAAACCGTAAGTCTGGTTTTATTGATGGATAGTCGGTTTTGTTCTGACTGTAGTATAGGCAAATCCAATTTGTTTCTTAAACTAGCCCTTACCCGTTCAAAGATATGAGCTCCAAAATGATGTGCAGTGTGTGGGTTATGAGATGTGCACTGTGCATACAGTATATGAGGGATGGAAAGTAACTTTAACTGGTGCTTGCATGATGTAGGAGCATCAATGTAAGAAACCCGTTTCGTTTAATGGCTACAGAGATACTGTTCCCCCCCCCCCCCCCCCCCCAGCCCGCCCGCCCACCCGCCTGCACACACACCCGCCTGCCTGCACACACACACACACACACACACACACTGAACAACAGCGCCCCTCCCTTAACATGTGTGGTCACAAAAGGTACTGTAGGCTAAATAGATATAGATACACCATAAAAATGCTATTATACAGCATACGATTTGTGAAAGTGACAAACGGGCTTCACAGTTATGTCAGGTGTGTTCATATGCTGATGGTGATGCGATTTCAGATCAATTGCTCCAGCCACTGAGGAGAAACGCTGAGACAGACAGACAGACACTCAGACATCTCCAAAATTATATGTTAGATATGACTGTCCATATCGGTATGAGTGATCAGATTCAGACATTGTCGCCCTATCTGCATTGGTTGCTCACATTACGACATAGGCATAAGTCATTTTGTACTTGTACTATACTTATACGACAGTGTTGCTCGGCGATAATAGAAGATCTACTACAACCTCACAACGCATGCAACAAGTTTTGAGCTTTGTGACCGGCTCTTTCCAGTCACCGTTGATTGATTGAAGTACAAATTGGAAGTACAAATTGGGCTTCAGTGTTGCAACTGAGACATCTTTAGAAATCTGATTTTCATAAAATGTAGTAGTTCAAATCTGATTCGGCACTTCTTGCTTGTTGACTATACGTAGATGAATAACATGTTAGTTCGTTTCTAGGTATGTTTTCCACTACTTGTTGTCCGGGTCATGTCATATAATATAATATACTGTAACATAGCCCATCTACAAGCTCACAACGTGTCGCAGCACGATACGTTGTGAGCTTGTACATTACTCTAATTTTGTACTTAATGTAATGCCTAATTTATAATTCTATTGCTAGCTGACAACCTTGAAGATCTGTTCTGGTCAGCAAGCGACACTGTCCTGCACTGGAGTACAAATTGAACTTAAGTTGCTCAGCATATTCATCTGAATGAAGTGGATGTCAATGTTTTGGCCTGTTTGTGGTTTCAGGGCAGTATAGACGGGGGCCAAACGACATTGAAAAGCCAAAGCCACAGCCGCACTAGTAGTGGCATCAGTTTTACCAGTGGGGGCAGCACCGAGGCCACAAGCCCAGAATCGGAGCGCCCCGCTCAGGCGCTGCTTCGAGACTACGGTAAGGAAACAAAGCTTAACCCATTTAGGCCTGAACACATTATGACGCAATATTTTATGCTTTAAATATAAAAAAATAGCAGATATACAAGCTCACAGCGCGGCACCGAGTGCCGCGCTGCGAGCTTGTAGATCTGCTATTTTTGAAAAATCTTGAAAATCTTTATTTTGACCTGATTCTATAAGTGTCTTTTGAATCCTTCTAAGATTTTTGTCAGCAATCTGGCCAGCCATCGTCAAAGAAAAGGTCCTTTTCACTTAACTGGAGCTCAGTTAGTCTGTTCTTGAGAGACTATGTCAGTGGTTCTCAAACCTTTTCATGTGAAGGACCCCCAAAATTATATTTATTTGGCCACGGACCCCCATTTCAAAATATCTAGTTCCAGGGACCACCCAGAAGCAAAATTTGAGTTACAGTACAAACGTTCGCAAGATTTGCACCCATTTTCACGACTTTTTCAAAAATAGCAGATCTACAAGCTCGCAGCGCGGCACTCGGTGCCGCGCTGTGAGCTTGTATATCTGCTATTTTTCACTGGTTAAAGCATTCAATAATTCTAGGCCTAAATGGGTTAAACAATTCAAGTCCTGGAGCATGAGGTTTATGTATCTAATGTTCAATATCTTCCTAATTCATTGGTGATTGGAATTAACGCTTGCTTATAACTCATACCGTACTTATATGCTTGAGTTTCACCATTATGGAACAAAAACATTGTCATTAATTGTACACTCACCCTTTCACTGAATAACACGATTGGCACCCTTCTGCATGTTTTATAGCAGTGGTGTCAAACTGCTGTCCCATGGGATGATTTGAGAAGATAAACTATATATTATAAAGAACTTATATATATTCAAATACAAATATGCATGTCCAGTTATCTATCTGTTGCCCCTGCTGCAGTGCACAGGCAACGCTGCCATTGTGTGATCATGTAAAGCAATGTGTTAGAATGTTAATCACTAAGCACTTAGGGCCTTATTGCCTTTTCTATTGCAATTTGTGAGAGCAGGACAGTGTTATGGATGTAGTAAGCAAACAAAAAATATTTTGACACTCATCTGTCTGAAAATAAAATTTGACATGGCTTAATACCCTACCACACGTAAATTGATTGGGCAGAGTCTCTGCAAAACGACTGCAACAGAATACGATCATACATTTGATGCTTGCTACTTTTCATAAGATTACACAAAATGAGTAAAGTGTAGCCCCTGATGTACCCTTCATTCTACTGTCGATGCTAAATTGTTAGTGACTGCATTCAAATGGTTCTTGTAACCATCAATAACTTTTGAGCACCATTCTGCCTTTTCTCACTTTTCTGATACCTTCAAAAAGTTATCTCTCAAACATGTGACAAAATGTCATGATCATGCCAGCTGCACCATGTCTTCATACAGTAAGTGAAGAAAATGTATGAAATAAAACTAATCAAATGAACACCTGTGTTTTGTTATAGCCAACGTGGTTAGAGTGGTGTACAGAGTTAAGAAGCGCTGGGTAAAATGTCTTTGTAGGTTATATCAAAGTGCTTTTTTTTTTTGCTGTGTTGCTGTGTCAATAATGAAACTAGGATAAACTGCTCTTCTACTTAGATTTTTGTTGCCGATTAATGGCAGCATCAACTTTTCTGGATGCCTTCACTATTATTCTTCAATCTTCATCATCAACATCCACACTTTTACTGCCTTTAAAGGTGGTGCAAGTGATATATTTTTGTGTAAAAAGAAAAAAACGAAATAAGTTATGTTTAAAAACTTATATTCCGATCAGTAATCATTGCTAGATAGTGTTCAGTAACGGGGGTCTCTCCAGCTCATAGGGGCCTTTTCCACCGGCAAAGAACCAGTTCTGGTTCTTTCTCCCGCCTATGGGATGAACCAGAGGTGAGCTTTTCCACCGAGAACCGGAGTTGGTTCCGAACCGTAAAAGTTGGTTCGGAACCGGAACCACAAAATCCTTGGTTTTTCCAGTGAACCACCATCTGAACTGGGGGACGATGGCTCTGGTTCAATCTGGTGGAAACGCAAGCCGGTTCGCAAGAACGAACCAAGTTTCCAAGAAAGTTGAACCGGCACTGGTTCTGGAACCAAAGTTCTTTTGGTGGAAAAGGCCCCTTAGTAAAAAGGAAATGCATTTTCAGGTCGGGATACCAATTTTATCCAATCAGGTAAGAGAACCCCACGGAGATAATGTATCTTTAACTTGACTTAACATCATTTTAATTTTGTAGTGTTCCAGTCACAATTTGTCTGCTCATTCTTTTTCCTTCGTCACTTCTAATTTCACTTGTTTATCCTGTATGAGCTTTCACTCATTGGATCACATTGACATTGCGACCTGAAATGTACTGTTTACTAAACCCTTGAGAGACGGGGGGAGACCCCTGTTACCGAAATGAACACCCCATAGCAATGAAGAGCTATTTAACACTTACTTTATATACCTTTATAGATCACTTACACCACTTTTAACCCATTCAGAATGGGTACACTATATTGTGTATCATTATCTTATGCTTTAACTATTGAAAAATAGCAGATATACAAGCTCACAGCGCGGCACCGAGTGCCACGCTGCGAGCTTGTTGATCTGCTATCTTTGAAAAATCGTGAAAATTTCAATTTTGACCCGATTCTATAAGTGTCTTTTGAATCCTTCTGAGGTTTTATGTTTCTATGTCAGCAATCTGGCCAGCCATCGTCAAAGAAAAGGTCATTTTCACTTAAATGGAGCTCAGTTTGTCTATTCTTGAGAGACTACTATGTCAGTGGTTCTCAAACCTTTTCATGTGAAGGACCCCCAAGATGATATTTATTTGGCCACGGACCCCCCATCTCAAAATATTTAGTTCCAGGGACCACCCAGAAGCAAAACATGAGTTACAAACTTCAGCTTGTATATCTGCTATTTTTCCACTGGTTAAAGCATTCAATAATTCTAGGCCTAAATGGGTTAAATGCATGATCGTTCTTAGCATGGAAACGATGCTGTGTGCATGGGGGTCTAGTCTGTCCTAATCCCCCAGCCTCTCTCTCTACTCTTCTCTGCGGTGGTTGGTATTTCGGGGTGTCATATGCTCTAGCTCTTGCAGACACAGCGGCAGGCCTGCTGGTCCGTAGCATCCACCTTGTCACCCAGAGGCTCAACTCCCAGTGGAGGCAGGACATGAGCATCTCACTGGCTGCCCTGGAACTTTTGGCTGGACTGGCCAAGGTAAGGCCTAAATGTTTGTTCGCCTGGAGATCGGTTCCTGTCAGCAAGCAACCCCATTGTGCAATGGTGTTTAACTCAGTCGGTGCCATATTTAAAGTGGGACCTCTTATATTGCCGTTTCGCCAACAAAGGGTTAAAAAAATAGTGTGCACGCTGGTGCAAACATTCGTGCACAGATCATGCACTATGCATGTGCATGCTTTTCACAGCTTTCAAACAAAAAAATCCGCTTGGAAATCCGTTCAGGCATTCAGGAGAAAGCAGCCCTTATGTTTTCTTCAAATGTAAACAAACATGGCTGCCATGTTTGAAAGATGTGGTTGGTATGGGGGTTAAACATGCAATTTCGCGATCGCGATCATGCCTAGTACAATTTTTTTTATTTTTTTTATTTTTTTAAAAAAGACGTCCAGAAGACGTCTGGCAGGGAGGTCCATAGTTAAAAAGACGTTTTTATTATAGAAACGTCTTTTTTTGGCAGGGTATGAGTTAAATGGGGCTTTAATCTATCCTACCTAGGTACAATGTTGATGAGAGCCCGAACTACTCTGTTATTTCAGTTTAGCCATTATTTGACTTTTTTTGATAACGGCAATCATGCCCACTGCTTTGTCCGGATTTTTTAACCCGGTTTCTTTATTTTGGGCGTGTTAACATTTGAATATTTTTATACGTTTTCAAATCTAGATCTACAAACTCATTCACTTTAATTTTCCTTTTTTTCTTCTCTATCTTCGGTTTGTGTGTATTTCATATTTACTTTTTTGCTGAACTTTGTATAACCAGCGTTGAATGTTGTTTTCACATATTGAAGTTTAATAGCAAAAATACAAAATTGATAATCTGCAAGTTCATAACCTGTCGCGAAGTGGTGAACTCTTAACTTTTGGCATGTGGCGCCGTCGTTTGACAAAGTATAAACCAGGTTTTAGAAAGTAACCACCTATTGTGTGTTCCCCAGGTAAAGGCAGGGGTAGACTCTGCAGACCGTAAGCGTGCGGTCAGCTCCATATGTGGCTACATTGTTTACCAGTGTAGCCGGCCCGCTCCTCTTCAATCTAGAGACCTCCACTCAATGATCGTAGCTGCCTTCCAGTTCCTGTGTGTCTGGCTCACAGAACATCCTGACATGCTGGATGAGAAGGTAATGAATCTTCAGCACAGCAAAGGTGGATACATGAAAAAATAAATAAAAGTTTGGAAAAGTTTTATCCAGTGAATGTATTGCTTTTTAATTGTACTTGTCCTACCGAGCTCTGTTTAAGTCGTAGGTTGTAGGCATAGCTATCATGACCTGAGGATGCTGTGGGGCAAAGCACATATTTATGATATACGGTTAAACGTATTGACACCCTATAAGTATTTAAGCATTTTTTGTCAATTAGGTTCCTCCCTCAATCTTCGGAAACCAATTATAGATAATAGAATATCAAAATATGTGTGATTCAACATAGTTTACGACATTAGCTCCAGAATCAGAGAGATGTATGTATTTGTAGTACAGACCTCTGGGTTCCTAAGGGGGTTCCAAATAGACCCTTACAGGTCTGTAACTATGAGAGAATACAAATGGAATCAAATTTGTCTCCATTTGTACCCTCTCAGAGTTCTGGGGTCCTTGAAACTAAAACAGTTTAAGAAGACAGTTTGAGAACCGCTGCTGTAGTATAAGGAAGGATATGAGGAGTGAATGTTTTGCGTGTTATCAGGATTGTCTGGTGGAGGTGCTGGAGATCGTGGAGCTGGGGATCTCGGGTAGCAAATCTCGGCAGGACCAGGAAGTGCGTCATAAAGGAGAGAAGGAGCACAACCCCGCCTCCATGAGGGTGAAGGACGCCGCTGAAGCCACGCTCTCCTGGTGAGATGCCATCAACATGACACTTCATTTAACTCTTGAGTGTACAGTTGCAGTGATTGTCAACCTTCTTAATTTCAAGTACCCCCAATTTGATATGCATTAGATTAGAACCACTAACCCCATTTGATATATAATTCAATCTTCATCTCTGGAACCCCGATTGATTTTGGGTCCATTTGATGCCATTTGCATACTCTTACAAACCAGAAGTGTCCATTGTGCGGCCCGGGGGCCGTATGCGGCCCGGGGGCCGTATGCGGCCCTTTGGTTCACTCTGACCGGCCCTTGTAGGGTTAATGGCAAATTACAAAATAAACACATTTTCTCATTTTACCTCATACATGGACTAAAGCTGCATTTCTTTTATTTTGACGTTTTTTATTCACCTACATATGGCAATGTGTACATCAGCATGTGTGTGTGATCACTGGATCGTTGTCTCAAAAACAAGCAAGTGGTCAGACTGGTCACAAGTCAAGACAACCTGCCCTTTAATGGCAAAAAGAAAAGTCGATGCCAAATGCTGGGTTTTCAACAAAAATTTGACTTGTTGGAGTATTTATTTAGTGAAGTCGGAGGTAAAGCTGTGTGTTTAGTTTGCGGGAAGCACATCTTGCGGGGAGCACTGCCTTTTGGCCCGGCCCTGCACAATATTTTCTGTTGTTCATGTGGCCCCATGGAAAATATAATTGCCCACCCCTGATTTAGACCCATGGTGGGTCATTGAGGTTACACTTGTAACCAAATAAAGGTCATTGCTCGTACCCCACCATCTATTTATACAAACAAAAAAACAAGAATGCATTAAAGTCATAGATTTCTTAATGCCAGCGATAGCACAATCAAAAATAACAGAAGTCTCATACATGTAGGTAGACATAATGACAAACATACAGTATACATGCACTACAAGTGAATGGTTAAATGTAATTCACATCGTCAAAGCTCTTTGGGAATCTCAGAGCGTGGCGGTCCTGGAACATTGGGAATATCTCGGGAATCTTGGGTCGTGGCGGTCAATGAGTTGAAATAATTGATTCAAATGGATGGTCTTGATTTAACGGTCTCACCCCTAACAGCATCATGCAGGTGCTGGGTGCGTTCCCCTCCCCCAGCGGGACAGCCTCGACCTGCAGCCTGCTCAACGAGGACACCCTCATCGGCTACGCCAGGCTCAGTGCCACCGGGGCCAGCAACTTCCGCTACTTTGTCCTGGACAACTCGGTCATCCTGGCCATGCTGGAGCAGCCGCTGGGCAATGAGCAGAGTGGGTTGCAACCGTTTGCCATTTTAAACAGTGTTTAATTGGGTCTACAGCTTTCTCCAGAAGCTGACCCTCATGCTGCTGTTTTTTCCGTCCTCGCAGACCCCAGTCCATCGGTGACCGTTCTGATCCGAGGGACGGCAGGGAGACATGCTTGGACCATACAGCTCTTCCATCAGCCCAGAGGGGCTCGGGCCACCCAGAGGGTGAGCTCTCATTCAACCACTTTTAAACACTGCTCTCCCAAATGTTTTCATTTTGTCTTGTGTAAATGTTTTTAAACAGTTTAGAAAATAAAACCGTGTGCCGCGAGACACTGTCTTCAGCTATTCAAAAACAGATGGTGTATTTTATATTTTTAGCTATTTGCCGAAAATGGCAGATCCTCCGGTTGCGACACCTTGTTAGCTTGAAGCTCTATTCATATCGGCAAGCAACACCATCATGTTACAGGATATAAATTAGGCATTAGAACCGGGATGACTGGAAGCGACGATGGAAGGCTCTGAGGCCACCTAGAGACATTAGCATGGACTAATGCATCATGGATGGTTGTAAAAGGAAATTGTGTGAAAGTGTGACATGTTGTTTTACACCACAGCAGGTGTTTGTTCCCGAGGGCCGACCGACACCCAATAACTCGGTGGGAATCAAGTACAACATTAAACAGAGGCCTTTCCCAGAGGAGGTGGACAAAATCCCCCTGGTCAAAGCTGACGTCAGCATCCCAGACCTGGACGACATCGTCAATAAGGAGGTGAGAGCACCTATAAACGTATAAACTCACTATGTGTCATTCTGCGATGCGCTGTGAGCTTATAGGTCAGCTATTTTTTGTGTGCTACACTGGATCACAACTAAGTATACTGTAAATCTGGCTTTATGGCTTGGAATTTTATGTTTGGCAAAAGTACCTGGTACTGGTTTTGGTATCACCCCCCAACTGAGGTGACCGTTGGCGATTCTAAAAGGTGACATGAATACACTGCAGACTGTTGAGAATCCTCACCAGTGCCTCATGATGGACTCTCCTGTTCGGCATGGGAGCTCCTGAATACTGTTAACAAACTTTTAAACTATTTAGTTGCGACCGGAGGTCGCACTTACTACAGAAAGCTGCTCGAGGTGTCCGTCTGTCCGTCTGTCCGTCACACACGTCACACGTCACACGTCACACTTTTGCCCTGCTCATATCTACGCAACCGTTGCCCCGATCCATGCCAGATTTTGCACACACACTCCTTACCTGCCAAACTACAACCTCCAAGGACCCCCGGAGCTCCAGGGACCCCCAGCTCCCTGGGGGACCCCCAAGTGTAAAAAATGAGCACATGTGCAAAAATTACCAAATGACCACCCCAACGGAGCTGCTCACGGGGAATTCCTGGGGACCACCCACTCCTGGTGCTCCAGAACGGATGCAAAAGTGGTGGCGCCCCCAGTGGAGGACCCCCTGCCACTGCAGCTCACATAAAATGCCGTAACTCTGGCTAGGAGCGTCCGGGAGAGCCGGGGCCAGTACCTATTCGTCCGCCAAGGCAACGCGGACACCCCACCCCTCATTTCTCACATGGCCCTCTTCTAGCGCCACCTACAGGCCGATTTTTAAAACACATTTTTGGCCACTGCTCCTACAGTTTTGGCCCTCAAATCACGAAAATCACTACACAGTATGTCTACACTCATCTCATCAACATGGATCAGGACGTTTTTGGAAGAAAAAATGTTTGCCCTATTTGTGGAGATAAGTGACCTACGGTCGCTTATCTCCCGATTAGGGAGTCTTACTGGTTTTAAACTATCTGAAATGAATCAATATTGATCAACTGCATGGCATATCTATTGCCTAAAATATTGGCTGAATTAGATTTTTTCCAGACAGTGTCCGCAGCAGCATAATTAGGATTGTTTAGCACTGTTTGGCTATCTCTGTGTCTGTGTGCTCAGAGCTAATCTCAACCTGTGCCAGGTTTCTTGTGCATGCTGCAGACAATAATTGCGACCGTAGGTCGCATTTACTACCAAAACCTCCACCGGCTGTCTGTCCGTCAGTGAGTCACACGTCACACGTCACACTTTTGCCCTGCTCATATCTCCACAACCGTTGCCCCCATCCATGCCAAATTTTGCACACACACTCCTTACCTGCCAAACTACAACCTCCAAGGACCCCCGGAGCTCCAGGGACCCCCAGGTCCCTGGGGGACCCCCAGGTGTAAAGAAATGTCCATCCGTGACTCACACGTCACACGTCACACTTTTGCCCTGCTCATATCTCCACAACCGTTGCCCCCATCCATGCCACATTTTGCACACACACTCCTTACCTGCCAAACTACAACCTCCAAGGACCCCCGGAGCTTCAGGGACCACCAGGTCCCTGGGGGACCCCCAGGTGTAAAAAATGACCAAATGTGCAAAAATGACCAAATGACCACCCCAACGGGGCTGCTCACGGGGAATTCCTGGGGACCACCCACTCCTGGTGCTCCAGAACGGATGCAAAAGTGGTGGCGCCCCCAGTGGAGGACCCCCTCAACTGCAGCTCACATAAAATGCCGTAACTCGGGCTAGGAGCGTCCGGGAGAGCCGGGGCCGGTACCTATTCGTCCGCCAAGGCAACGCGAAGACCCCACCCCTCATTTCTCACATTGCCCTCTTCTAGCGCCACCTTCAGGCCGATTTTTAAAACACATTTTTGGACACTGCTCTTACAGTTTTGGCCCTAAAATCACGCAAATCGCTACACAGTATGTCTACACTCATCCCATCAACACGCATCTGTCCCATATAGCGCCACCTTCAGGACGATTTTTAAAAACACATTTTTGGACACTGCTCCTACAGATTTTGCCCTAAAATCACGAAAATCACTACACAGTATGTCTACACTCATGTCATCAACATGGATCAGGAAGATTTTGGAAAAACTAATTTTTGCCCTATTTGTGGAGATAAGCGATTAGGGAGTCTTACTGGTACTGTAGTATATATGGTGTTCACTGTTCATTGTTCCTTGTGCTCTGCAGCTGGAGTTGCAGCATGAGCGGCTCTGCAGCATGATGGCAAAGCAGATCGAATATGAGAGCTCCCTGGAGCGTCACAGTGAAGACCTGTGGAGGTCCAAGCCTTTCCCGGACCCACAGACTGACTGCAAACCCCCAACGCCCTCGCAGGAGTTCCAGACTGCACGCCTCTTCCTCTCCCACTTTGGCTTCCTGTCCCTGGAAGCACTGAAGGTTTGCCATTGTGTTTTGTCTGTGTCTAATAATAATAATAATGGGACACAACACTGTTTAATGTACAATAAATTGTGTCGAGTTAAAAGTGGAATGCATCCATAGAGCGCATTTACAAGCCATTTTGACTGTAAATCATTGGACTTGGATGATTAAAATCAAGATATTTGATATTTTGGGATGACATGCCTAGACTATTCCTATAACTATTCCTTGTCATTATGGGCCAAAATGTTCACAATGTTTCAAAAGTAGAATACATTACAGCCCTGTTAGCTCACAACATGTTGCGACACTGGTGAAAAGTCATGGAAATGTTTTGCCTGACAGCGACAATATGGAGAATTTTGAATTGATGTACCGGGAATTGCTGTTTGCATCCACAGGAGCCCAACAACAGTCGTCTACCTCCTCATCTGATTGGCCTGGACTCGTCAGTGTCGGGGTTCTTTGATGATGTCAGCTACCTGGACCTGCTGCCCTGCCGGCCGTTTGACACCGTCTTCATCTTCTACGTCGGGGCTGGGCAGAAGAGCAGCCACGAGGTTTGAATGACATGGTTTACTTAACGCGGCACCACACTTTGGATTGATTCAAAAATGTGCTTGATTTCAATGCTGTCATTTTCATTCAACCACATAAAGCAATTGATGTGGTGAATAGATTCATCACCCTATCAGCCCATTAGTTGCTGCTGCTCTCTGCCAATTCGTAACCACACATAGGACATTTTACATGACGATTAATGGTCACTCAAATCATTTGGAGTAACGATTTAATTGTGTTTTTGTCGTTGATAATTACATTTCTGTTTGGCTTTTAGGCTTTGAAGTTGCACATGGCAGATATGACACATAACCTAAATACACAAAGAAATTACTGACAACTTAACTGACAACTTTCTACTTAAAAAATAACATTGATAGTGGAAATAGCCGATCTACAAGCTCACAACTGTAGATCTGCTATTTCCATTATTTCTGAAAATCTATGAAAATTTTTCAACATTCACGATTATGACAATATAATTGCGTACACGATTATGTAATAATTGTGACAGGCCTAACCGCACACTGTAAATGTTGGTTGATTTACTGTACATTCATGGCAGTTGGATCCATTCCAGAGGAACAAGCCACACAAGCCCAACTATTCAAACTACTACTGGAATGCACATTACAACTTGACTAAATGTTTCCACGGTGTTAAGAATGTGGCAAACGTGATGGCAAACTGGAATGCGGTGTAAAAATGACTGCATCTCAAACACAGATGGCAAACAGGCATTCATTTGTCAGCTGTGCGATGGATAGGCTAACTTGATATCTTGTTACTACAAGGTTCCCACGGTCATGAAATTCGGTCATTTGAAATTAGAAAAATATTTTTCCAGTACTGGAAAAGTTTTTAAATTGATCAAGGGTCCTGGAAGGTCCTGGAAAAAATTAATACCTCTGAAATGACAAAGTAAACACTTGCCAAATTGTCAAATATTAGAGGGAGAAAGTGTGAAAATAGCCGATCTGCTCACAACGCCTCGCGTTTGCGAGGCGTTGTGAGCATGTAGATCTGCTATTTTCACAATAAAACCGTGTTCAACTCTTAGTGCTCGTCAGGGTGCCGGAGTTCCCAGTTCAAATATGATTATTTCGGGGGTCACGGCCTGAAAAGGTTTAGAACCACTGGCATACACTACCTGTCTTTGGGCATTGCACATAGGAGTAAGCGACTTGTTATTGTGCTGAATTATTGTTATATAGTCTTGGAAATTGGGTTAAATATTCTGGAAAAGTTTTGGAAATGAATTGGTAAAAATGTGTGGGAACCCTGTTACTACCAATGTCCAGGTTTAGATTGAAGCAATAAGCCACAAGAGGCATGTGGTTACCTGGTATTTTATAACGGCTGAGAAGAGTTTTTTAATGGCAGTAAATGAGTTAGTGTTTTGCATGAATATGAATCCAAGATGGCCTTGCAATTTTCTTTTACTTGCCGTTTGTTGTGCCTCGGGCACAAACATTTTGAAAGACCACTGGGTTAGGTTACAGACTGGTACATGGTCCTGCTCTTGCCACTGCTACGACAGCATGTTTGAAGGAGTTTAGATGAGTATCACATCTGTCTTGGTTCTGGTCAGATTCTGAGGAATGTGGAGTCGTCGTCCAGTGTTCAGCCGCACTTCCTGGAGTTCCTGCTCTCCCTGGGCTGGCCTGTGGATGTGGGACGCCACCCTGGCTGGACTGGACACCTGGACACCAGTTGGTCCCTCAACTCCTGCTCGGACACTGATATACAACAAAAAGGTAAGTCATGAAGCCAATGGCAGCACATTATGGGGGAGTTGTACTTAACCCATAATGTTTTGATAAAATATTATTTAATGACCCAAAATATCTCAAATAAACGTTGACTTTGTTTGAATCAACTTGGCTTCCACAGAGGAAGCAACGACTCCAGAGGATACCGGAGGTTCAGTGTTTAATGGAGAAAAGAAGGTTCTCTACTATGCCGACGCTCTGACTGAGATCGCCTTTGTCGTTCCGTCGTTGAATGAGAATTCTGGTCAGTGTTCGACTTTTATATATTATAGAAGTATTGTGAAAACATTAGGGATGCGAAGATATACCGGTACGGATCGTAATCGCGATACAAACGTCCGCAATACGGTCGAATCGGTTCATTCAGTGTGTACCGGTACAATAGACGGCCGAAATCGTGATGGATCGTGCCGTGAGTGTCTGGATCGGTACATTCCGCGATTGTATCGGTTCTTCCATAATAGTATTTCATTCTATCCTGTGTTTCCGAGGCGCCATGAATGCACCATCATCAGCCGTTCGGTTCAGCCCCCTCCCCAAAAGCCAGTCTTTAACGCGAGCTGCTCTCGGACAGACGGACATCTGCACTCTGCATGCTTGCAACCAGGGAGACAGACAGCGAAATGCGAGTGAATCAACACAGACGAACTAGCAGCCCCACGGGTTAAAAAGATGATAGATTAGTACAGTACTTAGCTTTATAACATCCAAGTCCGCTGCGCTGATTGTTGTCACAGAGTAGCACAGGCTGATCGAGTGATATGTAATCAACAGCCGTTTCTTAGCGAATCTTCGACGGACAATTGATTGAGATCATCTTCTCTCTGCGCTATATTAACTGCACACACACAACAACAACAATGTTGCTGGGTGTTGTAGGACTACTGCTTGCGTTTAAAACAAAGTATTTGTCACTGTTCTACAACTTTCCTGTTGATGCAAGCAACTCTCTCACTTTCTCTGCTGCTAGTTCTGCTCTGGAAAAGAAGCCTAATTTATACATCGCAGTACAAAGGTGTTGCACCTAAAATAGCAGACCTACAAGCTCACAATGCGTCGTGGATGCGACGCGCTGTGAGCTTGTAGGTCTGTTTTAAAACATTTTGGCTATAAAAATTGCATAATCCTGGATTAAATATAATATAATATTATATTATATTATATTATATTATATTATATAAATACAAACCAGGGAGGGACTTTATTGTTTTTCAGGTCAAGGACCCCTTAGCTCAGACAGAGATCAAGCAGGGACCCTCGCTGTAGGCTATACTGTATCACACAAATATTTGGCAGGCCCCCTGTAATAACCCTGGATTGGGGTCCCTGACTCCCAGTTGAAGACATATAGGCCTACTAATAATGACATAGGCCTTCTATATGATTAGTTATCAAACACTTCTACAATAGCCAGCAGCTTTGTGTTCTCCCAGAATACTATATGTTGGGTTGTTAGACAGAGCCTAGTACTACAGTGAAACAATAAATTGCCTTGAATTTAAATTTCATAAATTTTTAGTCGCTATGTTTTGTACATTTTGGGATTTGGGCTTGAATCGTGGTGAATCGTGAATCGTATCGCATCGTATCGGGAACAGGGGTGGATCGTGATGTATCGTATCGTCAGGATTTCAATGTATCGCAATTATATCGTATCGCTGGCTGTGTATCGAGGTCCGTATCGTATCGCCTCAGTGGTCGAGATTCGCATCCCTAGAAAACATGGTGTACCAGGGCAGGGGTTCACAAATCTTTTCAGGCCGTGACTTCCCCAAATAATAATAAATAAAAAATAATAATTTGAACTGGGGACCCCCCACCATTACAAGCAGTTCCATTTGTAGTTCCGATATATCGCATCGCATTCGCATGGCATTGTGAGCTTATAGAACGCCTATTTACAAAAATATTGATTCTTGTATGATTTGACAAATGATTCATATTTATTACTTGTTTATTTGTTTATATATTATATTTATATAAAGTTGATTACTTTTGACGCAGTAATTGTCTTTCTTATTTATTAATTTATTCATTTTAGAGGTATTCAAAAGGTCTTAAGTGTCCTTAAATTGTATCTGTATACACTTAAACTGTAAGATATTTTGTTTACTGTTGAGTGAGAAAACAATGTTGCACATAAAGCAAATCACCTGGGGACCCCACATTTGGGGCCACAGTTTGAGAACGACTTGACTAGAGTTCTAAAACGCCTTCTGGTGCTTTTTCCAGAAGAGTCTTCGGTACACAGCGATTCGACGGTGGAGGTGGATAATATGAACACAGATCTCATGCCCAGTTTGTTGAAACAACCCAATCTCACACTGGAGCTGTTCCCCAACCACTCGGACAACCTGGAGTCTTCCAAAAAGGTACCGTTCTACCGTTTTTTTTTTTCAGGCCAAGGACCCCTTAGCTGAGAGAGGGATGAGGCTGGGAAGATTGTTGCAGAATTAACTTTTAGTAGATTTCTTTCACAGACTTGTTTGGCAGCACTGTCACCATGAGTAAATTATGTTTATTTACACATTTTCTATTAATACAGGTATATCCCCCAAAATTAGAATATTGTGTAAAAAGTAAATCTTCTTGAAACTTTCATATATTTTTTGAAACTTTCATATTTTCTAGTTAACATTGCACATTCATTGAATTATTCCGAACCTTTTTTGTTAAAATTTGAATGAATTCTTATGGCATACAGCTCATGAATACCAAAAGTCCAGATTTCAATATATTATTACAACATTACACAAGACCACTCAAAACAAGGATTTGTAATGTCAACCTTCTGAAGTCAGAGTGGTCCCACTGGACTGCTTGAAGTCCAGTGGGAGGTTTCTGCAGTCAGTTATGATTTGGTGTGCTATAGCATCTGCAATGCTTTTTTACACAATGTTCTAATGTTCTAATGTTTTGGGATAGACCTGTATGTTGGAATCACGTCAATGCCTATTTTCAGACTTTCAACCACTTGTAAATCTGCTATTTTTGGCTAATGATCCCCTCAGAATAGGGATGCTAATGTAAAAAAAGTAACTATTATTCAAAGATTTGCCAGACCACCCTGTTCTACAAGAAAAAGCCTAGGAACAATGATGATGATGTTTCTTGAAACCTTTCCATCTACTCTGCTTTGATGTTTAGCTGAGTCCTCTGGTGAAGGCCAAGAGGTCTTCCACAGGAAAGTCCTTCCCTCCATTGGGTCCTGAGACCAAGGTGTTCGTGGTCTGGGTGGAACGCTTTGATGACATTGGTAAATGGATTGTGTGTGTGAGTGTGTGTGTGTGCAAATGAGTCTACAATTACTACATATTCCTATAGCAATAATTGCTATAGAATGTTTGTTCAGTAATGGGTCTCTTATCTTAACAGAAAAGGTATTTTCAATTAATTGTATACTCTCAGGAGAGAGGCCTCATTCAGGATACGGGATAAACATGTGATGAAACGTATGACTGTTACGTTTATTTTTAGGAATTCAAAGTTTTTCTTTTTTTCTTTGTGTTTCCAGAAAACTTCCCACTATCTGATCTGTTGGCAGAAACCAACACGGGCTTGGAGGCCAGCTTGAGCAACAGCACCACCTACAGGTACAGTGATAGACCAACAGGCAACCAAAGGCCAACCATAGTGTCAGACTAGAAAATGGCATTAACAAGCCTTCTTTAAAGGTTAAACCACAGTTAAATAGTTAATGGGTCTATGCTCTTTCATGGACATTTAAACAATTTTTAATTTAGGCATTTAGTAGACACCCTTAATCCAGAGCGAGTTACAATAAGCAAGGTAATACACTTAGGTAATCTGTTTTAAAGAGTTGTTATTTATACAGAATAATGAGGATCTCAGGATCCACATGGGAACAGTGTGGCTCCAATTTGACTCTAATCTCAGACTGTGGCATTTGGGCAAGGTTTCAGCCTGTACTGAGCCCCATTAAAGGTATATTCAGTGATTGTATTTCATTCAAATAAAAATATAATTGGTACATTTTCCATTCATTCTCCTCACTAGTATGTGTGCTGACCATATAAGGACTTCCACCATGGCCTGTGTTGCGAGCCTAGCTAGATTCTGTTTTCAGAGGTGGCCAGCCAGTCCTCGACCAATCAGGGTAGAGTATGGCTGTAGTTATGTTATGATGTTTAGTTATGATGGTCAAAATAAAAGTTTTGAGAACCGCAGTCGCTCTGAATTAAGAACGTCTGCTAAATGCCTAGATTGTAAACTACTGTGGAATAAAATGCCACAGTCTCGTAGTAAATCAGTATCATACATATCCTGAAGCTGGAGACGTAGGCCTACCGATATTCAGTGATTGGGTCTAATGATCAAAACGAGAACATTATAATGGTGTAAAAAATCTATAAAAAACTAAACATTTCCACGCTGTAAGGCCAGTAAGGGACAAGATGACCCCCAGCCACTTTCATTATCACTGAATACACCTTTAACTTCCATTATATAAATTAAATATATCAAAAATATATCGAACGTGAAAAAATAAAAAGGTGTGGCGGTAATGAGTCGGCCTACTAGCCTACTAGGAATATGGCGATGATCGATACAGCTCTGGGCAAAGAGCTCTGTCGTGCTCTTCATTGATCCAAGGCAAGTAGTTGATCAAAATCCAATGAATTGGATTGGTGGGTTTTGTTCCAGGTCAGGGTTACTGGAGAAGGATGTCCCTCTGATCTTCATCCACCCCCTGAAGACAGGCCTGTTCCGAGTGAGACTCCATGGAGCCGTGGGCAAGTTCAGCATGGTCATCCCACTGGTGGACGGCATGGTGGTTAGCCGCAGGGCGCTAGGTAATGGCCATCTTCATCTCTCTTTAGCCGCATTATTACTTTAACCATTATTTTATGCTTTAACAATTAAAAAATGGCAGATATACAAGCTCACAGTGCCGCACCGAGTGCCACGCTGCAAGCTTGTAGATCTGCAAATTTTGAAAAATCCTGAAAATGTGTGCATTTAGCACCGAGTGCTGCGCTGCGAGCTTGTAGATCTGCAAATTTTGAAAAAATCCTGAAAATGTGTGCATTTAGCCTCTCCTCCCTGGGTTGAATCCAAGTTTCAAGCCCGGGCGGTCACAGACCTCCGGGGGCGATAGCGATTTTCATAATTTCAAAAAATAAGCACACTAACTACTTGAAATGGACAATGTTGCTAAAACTAAAGATATCTGAGAGGTAATATCATTTTTATATATACATTTATTAATAAAAGACATTTTAGGTCAAGGCGACTTCCTCGTTTTCATGGACCAGAACAAACTTCAATCAATCTGTGATATGGTCCCGGCTCTGCCATTTTTCAAACCGTTTCTACAAAAACCACGTGACCTACTGTATTATAATGTAAATCTTCGGGCGAGTCATAGGCTCTTTAAAGCATAAAAGAATGGTTAAAGTGTGAGTGACATAGATGCGTTCCAGGTCTTAAGGGTTCAAATTCTTTGGTTCCGTTTCCTCAACATTGTAGCCAACATTAACTAGTAAGACATCATAGAACAGGAGAAAAGACAAGTCGGGGAGGAGAACAGGTGGAGGGAAACACAGTTTGGTGGGGACGTCTACGACAAGCTGTGACGGTTCTGATCGTAATCTGCGACCTACGGTCGCAATAAAAGAGACAAGAATAAGAACAAAGAAACGAGGAAATGTGTAATGTTGAACCCATTTAGGCCTAGAATTAGAAGGATTCAAAAGACACTTATAGAATCGGGTCAAAATTCTAATGTTCACGACTTTTCAAAAATAGCAGATCTACGAGCTCGCAGCGCGGCACTCGGTGCCGCGCTGTGAGCTTGTATATCTGCTATTTTTCAATAGTTAAAGCATAAAATAATGATACACAAAATGTGTACCCGTTCTAAATGGGTTAAAACCATTCTTTCCAGGCTTCCTTGTCCGCCAGACAGTCATCAACGTCTGTCGCCGGAAGCGCCTGGAGAGCGACTTGTACAACCCGCCTCACGTGCGCAGGAAGCAGAAGATCACGGAGATCGTGCAGCGTTACCGCAACAAGCAGCTGGAACCCGAGTTCTACACCTCGCTCTTCCACGAGGTGGGCGAAGGGCGGCCTCACCTCTGACCCTGCACGGTCGACAAAAACAGAGTGTCCGTTCAACTCTGAAAGTGTGAAAAAAGGACCCGTAAGGGTTCTACTGTGTCCTCAACACTGACTCACAAGCGCACACGGGAAGCTAAACACACACACACACACACACACACACACACACACACACACACACACACACACACACACACGCATGCAGTGGCTCTCAAACATTTTGAATTCCAAGGACTTCCATAACTCTGAAAGTGTACAAATGGTTCCATGCGTCCATTCTCAGAGTTACAGACCTGTCGGAAACCCTGAGATGCACTGCGCGCGCACACACACACACACACACACACACACACACACACACACACACACACACACACACACACACACACACACACACACACACACACACACACACACTAAGTGGGGGGCATATACAAGTGCACAAGCATGGGTGTGTGCACACAGAATCTCTATATTTATACTGCACTATTTTGTTATTTATATCAACACATTATAGTAACACTGTCTGCCGTTGACTTGTATAGCAAAGTGTGGGAAACGTTATGATTTGTACACATCTGAGTCACTGGGTTCTATAAGCTTTGGAAAGGTGAACTTCAACAGAGACTTGCTGTGGCAAAGACATTATGCTTTTCTTCAAAGTTGACCTGTTGGCCTTTAAAAAAAAACACTCAACAAACTGTAACAATGACGCTATGGTAATGCAGCCGGAGAAAAAGAAAAACATTCAACCTAGATGGAAACGCGCTGGGGAGGGGGAGCTCTGTATGTTAAATGCTACAGTTTCTTGATTCTTTGATGCACTGTTCTGGCTATCGCTTGAGGTTGCGTCAATTCTACAGAGTGAAGAAATTATGCTTTCTTTCAACAAATGTGTCTCTGACACCCAGGACGGCAGTCCCCAAGGTCTTGGTTGTGAAGACACAAAGACTGGACCATTGTGACAACCAACTGAGCACACGATACTGTAAACTCAAAATGTTCTCTTATTTTTTCCAATTCATTTGTCAGACTCCTAGCCTATTGTGCATATCCTTGCATATTGTCGCTAACGAGCGGAAACCTTACATATCTAAAACCATGACTGAAATGGGAAAAATAACTTGTGTTCTAATGGATCCAGTCACAAGCTCTACTTTTTATTGGTTTAAAGATTTATAAAATCTCTTCCAACCTGGCCTCTATTTTGGGCATTTCGTCGTTATGAAATAAGCGGATCTACAAGCGCTCACATCAGGATGTGAGCTTGGAGATTGGCTAAGCGATTTTGAGTACTTAGAAAGCACTATATACGTTTGGGGTATTTCAGGTATTATTACTTGTATGTGACACACTGTCAATTTATTAACACAAAAGATGGTATTTGGAGATGCAAGGTTTCTGCTCAGCTGGAACGATATGTGAATGGGAATTTGACACCAGGGTTCTGTTTAAATCAAATCAGCGATGCCATCACATAGCTTGTGACACTCCTCGGAAAATACATTCTAAAACACTACAGTATACACAGTACTTGGAACCGTTACGAATTCCCACTAAAAAGCAGTTAAGACTGTATATCAAACTGAAGTCCAGTGATTGAACTAAAGAGCAATGTTCTCAAAATTACAGGAGTATGTATTATATGATACACCTGTACTTTCATTCACCTGTATTAATGCTACACACATCTCACTTTTGCTAATAAAGCCCTTTATTTCTAGTCCCAAACAATGTTAATCTGTCAATAGCCTATGATAATTTTTTAGCAGAAATTTCTGCAATACTTTTTTCTTTTCCTTTTTTTCTCTTTTTTTTTTACTTGATGCATAGCAGTTTGTTTGGTTTGGAAGCTCTCTGCCTGTGTTAATGTGAATTTATGTATCACAGCCAACAGAATAGAACAATTGAAAAGTCTTAATGCACTGGGCCCTCCCTTTATTTTCTGCTTCTGTTGGTTATCTAACATGTCTTTTTTATACTTGTATGTATTTTTGCTGAAGGATTTTTTTTCTTCTGAAACATTGAAGAGAACGCTTAGTGAGTTTTTAACCTGTCGTGTGTCTCACACTTGGATTGTGCCTTGTGCACATGCCTTTTTTGAAGGAAAAGTAGACATGCTTCAAAGAAATTGCATATAATCAATCATACTTCTTATCCTAAAATTACTCATTTGATGTATGGTCATATTTAAGGATTTGCAATGTACAGAAAGGGAGGATGATATGTAAATATATGATAGTGATCAGACATCAAAATAATTGTCTGCTTCCTTCCTCATTTTAAAGGGCAGAGAATCTGTATGTATGCAGTTGATGTGTGGGAGAATCACAGTGGGTATTGAATGTAACATGCATTAAACTCTTAATGACCTTTAAATCTTCGTATGACAATTATAATGTTATTTTTCCTTATTTCTTGAGGGTGGGGTGACAGAATATCCTAGGAGCAGAATAAGTTATTAATGACAAGCTGCAGTGACCTTTATTCGTTGAGTGTAATTGACCAAATTACCACATTTTCAATTTCATCTCCAAATAAAATGGGCCTCACGGTTGTTGTTCCCTTTTCACTTCAGTCAAAAACTACATTCGCCTGATGGAGGGGAAAGGAACTGTTTGGAATGACGTGTTCCCAACTGAGGAAGCTCCCCCTGTCAGGTGATAAGAAGCGGCTTCTCACTTCTCATGCACTGAAGGAAGCATGAGCTCAGTTCGGGGCTCTCCAGGTTGGCAGAGGGAGAGCAGTGTCCAGGATTACAGTTTAGGCAACTGGCACTGGGTGAAAAGTGGGTTACAAAATCGTTGGAAGAGAGTCAGATAACTCAGATAAATACAGACTTGCATCCTCTGCATGTCATAACCTTCACTGCATGTTTGATAGAATTAACATTTTATACTAAGTTATCTCATACTGTTAATTTAATCAGTACTCATTGTGACCACCAGAGAGCGCCCTTTCCCCTCACAACCAAAGCAACATGTTTTATGCTTCCTTTGACTTCATCCACTGACACTTTTATTGACTCAAATATATCTTCGCTCACGGTCGGGGAGCCTTCGTGTCCCACAACATGCTACGTTATATTCTCATCAATGAGTTGGACGTAGGTTTGTTTTAATTGAATAGTGGATTAGGGCCAATAACCAAACACACCCACCACCACCGAATGACTTCTATGATGTCTGACTCTGAAAACGTACACTGTATAATCCTGAGTGTTATTTGCAGCGGTAGAAAGTACATTTACTCTAGGGCTACTTAAGTAGACCTACTATTTTGAGGTATTTAATATTTATAGACCTATACTTTACTTGAGTATTTCCAATATGCTACTTCTACTCCTCCACTAAATCTGAGAGACAAATACTGTAATTTTACTCAACTACATTTATTTGAAAACTGAATACTAGTTACTTTTGTAGATTTTGATTAGGTAGGCTATTATTCAAAAACATACATTTACATTTTGGCCTATTTTCAAAGGATTTTTAGGCATTTTATACATTTGAAAACTTGTGAAATGGGACATTCTCATTCTGCATAATAATGAGTCAATTCTACTTTTGGTACTTTTAAGTACATTTTGACTCTAATACTTTTGTACTTTTAATGAAGTAGATTTAGAATTCCAGACATACTTGAAACAGATTATTTCTACATTGCAGTATTGATACTTTTACTTTAGGTAAAACATTTGAGTAGCCTACTTTTTCCACCACTGAGTGGCCACCGCATGTAACTCTGAGGGCTGGGGTGCCATTTGGTACCATTTTGCACGCACTCAGGATTTGACAGTGTGTAGAGTCAGAAGTGGAGAGAGTCAGAGAGAGAGCGCACGTTGGGTGTCCTGCTGCCTACTCTGAGGTCGTTTATTGCGTGCGTCTGTGTGGCAGCGGGTTTGCTTCCACCGTGCACGGAGATAACATGTCTTAACACTGTGTGTTTGACAGTATAATGCCTGATCTGGTTAGAGAGTGTGCAGCAGGTCACACTTCTCCTTTCTGCGCTTGAAGAGGAAACGAACGGAACCTAGATCAGCAATAAGAGCACTCACTGATCGTCCTTGTTGACTCCAAACTGATCGGATCTGCGCGTTTGTTGTCTTTCGCTACTTCTTGGATACATTTTCTGGGGATATTTTGGATACATTTATTTCGGGTCTTGTCGGGTTCATTTGGCGTTGTGTGGATGAGGCTGAACGGACCGACGCTGCATGGCCCGGGGTTCGAAAGCTCGCTCCTGTGCAGAAATGGACTGAATTAAAGAAGCGACCCCTTCCCTCCAACCAACTCCAAAGCCTGCTGGAGCCCTGTTTGAAAAGCGGACAGAAGAAGTGCACAAGGCGACCCGGGGGCTTGATCATTACTGCACAACAAGTCTTCTCTTCTTTCTTTTTGTGAGTGGTTATTGTTTTATTAACGATCAGAAATGGAAGAAGACGGCAGACCCCATGAGAACGGCGTCCATCACGGCAGCAAGGACTCGGAGCGACAGCAGAGACTCAGGCTGTGCGTTCTGAACGAGATCCTGAACACTGAGAGGGATTATGTCAGGACCCTGCTGTTCCTGCAGTCGGTGAGTGTCTCACCTTCGGTCCATTTAAATGTTACAATGATTCACTGTGTGTCAGCGGCTTCCTGGTGTCTCCCCAAAGCTGTCTGCACTCTGCAGAGTCCATGCTTTAATAGTATGCAGAAATGATGGAGCTGATTGTCTATCTGTCTATCTCAGGGGTTCTCAAACATTTTTAGGCTGTGACCCCCAAAATAAACATATTTGAACTGCGTATACCCCCACCCTGACAAGCACTTGGAATTGTAGCTATTACATTTAATTTGACTCGGTTCTAGAGATAAATATTGTGAAAATAGCAGATCTACATTTCACAATGCTTGCTTACTTAATATAGACAGTTTGGCCAGTTTGGTATTAAAACTGTCCTGAAAGTCCTTAAATTGTCACTTTATGCAGATACTATGTAAACACTTATACTGTGTGTTGGTTTGTTTAAAGTGAGACAAAACAATACATTAAGCTAATCATCTGGGGACCCCACAAAATAATTTGGGGACCCCACTTAGGGTCCCGACCCCAAGTTTGACAACCACTGGTCTATCTATCTGTCTATGAGTCATGTGCAGAAAGGCAATAACAATTTAACTTAACTATATAGTGAAATCTGCAGTGTCAATTCAACTCTAGTCCATTTGGATACTGTACATTATGTGTACACTCAGAGTTACAAAGAAATACATTTACACACTGGCCTTGTGTATATAGCCTACATGTGTGCCTTTCCACAGCCTATTAATCACACAAATAGCATCCCCATTCCGGGCATGCATAGTAGGCTAATCTGGGTTCCCAGAAGTTTTTCTCTTTTTTCGCCAAGTAGGCAAACATTTTGGCTACAGTGAACATTTGGAGGAAAAAAAGCTGATCTTCAAGGTCACAATAATGACTCATGTCCTGAGCTTGTAGAAAAGTGTCAATGCAATGCACAAGGAGGAAGTAGGGTTTAAGTGGTCATTGCAGCCTGCTTATAGGTAGTTTGTGATCATGTGGAACTTGTGTTCAAGTGCAGATTGTTATTCTTATAGCCTACAAGATTTAAGGTTTTTTGTTCAGCCTAGTAGGCCTGGGATGTCTGTTTATCAGCTTCTCTCTCAACTTAGGTTCAAGCTCTGATAAACCCTTTTAAATGATAAGCTTTACAGAACAATCTTTTTTTGCAGTCATATATATCGCACTTGAATCGGGCATTGATCATCAGCATAAAGACTCATATGTCTTCATTGTGACATATTGCATTGCCACCAAGGCAGGCTGGCACATTCTCCACAGTAAACAGCACACAGTAAAATCTGCTGTGTTAATTCAGTCCAGATTGTGTACAAAATACAACCAAATACTATTTTGTACAGTCACTGAGTTACATTTACACAGAGGATGTTATGCTGCTGGAGACCCGCAGGTGTTAATTTGTCACCTCTAGTCTAGCTGTCTCTGTTCCCCTCCTCCTATCCTTCTCTGGTGCTCTGGTAGTTTGGTCTCCATCAGGGCCATTAAGACCAAATATTAGTGGTTTCTTTGTGAATAAACAACTCAGTGATGCTTGTTGCTTGGGGTAAACAACGTCATAAATCCACTACACTCGAGACCCCACGCAGCACTTTATTATTTTCTCTTAAACACCCTATGTGAATGTAAACATCGTATGCAATCAATCACACTTAATTAAGTCCCCATTAATGAATCACACCATCTTTCCTCATGAACGACTAGAGGGTCTAGTTATTCCCCCTACCACTGTGTGCTCTAAAGCCAGGCTTTCCTTATCAACCCCAGCTGTGTGGGATGACAAAAACCATGGCTCCCAACAGGGGAAAGGGTTAGCTGGGCTGGAAGAGGAGGATTAGTATTTAGCAGATGCATGGACTGGGGGGGTTATAGAAGTGTTTGTAGACCCCTAAACCTTCGAGGACCCTCAATTTGATACGCATCAGACCCCCAGTTGATTTATTTATTTTTAATCTCTAGGACCCAATCTAGTTTATCTCAGTGAAGTCTGAGAGACACGCAAAGGGTTTATTTGGTTCCTAACTATCAATGATTTAGCTGAGAACCCCCCTGCTACCCCCCCAGGACTACATTGATAACCACAGTCCTAAACTGTACGCATGCCAAGCCACTGATGCCATGTTGTTGGAGTTAAAATCCCTGTGTGACATATATACAGAGTATGTACTGTGGATGCACTCAACCATGAGAGCAGTTGGAGCTCGTACATGCATCATATGCACAAAGTACAGCAATCGACACATTGATACTAAAAAATCAAGATTTTCTAGTTAGGGTTAGGGTTACATAAGATTACATAAGAATAATAAAACCGCCACAAATAAATCATAATAAAGAGTACCAGTAATAATAAACAATGCCAAAGAATAGTAAAAAGCAGCGGTGGTCAGATGGATTGGCTCTGTGCACTTTCAGAGCATGTTTATTTGAATGAACAATGAAAACCATCGTGTTCCGGCTTGGATCACTGGAACTAACACGGCATACTTTGAGTTCCTATTTCATTATCAAAATAAAAACTATTTCTCAAGGTTTTAAAGAAGAATAAGCGGGCCCTGGGCTACAGGTTGTGAATTGCTGGTGTGCTGTATTATTCCTCTGACACTGGTCAGACTCAGGGTGGCTTGCATCAAGAGATGGAAGGTGACATCATGCTGGGAAGGGGCTTGGTGGGAACCCTAGCCACTCTCTGCTCTGGCATCACAGACCTCCCAGGGTGCCCCTGGAGATGGAACTTATTTTCAGGCAGGGGGTGAAGTCCTGCTTTGGCTTGGTTTAATAACAGGATACACGTTTACTGAGCCTTGTGGTTCTGAGAAAGGAAGGCCTTGGCGGCTCAAGCAGAAGTCCAGATGTTGAAGATGTAGCGACAACAATGTATAGACGATGAGATTCAGTCGATATCATCACTTATGATCCACTAAAACAGTGGTTCTCAAAGCGAGGTCCAGGGGCCCTCAAGGTTCCTTGAGTGCGTTACTAATGGAGAGAGCAGAAAACCTGCGCTCCAGGATAAATAGTCTTTAAGGTGCACGGCTCGATAATGACCTGACAAATGAAGAAGTAGCCAGCACACAAGGAATATCCTTTAATCCTTTTCACACGGTTTATTTACCTCTTCTCTGCACGAGAAGAATTGTGCGACATGTCGGTGTATCTGACCCTTCCCTCCGCCTGTATGTTTTTGTTTTACTTTGTTCAGGACGTTTGTGGGCGTCAACCTTTGGGGATTTTTGGGTGTGCGCTTCTTGGTGTTGTTGAGGGCTAACTTAGAATGTTGTGTTTGTTTAACAAATGGCAACCAGGTATTTGTTCCCTTTAAGAGTGAGGAATGGAAATTCATTGTTGTTTCTGTCCCTCAAATTTGGCAGCAATACTCTAATGTTGAAATGTCAGGCTGTGACCGGTCAGGAGAGAAAGTGTTGTTGCGTTTTAATAATGATCTTAGCTCGTCTGCGAGGGCCCTACTTCCTACATTATTATTAACAACCTTCTAACTTATATCCTACAACAGGGGTCTTCAACGTTTTCAGGCCAAGGACCCCTTAGTTGAGAGAGAGAGAGAGAGATGAAGCAGGGACCCCCACAACCTTTTCATAGATTCCATATAGTTTAATAATTTGACAGCACAATCTTATATTTGGATTCATGTCAATTTGTGTTTGTCGATATTTAACCACTTGAACAGTCAATACTTCATTAACTTGACATTTCACTCTGTACTTAGTCTGCTCTTTTTACCCTCGACACCAAACCTCTTTGCCGAAAATAGCCGATCTACAAGCTCACAACGCCTCGCAGTGCGAGGCGTTGTGAGCTTGTAGATCTGCTATTTTTGGCTAAAGTTCTCAGAATATGGACACTAGGACACTAGTGGTTAATATCAAAAAGGAGAACATTTTTTTTCTATTACTCAAAGATTTGGCAGCCCCCCGTAGTAACTCTGGGGACCCCCTGTTGAAGACCCCTGTCCTACAAGACCTACAGTACATCATGGCAGTGATGCTTCAACATGTTGATGATGTCATTCCAATCAGCAGATAAGAGGGAGGGAGAGGTCTTCTCTGTCAGTGTTTGATTGAACACATGGTTATGTGTGTTGTTGTAAATACTGTACACAAGGACTACCGTATGATTGATAGTATTCATGCTGTCCTCACAAGTCACAACTCCTCTTCAGGCCATGTGGTGTTTACTTTTATGTGGGCTCAGGGTGGCAATGCCAATGAAGAAAGCACACTAACAACCACTTATTTTATCATTGCACAATAGTGTCATGCAAACAAATAAGGACACCTACTGTAGTTAAACGTGAGAAAGATACAATCTGGTTCTTATTTATTTTAATGAATAAAAATTTGTTTTTACCAATCTTGTATGGTAGTGTACAATACATTATAACCAGTAAGACTCCCTAAATCGGGAGATAAGCGACCGTCAGGTTGCAAACACAAACTTTAGAATGCAATGGTCGACAATCAGGAGCAAATGTGGGAAATGGGACAGATCCATGTTGATGACATGACCTTTGTACCGCTTTGCGTGATTTTAGGGCAAAATCTGTAGAAGCAGTGTCCAAAAAAGTGTTTTGCAAGAATCGGCCTCATCGTGGCACTAGAAGAGGGGCATGTGAGAAATGAGGGGTGGAGGTTGTGGTTTGGCAGCCAAGGAGTGTGTGTGCAAAGTTTGGCATGGATAGGGGCAACGGTGGCGGAGATAGGGCAAAAGTATGACGTGACGTGGCGTGACGGACCGACAGACGGACTGACAGCCGGTTGAGGTTTTGATAGTCACTGCGACCTGACGGTCGCAACTGGTACCTCTGCAGCGGCTGGAGGTGTCTCCCTGCTCTTCCGTTGGGGCATTGGGTTAGGTAATAATAGGACACCTACTGGGCGACTTATGTCGATATTTGAAGCAGACTGTTGCATTTATCTCCCTCTGTCGGGACAGCAGAGGCATAAAGCCTATGGATCGTGGCTTTAAGCAATCAGGAACACACACTGGAGGATTGATATGCAGGAAGCCATCCGCAAGCTTCCTTTCTAAAGTACCCTCTCTGTCTGCACTTTACTCTCTCTCTATTTCGCTCTCTCCCTCGCTCTCTTCCCCCCCACACTCACTCTCTCTCTCTCTCCCCCATCGCTCCAGCTCTCCCTTGGTCAGTGGGAAAGACCGAGCATCAGATTTCCTTGGGCTCGGGGTATAAATAGCTCCAGTTTCTGACTCTCATCCTAACCACAACACTGGAGGATTCAAGTGACTGCAACCACTGAGAGAGAGACACACGCACGCACGCACACACACACACACACACACACACACACACACACACACACACACAATTTCAACAGGGTGGAGCAGTTACTATGGCAAGATGACAGAAACCCCTCATCATGTACTTTAAAGTTGCATTGTGAAATATATATTATTTTGATAGTCAGTCACAAGGCCTGAGAAGGATATCGTCGTTGTCGGGTGGAAACCTTGTATGTCCAAAACCGTTTGTTTTGTATTTATCAAAAGTATTTAAACTACTACTACTTTTGTGCGACGGCCTTGTATGATGAAGCAGGGCTTTGCTTTGTGAAAAAAAATATACAAATTTTAAACTTGGAGATACGAGGTTTCTGCCCGACAGTGCCGATGTTGTGCTCTGTGGAGGTTGAATTGAGTTGTTGGCATTACGCTACAGACTGTGAGCTACCCTCCATGGGTGTCATGAATGTCAGATTTATTGCAACGTGTCACCATTTAAAACCTGCCCCCCCATCGCCTTACTTCCCAGTTCCACTACAGCTGACGTTTCAGTGCAAGAGGACTTTCATGTCATGTTTTGATTCCTTAATGTTTTATTAACGTTCATCATTTAATGAAAAGCAAACAAGTAATATGATAATATGTATAATATTGAAAATATTAAATGCACACATAAACAGAACTTCATTGTAATGATTCACTTAAACCGTGCAACCTGCTGGGGGGTTGGCACAAAATGGAGATGCTAGTTTGAAACTGGTATTTAAAAAAAGCATCAAGTCAAATCATCTGGCAAAAAAGTCAAATAATGTGCTGTATCATATTGTGTTCATAACATTCATGCAGTTTAAATATTTCAGGGTTTTGCGGGCTTGGTTGTTGGCATCCAAACAATCGGTCCATCTTCTCTCTTCCCAATCATTGATCCTCAATGTCCACTTGGCACTTGGCCAGGACCTATTTGTACACATCAATGGGAACTATGAAGTACATAGTTGATATTTATTGAGAAGTTGAATGCTTTGAGTTTAAGGACCTTAGTGTGAAACTATGATCTTATAGTGAAACTACTGTATGAGCTAGCGCAACAGTTGCACTGCCAGGGCAGATCAAAAATGATATAAATGTCACGGGTAAAAATATAATCTATGCATGTTTTGTAGTCATGTGCATTTATAAGCCATTCCTATAAGGTATCAGACGGTACCAGGAATTTTAGGAATCCCAGAGAACAGGCCTAAACCACTTTAACACCCAGAGGCAGCTCCCCCCCACCCCCCCATGCCATCAGCTGAGTTTTCAAATGCCAACAGTTCAAAGACACTCTGGTCTAGTGGCCTTAAGGAGCATTAAATAATATATTTAGAAGGTTTAACTCAACGGCACACAAAACAGAAGTTGTTGTGGATCAGTTATGATGAGACCATCTTGGTTCTTGCCCTCTACACACTTTTGGAGCAATTGTGAATTTAAGTCGATTTACTGTTCACGTTCTTGACTGACTTACTTAAATTGACTTAAAAATAAACTGCTTCTGGATGGCTAACTCCCTTAATGGATCTAATGTAATGGCAGGGAACGGATCCGCTTTGGAGCTAATTCCCCTTGATCAGAGTAAGCTCATTGCAAATTATTCTTGCAAATGTACTATGTAAACTAAGGTAGTTTGCCTTTCGCAATGTCACTTTTATTGAGCACTCCTATGCCAACCAATCGTCTAATTGGCACGATAACTATAGATATAAATATATTGTTTTAATCGTAAAACAACATATATTTAAGTCCTAGCTCAAGTGGATGTCAGAGTCAGAGTCCACACCACAACCATAATGAGATGTGTGGATGCTCACTCACATAATAATCGTTCCAGTTAATCGTTTTAGTGCTTGTTGTGGACGGTCCTTTATAGCCTTAGATTTTGTGCCAATCTTATATCTCTTTATTTTGCTTAAATATTTCTATTCCGTTATTATTTCTTTCGTTTTTCAGTTGGAAGTGGGGTTTCCAGTTTGAACTAATATAAGCAGGCACACTGCACATGGGGACAGGACAGGTGTAGCATACGGGAGAGGCATGCATACATACATAGGCACAGTACTGTTAGCTATTGGCTGTTTGATTGACAAAAAGACTCGTGGGGAAATGGAATGTATACATTGGAGGTGTAATTTACATGAACATTACATTCTGGACACCAGCCAATCATGTTCAAAGTATCCGTCTCATATGGTGCATTTTTCATATTGCATCCAATATGCCCTGTGACTAATGGACTGTTGCGGGCATTACGGAACTCACCCAGACCGCAAACCCTGATGGTAAACTAGATCTCTGGCTATCATATTGTGTTTTCTATAGAGATTGTTATTATAATACGAGCCTTACAGGCTGTTTGGTGTCTCGTAGTCTATTATTAATGGGATGTGGCTTTTGCATACACCGACTCGTAGATGGAACAACAGTAGGCCTGCTCTCTCCTGAACAGTAGCAGAATATTAATGTGCAGGTGAACCGGGAGGGAAATGCACACGAGCATGTTGAGATGTTTACTGAATTCTCTGTAAACATTTCTCTCTCCCTCAATGCTCAGATGACACTAAAATCAAGATTGCTCTCTCTCTCTCTCTCTCTCTCTCTCTCTCTCTCTCTCTCTCTCTCTCTCTCTCTCTGTGTCTCTCTCTCTCTCTCTCTATCTATCTCTCTCTCTCTCTCTCTCTCTCTCTCTCTCTCTCTATTATTATTATTGTCTCTGCGGTCTCTATTATTATTGTTTTTATTAAGTTTAGCTTACTTCTATTACAACTTCTGCTAGCTCTACTTGAATCTTGTCAATCTTGTAAATATAGGATTTGTGTTTCAAGTCAATGTAGACGACAGCTATTAAAGGATTATTTATCTGACAGCCCTAGCGATTATCCACAAGTACAATTGTCTGCAGCCAGACAGAGGACATTTTTAAAATTAAAAATGCGGTTTTGACAATTCAGGACCTTGGACAGTGACCACCATGGGCTAAATTAGCAACACAACACACAACACAACACACCACCAACTCTGCCAGAGCAGAATGCCCGCCAGGTTGGCACCATGTCTCAGTGGTTAGAGCTGTGGCAGCCAGAAAGTCCTGGGTTCAAACCCAGTTCCCATGAGTCTTGATTGTAACCTTCACAAGCTGGCCGTAGACATGTTATGAGAGAAGTTATGGATATATGGGAAAGGTTGCACATTTACAACCATGTCATAATATTTGTGAGTGACGTCAACCTTTAATTGAAAAATGCACCGAAGAATGGGTACCTTTGCCACACTATACAAAATGATTGATCTTCTCACAACAGAACAATGAGATATAGGTTGGAAATTGGCAAAATCTCAGCTATAAGAATATTAATGGAACATGTAGTGCCTGTAGAAAACCTACTGTATTTCTGTGTTGTCTTGATTAATTGCCAGAGGCGACATTTCAGGTTTATACAGTAGTAGTTTACACTCCACTTTGTTGGTCGGTTGGTCTGACACTAACCAACAAATGTTCAAGCCAAAACTCAGAGCTGGTTTTATCTGATCCCTAAACAGAAAAGACTAATGACAAAAAAAAAATCTTTTGACTGAATTTTATAGTTTTGCTCTTGAATAATCAATCTATTATGTTACATTACAAAATTGTTTATGGGCTGCATGATAATCCCATACACGGTTTGTTGAGAAAACTGTGGGTACAAAATATGAACCAATATTAGCTGGGGGTTGACTTTAATTTAATTGTAGTTTTTGCAACAGCTAATCTGTCCAGTGACCACATCTGTTATGTATTTATCTGTAGTGGCAGAGCAACCCAAAGCCTTTAGTCTGCACTCTGTAGTCAACTGACCTGTTGTCAGTATTCTTCCAAGTTTCCAGAGTCTGTGATGCATCACTCAAGGCCACTCACTCACAGCCGCTGAAGTCCCAAGACTCCAGATGGTCTGACCAATCTGGACCATGGAGTTATCTCCAGCGCACCACATGTCACAACTCAATGGGACGGCCCACATTCACTGTCCCTTTCGGGAGAAACCCAATGCAGTAGAATCAGTTTGGAAATTGAATTGTATACAGAGTTATTTTTACAAACTTACACAACTGTCTGTCTTATTATTATTATTATTTTGACTTGGGGATCACTTCCTAGCGTTGCATTCTGCACACATTAGCATTGCGACAGTTATGTCATATCGAGTGGTTGTTGCTGCAACTGGATTCAGTATTTCTCATGAGGTCACCTCCAGAGCCTCATTGAATTAGGGATGCTGGGTTCCTGTTCGCTGGAGCGATGCCACCAGCCTCTTTCTCCCCACTCTGCTGGACCACAGCCACACAGAGAGGGGAGATCTTCATTTATTCATCAGGTTTCATCATGGCATGCCGAGCCCAAAATGGCCTATGTCTGCTCTTAAATGCCCCCTGTCCCCCTTAGTGGCTCACTGCCCCCTCCCAACACTCTCAAAAAGAAAAAGGCCTTTTAATGGACACCCTGCTTTTAGCTGGCTTGTTGTTTTCTCTCGAGGGGGTGAGAACCGGCATATAGAAGTCTTGAATCTGTGACCCCCCCCACCCCCCCTCTCAGTAAGTGTGGGAATTTCAAGTGAATTGAAAAGGGGACTCTCTAAGGGACTGGTGGAAGAACCTGTGCAATTGTCCGTGGTGTTATTGATACGCAGGGGTCTCTTGTGAGGTGGTGCTAGCAAGCTGCTGAATGCTGATGTAGCCGCACTCCCTGCAACACCACACACACACACACACACACACACACACACACACACACACACACACACACACACACACACACACACACACACACACACACACACACACACACACACACTTAAGAGCACTGCTGGGAAACTGTGTGCCCTCCACAGTTTTAGCTTGTTTGGCAACTTGCGCAATTAAACTGTTCGAAACTTGAAGATGATTCAATTACTTCTAAATTGCGGAGTCCCGTGTGCATGTTGTGTGAAGGGACAGGTGGTCGATCTCAGTTCAGCCTGAGTGGTCCAGAGAGAGGGAGTGTGTCAGGTACCCCCCCCTCACCCCCCCCCCCCCCCCCCCCCCCACACACACACACACACACACACACACACACACACACACACACACACACACACACACACACACACAACACACCTCCATGGTCTTGCTTATGTTCCACTCTCTTCCTTCTGGTTCTAGCTGGCGGAGCTGCTGTGGTGTGACTTTGTATTTAGACTAATTTATATTGAAACATTCATTTGCTATAATTGATTTCTTTGCTTTGTGGCTCTTTCAGCAGCTACCAGGGTTAGTGTTGGCTTGGCTCATCCATCTTCTCTGCTATCCACTTTCCAAGGGAGTGCCCACCTCAATATAAATGCACTGCACTGCTACTAACATGCATTAACAGGCACAGTCATGCACTATGATGCTCTACCATGTACTAAACATGCATTAAAATGAACATTCCCTAAAATGCACTATCATGCTCTACAATGCACTAACAAAACATGCATTACGACGCATACGTACACCAACATGCACTATCATGCATTGACCCACTCATTGATGGCAAAGGATAAAGGATGATCTTCTGTTCCTGAGATACAACAGATTGTCATTTTGACCTTGACCAAGATTGTGCCCTTGACCTTTTGACCTCCTATGTCCTATGTCCTATGTTTTTCACATCCTGGTGACCACTCCCAACTTTATAGCTGACAGTCACGCTGATGAGAAGTAGCTCAGAGCAGTGACTCTCGACATAATATGAAATAAATATTTAAGAAAAATGATGTTACTTCTTTACAACAAAAATGTGTTTAATTGTATTACAGATGCATAGGAACTTAATATGTTAGTTCCATAACACAGCAGGAACACAATCGATATGATCACTAAAATAAACATGCTCTGAAAATGTCTGTGGCCCACCCATCTGACCACTTAACACGGCAGCCATCTGGCTTGTGTTAAGTGGTCTATGGTCATTTATAGATTTTTAAGTAGAACCCTATCCAGAAAAGATTGAGAATCACTGGGCTAGAGCTTCAAGTTGAAACTATCAACAGCTTCCCTAATCGCAGTGAGAAGAACAGAAACAGCCGTACCATCCCCCATTCACTCCATCCTGTCACACCGTCATCTGAGGCTGTCACCACTTTGTGCAGCCTCGCGTGTGACTTCTGCTTCTCCTTGGCTCTGAGCTGCAGAGCAACGATCCCAAACGTTTACAGAACGAGACAATGTGGTGTCTCCCCGTCGTGATTCAAACGTACAAAAAAAAGCATTACGAATGAATCACTTCACTTTAAAAAATATAGCTCACACGTTAACACAATGCAACGCAAGCTTGTAGATCTGATATGTTTACAATTTTTGGAAAAATAAAAACGAATAAATCATAATAAATGTTATGTAATTTTTGAAAACATCTTAGATTATAGATTATTTTTGTAGAAAATGTTAAAAATGTTGTCATGACCCCATAAACATGAGACTCAATACTGCTTGAGGATGTGTTGGCAGACACACTGTGCAAAAGCGAGCCATTAAATTGCCTCAAATGCTTGCATTTCCTCCTTTTTTTGTAACCCCTGCAATTTCAAGTGCATTGCCACTTCATGCCCAGGCAGCAGAACTAGAGGTTTATGTGCACGTACGATAAGTTAAAGTGATGTAGACCATTGGGTTGTACTGTACACAGGTAGGTAGGCCATAACAGAAGTAGATATTTCTTATCTGAGAAATGGCCAGTGTTTGTGGTCTGAAATGTGATCAATAGCGCTTTCTGTCAATATCTGCGGGTGGGGCAGGGATAATTTTGGCCCTTCTTTCTGGTAAACTAATAAGTAATGATTGAGGTTACACTGATATTGGTGATTGATTTCCGTGAGATTTTTATTTTTGCTTTATTTAGATGGGAGAGTGTAGACAGTACACAAAGGAAACAGAGGGCAGAGAGGGGAGATGTGAGATGATTTTGATCTTCAAGTGATAAAAGTGAGATTTTGTTTACAATTCACCAGAAAATAGAAGAGACCTTTATGCAATTCCTCGCTCATGGAGCACAGGAGCTGAAACGAATTTGTAATCTGTAGAACAATGTTGGCGCCTTGTTGTTAGCTTGAAGGTCAGTGCTTTTAGGCAAGGGACACCGTTTTGTGATGGAGTATAACTTCAGCTCTACATTTAAATGTAGCTCTGCCTCTGCAACCGCTGCTGCTATTGTCTGACGACGTTCAATTTAACCACTTAAGCCCTATTTTATACTCTACCGCACTGACCGACAAGCTCACAACAAGTCACAAATGTGAAAGCTGTGTGAAATGAGACATTCTGTTTAAACCAGAGAAGAGGAAATCCATGCTTTTTTTTACCCCCTGATTTCAATTTTTCAATTTCAATTTAGTTAGACTAAATATTTTTAATTGAATTATCAAGGAGTTAATCTTGGTGACCAGTTGAAGTCGGGTTGGTTTCAAGCAGACAAGGCAGATGTCACGTTTGCAGGCCTTTTATGAATTCTCCAGTGGAGCGAATACCGAGACCACAACCGACATATGGGTCGTCTGCACCCTCGCACCTCGCTGTCTGGCCCCTCTTCGCTCCACTAGGTCCCAACAATCAGTGGGCCACGCCCGCATCTGACCCATCTTGGCTATCGGTCATTTGGGACCTTGCCTTGAGCTTTGAGTGCACTGGCTTTTACTGAAAAACCATCGCTCTGTGTGTGGTAGTAAAGCAGGCCAGTGCAAAAGCTGCTCTCAACTCATTTGCTGACCATGTGCTATAACTTAATTATGAAAGACACAGTGTTAGTATTTGAATACTTTTAATAAGTATTGTGAATATACATTCATTTCCTTTTTTGGGGGGGTTTTTAAAGATTATTTTTGTCTTTGTCCTTTATTAATATTACAGTAGTCTAACAGATAATGGGGGAGATAGATGGGGAGTGACACGCAGGAAAGGTCATCGGGATCGGGAGTTGAACCCGCGACACGCTATCTGGCTGCATCCGCAGCCTAGGTGCACGGACTGCTACCCTAGTCGTTGTTCGGGCCAATATACTGTACCTGATATTTAAAGAGCATTTGTGATGTTATGACATTTCGGTAATGCTATAGTGGACATTGTAACAGAATCTTTCTTGGATATTCATGAATGGCAGCTTTGCAACGTTCAGTTTATCAACTCTCCTCTTTCACAAAGGCCATGCGTCCTGTCCAGGGAAGATGTTTGCTGTGTTATTTAGGACTTAGGCTACGGTGCTTCATTCTGTGTGCTTGATTTCTCCTCTGCCGAGTTCAGCAACTGCATATCTGCTTGGAGTAAATTCTTTTCAAAAGATTTTAGTTCTCTGAAAAGTGGAAGCTTTTGTGCCGTCTGGTTGCTCTGTTTCAACTTCCTGTTTGCATGCCACACACCAGCAAATAGGGCGATGCACTCTTCCTTTGTTAAGGTTTGCATGCAGAGTAGACCTCAGCCAATAACATCTGCTCTTTTAACATGCAAAAACAACGAGCATTTTCATTTTATGACGCCTTACTATTTAAGGCACCCTGAGAAATACAGACGCAAACACTGAACAGCAAACAGATGAAACCAAAGATCCTGCCCATCTACCCCGGAGTGTCGTGTCCCATTCCATCAGTCTATTTATTTTATTTACTTTTTTTAGCTGGGTACTTGTCTATTTATTTTTCTATAATAATATCCTGTATTTGATCTTTGCATGATTTTTCCCCATAGATAATTACCTTATTTTGTACTTGGTCTTATGACAGTCAGTGACAGTGTCTCGCAAAAATAGCTGATCTACCAGCTCCGAACATGATGCGACCCCGTTTGTGATATAGCCTACAGTATGCTTAAATTGGAATGTATGAATTGCAGGTGACACATCCTATTATAAAAAATATATATATTTCATATTGTAGGTGTAGTTGGTAAATGTGAATACCATCTATGAACAGAGCACTTTAGAAAAGTGGTTCTCAACCTGTGGCTCGGAACCCCCATTGGGGTCCCCACATGATATTAGGGTGGTCCCCTGATGACAGTGAAGAGACAATTTAAGGATTTTTAAGACCTTTTACTGTCCCCCGCCCCCCCAAAAAAATAAAAATAATAAAGACATCACTACATCAACAAACAATACTATAAAAACTGGTCAAACATTGGCCAAAAACAGCTTTTCAGGGCTTTAAATATTCTGTCTAACAAGGCAAATGTGTTGCTACTGTGGGATTGCAGTATAAACAGTCCTTCTCCGCTGTGCTAACAGAACAAACCCCTCATGTATTCTGCTCCATTCAGCAGATGTGACTTCTTGGTGCAGTCACAATGAATCATTCATTTGACTGGGATCATCTTATTAACACTTAATGTGTTCATCTTCTCAACACTGAAATGAGCTCTTTGCTACTTTGAGCAAATCTGCTTGCAGATGGGTTGTTTAAGCAGAAAAGGTGCATAAACAATGTGTGCCTTGCTTGTCACAATGTATAGCCTTGTTTTGTTATCAATAAATATTATATAATAGGGCATTAACGAAAAAGTCGACAAGTCAGTCGACTTCATTACACAAGTCGACTCCCACCAGGGAAAGTGAAAATAGCTGATCTACATGCTCACAACGCCTCGCGTTGCGAGGCGTTGTGAGCATGTAGATCAGCTATTTTCCCAATTTCTGCCTCTATATATTTGACAATTTGGCCAATGTTTAATTTCTCATTTTAGAGGTATTAAAAAGTCCTTAAATTAGCACTTTAGAAATGTGAAGATACCCTCTATACACTTAAACTTTATGTTGGCTTGTTTACAGTTGAGTGAGAAAACAATGTTTCACATTAAGTTAATCATCTGGGGACCCCCCAAAATAACTGGGGGGTCGTGTGTGATGTGATGGCGTCATCAAACGATAAAGTCGACTTCAACTCAACTTTTTACTGAGTCAACATGCAAAAATCACAAGTCGTTAATGCCCTATTATATAATCACATTAGTTAATATGCCAGCAAGCTTTCAAAAGACATATAGACCTGGTTGTTCTGTTATTGTGTTAGTTTGAGTGATGAAGCCATACTTGACCGTCAGAGTACAAGTCAAGTTTTCTAAACCAAGCCACTCGCTTCCACCCATTCCTATGAGGACATGCAGTGGCTACTGCATGTCCTCACTCAACCTTATCAGGATGAGTCACCATCAAGCAGAAAGGTGTTGAGCAACGCAGCCACAAAGTTAAACAGAGGTGCAGTTATATATGATTCAAACAATTATACCACTTCACCGCCTGTTGAGTCATTTCAAGTACCGTATCCAATGGACATCGTGAAGGACCAGTGTAGGGCTGTCACGATGTGACATTTTACATGGTGATTAATTTTTGCTCAAATAATTGCGATTAACGATTTCATTGTGTTTTTGTCGTTGACAATTACATTTCTGTTTGGCTTGTAGGCTTTGAAGTTGCATATGGCAGATATGACACATAACCTAAATATACAAAGAAATGACAGGCATATTTGACAATGTTCTTTTTTAAGTATAAAGTTGTCAAATATGTCAGTAATTTCTTTGTATATTTAGGTTACGTGTCATATCTGCCATGTGCAATTTCAAAGCTTACAAGCCAAACAGAAATGCAATTGTCAGCGACAAAAACACAATTAAATCGTTAATCGCAATTATTTGAGAGACAATTAATCATCATGTAAAATGTCATAATCGTGACAGCCCTAGGGTTAGGGTTAGGGTTAGCCCTAACCCTAACCCAGTGTTTGGGAACCAGTGGTCTTATACGGTTATAAACTCACTCTCAGCTCTCCAAACCAGTGGCAACAAAGTTCCTCGTCACTAAGGACAGAGAGGGAGCTTCCCGTTTCTGTCCAAATAAACTTGTTGGCTTTGTAATGGAACACTTCATGCAGCCAACACAGCTCTGAAATAGAATAGCCACGTTGGATTGAAAGGACCTCTTTGTTGTTCCACTCCCTCCATCCACCCCCTTACTGCCACATCTGTGCTGCACATTTTGACTGTTTGGGTGTGAATGTGGCTGGGATGGGAGCTCCTGTACAAGGCAGGGTGACTGACTGGATGCAGTCATTCTCACCTCCCCTGCCAGTCCCTCACATCACCTGTCTGCTCCCCGCCTCCCCCTACAGGTTACTACAGGGACGACAGCCAGAAGTGACCTCCACTCCACCATGGGATCCTACAATGGATCATGAACCACTAGAATCCCAGCATCTGTATTCTGGGGGGAAGATTAGACAAAGAGCTTGAGATTTTGGTGTATATTTCGGTTTCCAACCCTTTTCATATCGAGGTCCATTAATTATTGTCTCCACCAGCCGAAGGCATGGGGGAGAGTATGTTTTCCCCTCCGTCCGTCCGTGTGTCCGTCCGTCCGTCCGTGTGTCCGTGCGTGCGTCCTCGCAGTTTGTGTGCAGCTAATCTCAGTCGCCGTTGGCCCGGTCGCTGCCAAAGTGAGCACACACATTCCCTGGATGCCAATCTAGAACCTCTGCCCTAAATTTTTCAAATGGGCTTTTTCTAGCGCCACCTAGTGGCCGATGTTCGCAAGACACATTTCTGTGCACTACTCTTACAGATTTTGTCCAAAAATCCCCTAAATTTTTCAAATGGGCTTTTTCTAGCGCCACCTAGTGGCCGATGTTCGCAAGACACATTTCTGTGCACTACTCTTACAGATTTTGTCCAAAAATCCTACAAATCGGTAGGCAGTATCTCGACAGTCATGTGATCGACACGGATCTGTCCGATTTTTCATATTCCATCCTGATTGGCTAAGATTTGCTTCCAAAGTTTGTAGGATTGAGCCGTTTGGAACAAAATGCCTCAAATCCCAAACGCAAAGTGCAATTATCATGAAATCGCGCACAAATGTTCCCACTAGGTCGAAGAAGAAATGCCACTTAACATTTTTGAAATCAGCCTCATGGTGGCGCTATAACAGGCCGATTTGTGGTTTTACCTATAACTCCACCGATCAGTTTCAAACTTTGTAAGCGCATTCCCTAGAGGCTAAGGATAAACCTTTGCCCTGCATTTTTCACATCAGCCTTTTATAGCGCCACCTTTGGGCCGACTTATGTAAAACACATTTTTGGATATTACTCCTTGAGATTTTATCCAAAGATCACGCAAATCGGTACACAGTATCTCTATAGTCATGTGATCAAGTCCGATCCGTCTGTATTTCATATTCCATCCTGATTGGCTAATATTGGCTTCCAAAGCTTGCAGGATTGCTCCGTTTTTGAACAAAATGCCTCAAATCATCAACGCAGCTTGCGATTACCGTGAAATTTGCCACACATATTCCCACTAGGTCAAGGAACAAATGCTACCTTTTTCACATTGGCCTGTTATAGCGCCACCAGCAGGTAGACTTTAGCAAAACTCATTTTTGGAACACAATGCTTCAAATCATGCATGCAGCATCAGATTGCCATGAAAGATCTAAGGTGAAGAACATATGCCACCCTTTTTACATTGGCCTATTATACAGTAGCACCACCAGGACGCACGGCCTGGTGGACACCTGTGCTCGGAAGAGCACTGCTTCTAGTTTATTCTGCATTTGAGCCACGGACCACAATATTTTGATGAGTTGACAACCAAAACGTAGAATATTTTGTTATCGTTGGATACATTTTGTACACAATTCCATGCTGTATTGATACCATAGGATAGATAACAGGCACACATTGATCAAAATAAACATTTCTTCTTCATTCTTTTTGTGTAGACTTCTTGTAAATTAAGTAATGCAGACGTTTAACAATAATTCAACTCTCGAGAGTGTAAAATGAAACCAAATGGACCTGTCAGTGGTTTTACACTCTTAAGAGTTAAATATCTCTAAGTGTCCATTTGGTTACCAACTCTCCATCATTTAGCTGTTGCAACTTGGAATAGAAGGTTTAAAGTGGTTAATTAAGCTCATTATTTTAACTTTAACTGATAATGTAGAAAATACAAATCTATGGGTTCATTTGGTTACACTTGTTTGTTCACTCTCACATACTTGTTCACTCTCACATACTTGTACACTCTCACTTACTTGTACACTCACTTGCTTGTACACTCTCACTTACTTGTACACTCACTTGCTTGTACACTCTCACTTACTTGTACACTCACTTGCTTGTACACTCTCACTTGTACACTTTCAAATGTCTAAAATAACTAAGGATTTTACTGTGCGTGCTTTAGGTTTGGGATAAACTAAGAAAACGGGCTGTGGACATTATCTCCTCAAATAAACACACTTTTAACGATTGAACCACACGAGCAATTCATGTAGGTAATGAAACACACATAACAGCTGCAACGTTCATGGTTTATATGTTAACGGCCTGGGTGTTATTTATGTCACTGAACACAACATGAGACTATCTTAAGTTGATGTTAACCACATACACTATTTTCTGTCAATTCCAAACCCTGTGGTAGAAAAAAAACACATTGGAAATGGGATGAGGAAACCATGGCTGACTGACCTCTGGGTTTTAGGACAAAAACTACTTGTAAGAGACTGAAAAATACAATTTCCTACTGTAGCTTGTTTTGGTTTTCCTTCCTTCCTTCTTATATGATTCACCCAGATGCGTCATTTCAGAAAAGAAAAAACTAACAAAACAACAACAAACTAACAAACAAGAGTGACGAAAAAAGGCATGGGCTAAAGCACCGTTCAGATCAAATCTTCATGTCACGACTTCACAAACAAACTTGAAAGTGCTAAAAGTGTGGTTTGTAACGTTCTATAAATGGACAGTTCTCACATCAAGGCACTCAGCAGGGACTGTTTAGCGTTTCCTTGGCAACGGCACTTGTCATCAAGCCACTTCCCCTTGATGCACAAGCCCACTGCAGCACCTGACAGGACAACAACCATTCCCCCTGTATCACTTTAGCTATAGCACAACAACCATTCCCCCTGTATCACCTGACAGCACAACAACCATTCCCCCTGTATCACTTTAGCTATAGCACAACAACCATTCCCCCTGTATCACCTGACAGCACAACAACCATTCCCCCTGTATCACCTGACAGCACAACAACCATTCCCCCTGTATCACCTGACAGCACAACAACCATTCCCCCTGTATCACTTTAGCTATAGCACAACAACCATTCCCCCTGTATCACTTTAGCTATAGCACAACAACCATTCCCCCTGTATCACTTTAGCTATAGCACAACAACCATTCCCCCTGTATCACTTTAGCTATAGCACAACAACCATTCCCCCTGTATCACTTTAGCTATAGCACAACAACCATTCCCCCTGTATCACTTTAGCTATAGCACAACAACCATTCCCCCTGTATCACCTGACAACACAACAACCATTCCCCCTGTATCACCTGACAGCACAACAACCATTCCCCCTGTATCACTTTAGCTATAGCACAACAACCATTCCCCCTGTATCACCTGACAGCACAACAACCATTCCCCCTGTATCACCTGACCTCACAACAACCATTCCCCCTGTATCACCTGACAGCACAACAACCATTCCCCCTGTATCACTTTAGCTATAGCACAACAACCAGTCCCCCTGTATCACTTTAGCTATAGCACAACAACCATTCCCCCTGTATCACCTGACAGCACAACAACCATTCCCCCTGTATCACCTGACAGCACAACAACCATTCCCCCTGTATCACCTGACAGCACAACAACCATTCCCCCTGTATCACTTTAGCTGTATATTGTATATTCTGCTCCATGTATTGCGTTTACTATGAGAACTGTCACAGTTTGTCTGTGTATCTCTGTGTGTCACGCCTGACACTGTGGTTCTATGGGTTTGTCTGTGGTTCTAAGGGTTTGTCTGTGGTTCTATGGGTTTGTCTGTGGTTCTGTGGGTTTGTCGCTCTGACATCATGCTCTGATGTCACTGTGATCACGCTCTGGCTTGATGTCCCTTTTATGCCCATATATGGAGATCGCTGATGTCATCACGAGTCACACTTGCAAATTAATTACGTCCTTGTCCGTTTTATGCCCATATATGGAGATCCCTGTCCCGATGTCATCAATATTAAGCGCATATCTGGGAATGCCCATATTTGCTAATGCCCATATATGGGCATGTTCTGACATCACATTGTTTACTATCATGCTGGGGTCTGGTGCAACAGGTCCGATATACATCACTGGCCAGATAGCCGAATTGGCGCGACTAGTATTTGCCAGACCCATGAAATGGGTAGGCCTACATAAGCAAATGTCGGTCTGTCCGGGTTTTCTATATAAAGGGTATATATGATGATGACATGATGATGACATGCCTACAAAAGGCATGATGTCATAAATGATGATGACAGACAGGGGGTCTGGCACAACCAGGTTGACCTGGTCTAGTATATTATAGACAGACATTCAGCCAACTAGCAATTCTAAGCACAATCACTCGAGTCCGCTCTATAGGATATAAACAGCCAGCCGTCCCTCTTGGATATGGGGGCGAAAACAATAACTCATGCATGAAACATCTAACGCTCTTTCCCCATGAGATATCAGTGTGTTTGTTCTTGTTTTGTTTTTGTCTGTACATGGTGGATTAAGTATGTTTTTATTCCATTTGTGAACGCAGTGCTCTGACTTTAGATAGATTAGTTGAATACCTCTAGTCTCAACGTGTCATTCACAGATAGGCGATTTGTTCCAAATGTAAACATAACACAGATGAGTCCTTTTTTTGTTTTGTTTTATTCAATCTTTTAAAAGCCTCCAGTGGACAGTTGCTGGATATGAGTACAAACATGTGGTACGAAAATATAATGCAATCTTGTTTATAGCTATGATCCAATATTACTTATCCATGTCAAAGACGAGATAATAAACTGAACGCATGTCTTTGTTCTCTCTAGGCATTTTTGCACAGAATCCGGCAAACTGCAGACGAGCAGCAGTGTCTCACACCAGAGCAGGTCAAGGTATGATGGCTTCATATGTTTCTCCTGGAAGTTGATTGAAAGGTTTTGGGCGAAGAGAACATAATAGTCAGAGGGTGGTGCATGCCAAAAGGAACAGATCTGCATGCTAACAAAATGCAACGATGCAGCAACGTTAGCTTGTAGATCTGTTCTTTTTGTCAAGCGACACCATCGCACTACAGATACATTTGGCCTAGAATTATTGAATGCTTTAACTATTGAAAAATAGCAGATATACAAGCTCACAGCGCGGCACCGAGTGCCGCGCTGCGAGCTTGTAGATTTGCTATTTTTTTTTTTAAGTCCTGAAAATGTTGCAAATCTTTGAATATATGTATTTTCAAAGCAAACGTTTGTAACTCAAATTTTGCTTCTGGGGGGTCCCTGGAACTAAATATTTTGAGATGTGGGTCCGTGGCCAAATAAATATCATTTTGGGGGTCCTTCACATGAAAAGGTTTGAGAACCACTGACATAGTAGTCTCTCAAGAACAGACTAACTGAGCTCCAGCTAATTGAAAATGACCTTTTCTTTGACGATGGCTGGCCAGATTGCTGACATAGAAACATAGGTTTTTCAAAAAATCTTAGAAGGATACAAAAGACACTTATAGAATCGGGTCAAAATTCTAATTTTCACGATTTTTCAAAAATAGCAGATCTACAAGCTCACAGCACGCTGTGAGCTTGTATATCTGCTATTTTTCAATAGTTAAAGCATAAAATAATAATACACAATAATGTGTACCCGTTCTGAATGGGTTAAAAGCTGCAATCCTGAACTTATGTTCGTGAATAATACATAATTTAACCAGTGTGTATGATAAAGCATGTTAATAGAATAGTACATCTGCAGTGGTTGGATGAGGTCTTCCTACTCTTTCATTAAGAAATGAAGACCTTAGGTGTCGGGTACGACACATACTGGTTGACAAGTAGTACTGCCTGAAGCTCAGTGGTGTGAAATACTGTAACCAAGTACATGTACTCAAGTATACTGTACTTAAGTACAATTTGGAGATATTTGTTCTTTACTGGAGTATGTCCAGTTTTCAGTACTTTTAATTCTACTCCACTACATCTCAGAGGCAAATATTTTAATGACTCCGCTACAATTATTTGAAAACTTTAGTTACTTGTTACTTTGTGCATTTTGATTATTATTGCAAAACATACATTAACAATTTTGCTGCCATTTTAAACATTGCTGTAGTAAGCAGCTGCCAAATTGTCCTTACCTTTTAACGTGGGCACGTGCACGCATAGTGCATGATCTGTGCGCGACTCATGTACCCCTGCTGTAGCCGCCGGTGTTACATAAGAAAACATTGGAAACGGCCAGTTGTGCGCTATGGTAACACGTGGACACGTTCGCGCACATAGCAGACGATATGTGCGCGGATCATATGCCAGGCGGGCACAAGAATCGAAAAGCTATCAAATAAAAAAAAAACGTGTGAAAAAAGACGATGAAATGAACGTGCTGCTCCTTCCTCTGTTTACAATGTAAACAGATGGGACGGAAGCTACGATTGGGCCTTGGACAGGATACGGAAACCTAGATCCGGTCAGAACCGGAAATACGGCAGGATACAGTTAGGGGGCGGGCCTAAGACTCCGAAACGGCCATATACAGCGATCATACTTTTAATTGTTTCATAATGATTAAAGCTAATTAAATTTCCGGGAACGACGGGCATCGCAGCGTGGTACAGCGGGAAATAACGGTTTCGACGGGGATCGCAGAGTATGAGTTAAACACTTCAGCCCTACTTCCATTTCGGCCATTTGAAATTTGCCTATCTACAAGCTCACAATGCGGCGTGGCGCATTGTGAGCTTGTAGATCTGCTATTGCTATAAAGATACAGAAATGGGACATTCTGTATAATGAGTACTTTTACTTTTGGTACTTTAAGTACATTTTGATGCCAATACTGTTGTACATTTACTGAATTCTGAATTTTGTGAATTCTGGACTTGTAACAGATAGTATTTCTATATTGCAGTATTGATACTTTTACTTAAAAATAAGTAATTTGGGTGCTTTTCCCACCACCTGCTGAAGCTCAAACACAAGTATGGTGCAATATCTGCCCTGGCCAAAGCGTGGACAGACTGGAGACGTTTTTAATAGTGCATTTTTTCTGCTCTTCCTCCCTGTTCCCTCGCTCCTCCTCCTCTCCATAATAATCTCCTCTTTCATTCTTCCCGGGCCAGATTCTGTTTTCCAACATCGAGGCCATCCTGGAGGTGCACAAAGAGGTGCTGTCAGCTGTGGAGAGCAGCCTCCAGCCAGAGCCACAGGCCCAGCATGCACTGGGCCACGTGTTCCTCCAGTTTGTGAGTCGCTCACACGCACACACACACACACACACACACACACACACACACACACACACACACACACACACACACACACACACACACACACACACACACACACGCACACAGAGAAACAACACTCACATAATCTCTCTATAGTTTTGACAACCATACATGATCCCATTATACACACAAAAGCATAATGGGCACACTTTTAAAACGACGCGCACACACACACACACACACACGCACGCACGCACGCACGCACGCACACACACACACACACACACACACACATACGCTCACACGCAAACTCACACACACACACAATTTGTCATGATTAACAGTAGCCACAGGTGTCGGGAAGCACGTAATTCTGCAGTGTAAACAGTCCCCGCTTTAAGCCCGGGTTTATACGCGCAAGCTCACAAGGCGCTGCCTGCATACGGGACGCGTTTGACCGAGCATAAATTAGGCTTAAGTCTCCCCTTTTGTACATGTGTGTCTCTCTCTCTCTCTCTCTCTCTCTCTCTCTCTCTCTCTCTCTCTCTCTCTCTCTCCCCTACACATGCAAACACACAGACATGCGCACACACATGCACAAACCCCCCCCCCCCCCCTCCCATTTGCATCCTGTCAGGCAGACAGAGAGCCTGCTTGTGGCTCCAGTCCAAGCATCCTCCTGTCCTCCAGCTCTCTCTGTTGCTTCCTCTCTGCAGCCCCCCCTCCCCCCCCCCCCCCTCCTCCTCTCCCCTCTGGTTGAACCCACTTGGCCCCGGGGGAACAACAAAGACGGGCCTGTGTGTCCACGGAGGAGGAAGGGATGGTGTGTCCTTCGGCAAGGGGACAATGGTTGCACTGGTGGAGCTCTGTCTGTCTGTCTGTCTCTCTCTCTCTGTCTGTCTGTCTCTCTCTCTCTCTCTGTCTATCTTTGTCTGTCTGTCTGTCTGTCTGTCTGTCTGTCTGTCTGTCTGTCTGTCTGTCTGTCTGTCTTTTGGTCAGTCTGATGTTCACAAGACACTGTTTGGAATCCGTTTTCGTGGGTCGTGAGTGAACATCCCTTTATTTTTTGTTTGAAACATTCTTTTATCAATTAGATTTTCTAAAGATTTTTCTGAAGATCTAAGAATTTCATGAATAAAAAATAATCAAAGAAACGGATCTCGCAAGCTTGCAGATCTGCTATTTTCACTCGTTTTTGGTCCCGGGCAAAATTTCTAATTTCTCTCCGTTTGGGGTCTGGAGCTAAAAAGTTAATGCAGTGGTTCCCAAACTTTAGACACAGACCTGCAGATGGCTCATGTGCAACAATGTGTTTGGGCCTCTACAGATGACGGGACAATACTATGGAAAAGTCACATGTTTTACTACTTTTCAGCGAGTTAATATTCTGTACAGTAGGTCTGTGAGGTCACCAAAACAGATCTTTGAAGTTGCTGGAAATACCACTCAGATGATGCATTCAAGCATGTCTATATCCCTCTGTGTTTCAGTTCTTATCTGCACAGGCTGTTTCCATGTCTGTAGCTTTAAATACACAATGAGCTGCTATTGCCCATGCCCCTCTCTGGAACGGGTTGCCTCGACATGGCTTGCCTATCCCCTGGTCATCTAAAACAAACCCACATGGCCTCTGCATGCTTCTTAACCACGCCTGGAGTGGGTGTGACTGTGGATACTAAGGAGAGCGGCGGGATTGTTTAACGAGTCCCTACTTAACGTAGGAGGAAGGGGAGGCGGATCCGAATGTTTCTCGTTGAATCGGCTTTGACACCTTTTTGCTCAAGCAATTGCTCCTGTCTGGTGGCCTCCAAAACCCTTGGCCTTTGCCCAAATTCTTCTGTCACCCAGGGTTAGAAGACTCCAGGGACATGCTGGGCCCCTGATTCAGCCCGGGAAAAAGAGTTGCAGAGGCCCTCATTGCGCACTATAGAGAGAGATCTCTCTCTATAGCGCTGCTGCTACTGAAAGATTTGCCATTTCAGATCATGACAAGTGACAAGCCAGTGGGCCAATTACTGTACATGAGTTATATTTCGTCGTTGTCGGGTGGAAACCTTCTATGTCCAAAACCGTTTGTTTTGTATTTATCATTTTAAAAATGATTTAAACTAAAAAACAGCAGATCTACATGCGAGGCGTTGTGTGCTTGTAGATCAGCTGTTTTCACTACTTTTGTGCAACAGCCTTATATGATGAAGCAGGGCTTTGCTTTGCGAAAAAATGTATACATCCGAGGTTTCTGCCCGACAGTGACGATTTACTTTGTTGGCCGCCCAGCCCCCAAAATGGAACGAAGGCCGACATTTTATTTTACATTTTTTCCTAATGGCCGGCCGGGAGTTGTCCCGCTTTTCCCAATGGCCAGCACGTCCCTGGAAGACTCTGTCAACCACGATTAGAAGACAAGTTGTTGCCACCCAGCGTTAGAAAACATTCTGTCACCCAGGGTTGGAAGAGTTCTGCCACCCATGGTTAGGAGAAACACTGATGCAGGTTTCCGAGAAACATTGATCCAGTTACACATGAACAGAGTGTTCTCGCAGATCCACTCTTAATTCACAGGTCACAGTGGTACAGCCTGGATGTTTGTCTAATGATTTGTGAGCTTAAAGCCAGGGGTCTTCAGCGTTTTCAGGCCAAGGACCCCTTAGTAGAGAGAGATGAAGCAGGGACCCCCACAACCTTTTCATAGATTCCGTATAGGCCTAGTTTCATCGTTTGACAGCACAATCATCAGTGTATTTTGGATTCATGTCAATTTGTGTTTTAAGATATTTAACCACTTGAACCGTCAATACTTAAACTTGACCTTTCAGTCTGTACTTAGTCATCTCTTTTTCCCCTCTACACCAAACCTCTTATAATAGCTGATCTACAAGCTCACAACACCTCGTAGTGCGAGGCGTTGTGAGCTTGTAGATCGGCTATTTTTGGCTAAAGTTCTCAGAATATGGATGCTAGGGTTCAAGTGGTTAATATAAAAAAGGAGAAAAAGGTTTCTATCACACAACGATTTGGAGGACCCCCTGTAGTAACTCTGAGGACCCCTTAGAGGTCCCGGACCCCCTGTTGAAGACCCCTGATATACAGTATATTTCAGAATCTATACTGTATAGTCATCCTGGTTCATGAGACTCGAGTCGCCCCCAATGGGTGTGGGATTATGCAGAGAACGCAAGATCTCACATTCCATTCTACCCTGGTCTCCAGAAGCTGGTCAATACCCCTGTGCACCAGATTACTGAATGGATCAATAGCTGGATTGTTGAAACACAAGTGGGCCAGTTCTATCATCTATCATAGAGAAGCAGTTCTCAACCTTTTTAGAGAGCTCTCTGGGTCTGCCGGACCACTAGCATTATTTCGAACAATCCTCAAGGTCCATCCCACCTCACAGCAATATGTGTATAGTAATTAGTATAATAAGATACAATAAAATAAAATACAAAATGTCTTATAGTTAGACAGTCTGTCTCTGCCACATTATTGATGGTAATGACATTTGTTTTCATTACTCTTGCTTGGCTGTACCTTCCACTAAAGCCTAATGAGTGTCATTGTGCTGGCCTTGGGCTCACTAACGTAGAAAATGTCCAAAACCGGCTATGACTTCCTTCTTATTTGTCGTCTAATCTCTGTTCTGTTCTGGTGACAGGATTGGGGAACTGAGAATTAATTATTTCTAGAATGAATAAAACGTTTCAATGTCAGTGTGTTTAAAGTGCTGAGTATACAGTTTGCTTGTGTCTGACTCTGCACACGTACAAGTTAGAGAGTGATAGAAAGTTATAGTAAAAACAAAGTTTGCTTTGTTGAATTAACACGATGTCATGAGACTCATGACTCAAGTCTCTGCAAGTTGATATTCAACTCTACTGAAATGAACATATTATAATCCAGTGGTTTCCTGGAAGGTCAACCGTGCATCAACGCATGAAGTTTGGTCCACTAAACAATTGTCATTGTAAACATTGAGTGGTTGTTGTCTCCACCAGGCTGAAGTTGCAGAGACTATAGTATGTTTTGCCCCCTGTCCGTCCGTCAGTATGTGTGTGTATGTGTGTGTGTGTGTGTGTGTCCATCCGTCTGTGAACAGCTAATCTCGGGCACCGTTGGCACAATCGAAATGGCCTGGATCCCAGAGTAGAACCGCTGCCCCAAAATGTTCAGACTTTTGCAAAACATTAAATATTACTCATACAGCTTTTCTACAAACATCTGGCAAATTGGCAGTGTTGAGACAATTGCAATTACATGTAATTGAATTATGTAATTTAATTAAATTTTGCTGTAATTTGAATTACATTCTTATTTGTGTACCGTGTAAAGTAATTTAATACATTTTTGGGTAATTTTTTGAAGTTGGGCCAATAACATCAACATGATTGTCTTGATATATTCGTTTTGATACGATTGCTGTGATCTTTCACCACAAAAACCCCCTTTGGAAAAGGAAGAAGTGGACTGTCCCGTTTTCTTCCATTCTGATTGCCTTGAGACAACTAAGGGCATGTCAGCACCTCTTAATTGGCCTCTGATTGGCCTTGCACTGCACTCCAATGCTACTACATTATATATATATATATACATATTGGTTTCAGTATACTGCGTATATAGTAGGGGTGTGCCAAAAAATTTATTCACCAATTAACCGTGATGTTGATGCCACGATTCAATTAATCGAATCGAGAAGTAAGTGAATCGTGAATCGTTTATTTATTAATTTTTATTTTATTTATTTTTTAGATTTTTTTAATATATATATTTTTAGGAGAAATACAGCCGATGGAATGCGGCTCTTAATTGACACTTGTTAAGCTTCTATTGAACTTCTCTGAGAGGTCATTGGTGACCTGACCTCTTGATACACGTTGCTCAGAAGTAGTTTACAGTGCGACACAGACACACACAGACACAGACACAGACACACACACACACACACACACTCAGGCCTGCACAAAAAAGGTTGTGTGAGAGAAGAAAGTGCTGTGGTCCTATGTATGACCACCACCTAAACATTTTACATTCAAATTATATAAAAAAGCAATGTAAACTGTGGGAAAGAATCGCAATAATCGCGATTCGAATCACAGAAAAATCTATAATCGTGACATAAATCGAATCGCCACCCGATGAATCAAAATCGAATCGAATCGGGAGGTAAGTGAATCGTCCCAGGCCTAGTATATAGTATAAATACTGGTGGTAGACTACACTGAGATTGACAAGACAAAATGTCTACCGTTTTTTTGTTTTTGATTTTATTAGTAGCCAATTATATGTCATACATAAAGCACATGGTCTGCCCAACGGCATAGATAGAACTAGTAACTAAGCTCCCTTTTGTTTAACCCTTAAGTTCTGTTCAGATTCACTACACCTTCGTTCTGTTCGGGTCATTTTGACCCGGTGGATATTTGGTTTAAAAAAAACAACACTAATATAAATTTTAACTTAACAAATCATCATGATACATTGACTTTGACTCAATACCAAACAATTCATATGATATATTTGGTAAATGTTTGCATTTCTGCTTTGCTATATCACATTAAACACTGAAAGAGCTAGGCGTTTTTACTGATTTAGCTGAAATCCATGTAAAAAAAACTACTTCATTTAATACTGGGCAATATTGCTCATGCTTATAGGAAGGGGGGGAGGGTTCGGAATGGGGCTTCGGAAGGGGGGTGTTAGAAGTGGGGGTGACTGTGTGTCTGTGTTTTGGCATAATACTGTGTATTTCTGTGCCTTGAGACAACTAAGGGCATGTCAGCACCTCTTAATTGGCCTCTGATTGGCCTTGCACTGCACTCCAATGCTACTACATTATATATATATATACATATTGGTTTCAGTATACTGCGTATATAGTAGGGGTGTGCCAAAAAATTGATTCACCAATTAACCGTGATGTTGATGCCACGATTCAATTAATCGAATCGAGAAGTAAGTGAATCGTGAATCGTTTATTTATTAATTTTTATTTTATTTATTTTTTAGATTTTTTTAATATATATATTTTTAGGAGAAATACAGCCGATGGAATGCGGCTCTTAATTGACACTTGTTAAGCTTCTATTGAACTTCTCTGAGAGGTCATTGGTGACCTGACCTCTTGATACACGTTGCTCAGAAGTAGTTTACAGTGCGACACAGACACACACAGACACAGACACACACACACACACACACACACTCAGGCCTGCACAAAAAAGGTTGTGTGAGAGAAGAAAGTGCTGTGGTCCTATGTATGACCACCACCTAAACATTTTACATTCAAATTATATAAAAAAGCAATGTAAACTGTGGGAAAGAATCGCAATAATCGCGATTCGAATCACAGAAAAATCTATAATCGTGACATAAATCGAATCGCCACCCGATGAATCAAAATCGAATCGAATCGGGAGGTAAGTGAATCGTCCCAGGCCTAGTATATAGTGTAAATACTGGTGGTAGACTACACTGAGATTGACAAGACAAAATGTCTACCGTTTTTTTGTTTTTGATTTTATTAGTAGCCAATTATATGTCATACATAAAGCACATGGTCTGCCCAACGGCATAGATAGAACTAGTAACTAAGCTCCCTTTTGTTTAAAAGGCATTTTTCTGCTGGCGTGTGACTTTTTTGTGGGACATTATATTTTGTTTCACACACAGCACATGTACTTCCTCAACAGAAAAATTTAAATAATTGAAAGTAATTTGATTACTTTTTCAATTTTACTGTAATTTTGCAAATTACAATTCTCCAGGGGTAATATTGTAATTGAATCAAATTACAGCCTGATTTAGAAAACATACATGTTGTTTACAATGTATCATTATGAGCGTAAAAAAACAACATGCATTATGTTGTGTCAGAGATACAGAGCGCTCAGTGTCCAACATCAGCTGAAACTCTGTGGAAACAGTCTGGCCTGGAGACATTTGCTCTGGTCTAAAATGCTCTCCATTTATAGACCATCTTTATGAGCAGTGTGAATGATTAATTTGAATTTCTTGGAGATGCATGGCTTTGAAACCCAAGCCATCAATTGGGCATGGACATCAACAGTCTTTTCTTCTTCTGTCCTCGGGGGAACTCTTTTGATCTCGCATGACGTTACCACACAAGTGAGCAGCAACTATAGATGGTTTACTATCATTACATGAGGCAGGGACGTCACAAGGGGGGGGGGAAAGTGGGACTGAGTTACTAGGGCCCTTAATTATTTTATACTTTAGCTATTGAAAAATAGCAGATCTCACAGAAGCTCACAGCGCGGCACTGAGCTTGTAGATCTGCTATTCTTGAAAAGTTGTGAAAATGTGTGCAAATCCTTTAATATATGTATTTTTTAAGCGAACATTTGTAACTCAAATTTTGCTTCTGGGGGGGTCCCTGGAACTAAATATTTTGAGATGGGGGTCCGTGGCCAAATACATATCATTTTGGGAGTCCTTCACATGAAAAGGTTTGAGCACCACTGACATAGAAACATAGGTTTTTCCAAAAACCTTAGAAGGATTTGAAATATTCAAAGACGAATTTTTTCAAAAATAGCAGATCTACAAGCTCGCTGAGTGCCGCGCTGTGAGCTTGTATATCTGCTATTTTTCAATAGTTAAAGCACAAAATAACGCGCAATAATGCGTTCCCAGTCTAAATTGGTTAAACCCCCTCCCCCTGTGAAGAACATTCATGGGGGGGGGGGGGCCCGCAGGGAATCCTTGTACCCAGGGCCCAGAATTTGGTGCGACACCCCTGCGTCCATATGACCATGTGTCTAATGACACTCTAATCATTTGCACCTGTTCGGTGTAAATTATTCAACTTGTAGGCATTCGATAGGATGACGTTATACTGTACGTATGGATTATTTGAATCTAGTTTTTTGCTGGATACGTCATGAAACAGTGTTTTCATTGTCATGTTGAATTAGATCCTCTTGATCATGAGCAAAAGCATTGAAATAAGCATTACGTTTCCCATACATCAAACTCCATTGTTTTTTTTTTTCACAGTACTGTACAGAGTAGAGTATTCAGGCGATATAGGACAGACACAGGGGACTAATTAAACCACCATTGGGAAAGCTTACAAAATGGCACCAAATGGCTGCATTCTGCAGCCCTGCATCTCTGTCTTGTCTAATAATGTAAAAGCTTGACTGCGTTTTGCTCAGTCACTGGTGCGCCCAGTAAAATATTAAAGACCTGCAGGTCGCTGACCGTGGGATAATTTCAGTGCATAGTGGTTCTGTGTTGACTTGTGTCTAGAAAGCAGAACACAGAAATGTGTTGATGCACGTAATGTACACATCCCTGGTGTTTTGTACAATTGGTTTGTGGGGTTGTATACATTATGAGGAAGTGGTACTACTGTGTGCATTTCTACAGTAGTGGGGTCAGTCACTCGGTAAGGCAGTGGTTCTCAACCTGTGGGTCGGGACCCCCAGGGGGGTCGCCAAATTATTTTGAGGGGTCCCCAGATGATTAACTTATGTGCAACATTGTTTTCTCACTCACAACAGTAAACAAACCAGCATACCGTATAAGTGTATAGAGGGTATCTGCACATTTCTGAAGTTAGAATTTAAGGACTTTTTAATACCTCTAAAATGACAAATTATACACTGGCCAAATTGTCAAATATTAGAGGCAGTAATTGTGAAAATAGCCGATCTACATGCTCACAACGCCTCGCGTTGCGAGGCGTTGTGAGCATGTAGATCTGCTATTTTCACAATAGAACCGTGGTACACAAAATGTAATGCCTCAACTCTTAGTGCTCGTCAGGGTAGGGGGTCCCCAGTTAAAATATGATTATTTTGGGGGTCGCGGTCTGAAAAGGTTGAGAACCACTCGGTAAGGGACATTGACTATTCTTGGCCCGCCTACAGCACAAGTTAGAATGTCTGTTCTAAAATTAGACAAAAGACACGGAGTCATCATTAATTAATCTCTCCACACCTCAAAAGCCTGGCTCCTCATTATTCTGCCAGCATGATAGCTTTGGTGCAGAGACTAACTTCTTCACACTATGCTTTCACAGAAATACATCATCTTTGCTAAATCCTGCATGTTTACGTTGCATTGTTATGTGATGTTCATTAGTAGGCAGTGTCCCGTCCAAATAAACAAAAAGTAAATATTGTATGGATTTGCAACATATTGCCACAGAAGCCTAAAGGGCCACTTCACCTCTGGGACAACCCGATCTTATTTTATTGTTGTGTGGGACACGACGATCAACACAATCCTGTTTTTTGAGATATTTTAGTATTTCAGCATGTGCTAGTGATGCGATATGATGCAAAACTCATCACTGATGATCAGTGTTGTAGTGCTAAATTTGGAAGTGTGGGCACTAACCGCGTGTGCACGCACATGCACGTGTGTCCGTGCGCGTGCACATAACGTTTTCGCTGGCTTAAAACGGGTCTGCGCGGCGGCAGAAATAGCCTTAGACCAGTGGTTCTTAACCAATAATTTGATGACCGGATCATCAGCCAAACTTCCCATGCAAAATAGCTCCACAACTGATATTTCCAATTAATTAATCCATTTTCAAATCTTATATTACCATCTGCTGTTAGTCATGCTCATTTCAGCACGGCTAGCGAGCCTATTTCAACCAATTGCTGAGTCAGAACGACCTGAAAATATAATATCAACTGACTTGACTTGAGAGAAGTGTGGGCACTCCGTACCCCCGCGTCCCCCCCCCCCCCCCCCCCCCCCACTACATCCCTGCTGATGCAAAATGCATCACTAGTCATGCTGAAATACTAAAATAACTAAAAAATGTATATAAACGTCTACATACAGTATTTGTAATCGGCACACCAGTAAGGTTTTATATTATTGTTTGTTAATGCTGTACACGTGCATCATTCAAACGTTAAAACACATTTGTACCAATGCGTGTAACATTTATGCATCCACGTGTAGGCTATTTTGAATCATGTCTCCTTTTAAAAGGTCTGAGGTAGCAGGGAGTTCCATATGTGCATCTCGCACTGGAGCAGCTGAGCCTGAACCCACAATGACATCATTATGCTCCCACTGAAAAACAACCATTGTGGGTCGACTTGTTTGTGATTGGGTTATGTCTGATATTGCCCTCTTATCCAGACGCCCTCAGAACATTCCACTCACGGAGAATGAAGGGAAGAAACCTGTGTTTATCTAAGGGACAAACGCACTCTTTGAGTTATTCTGGGTGTGAGTGGTTTATTTCCGAGCGGGCTCTGCGTTTAAAGTCGCCCCTTTCGGAAATGAAAGGGTCACAGTGAGAAGCACGTAAACTATTTAAAGAACACTTGATTTGACCATCTAGCCGCCATCTCATGAATAAAGTGGTAGGTTAGTATTTGTAAAGATGTAATTTGTTGAGTAGCAGGGTTCAATTGCAGCCGTGATTTAGAGCAGAAAGGATTCCCGCTGAGGCTTTAGTGTACTCGGTAGTCTCATATATAAAACACTATGTATAAAACTATGTAGTCCTGTGTATGCCTATGGGAGGCAATTATGTCTTTATAATGTATATCCCTATCAATGCTTATAGTGCAGGGCTGCTGTCTGAACCAGATATAAGGCTATAATAAAATGCACAAAAATGGCAAATTAAGACGTCAGCATTGGCAAATAAGTTGCAACTCTATTAATAATGCAGAAGGAAACAAACCATTTCAGCCTTAGGCCTTCCTCAGCATTTTCTATGAAATGCAAAAATGCGAAAATGATGGTGTTATGAAATCTTTTATGGATGAAATAAATCCGAGCTTATACCATTTTGTTGCAATTGCAAACCTCTGTCCATCAGATGAGTAAGATTGACGATGATGATACAACAAATGGATTGAAGCTTTAAAACGTCAAACATATACTGTATGTATTGTAGATACATTTTAAATGCTGAACGGTAGCATGTAAAGTGAACCTGCTCTCTGGTCTGTGTCCTATGCTGTCGTCTTCCCTTTCTCTCGTCTCGGTGAAGTACAAGTGCTGCCAGCCATTTAACCTCTCAGACCCTGTATGCTTTGTTGTGCATCAGATTGCATAAATACTGTAGCTGTGTTGCGACGCATTCTGAGCTTGTAGATATGCTATTGTTTTTGCCTAATGTTAGCAGAATTTTCATTCATTGCTGCCAAATGTTCACCTATTTTCACCTACCGTAATTGCTGGACTATAAGCCGCACCTGAATATAAGCCGCACCAGCTAAATTTAGGGAAAAAAAGAAATGTTTACATGTATAAGCCGCACCTGACTATAAGCCGCAGGTGTCTCCTGCTTCACCGCTAGAGCACACCTGGTGGCCGTTAGCTGTATAAATGTATATATAAATCCTTGTTAAAGTCCATTCTAAAACGAACTAACTGGCCGTTAGCTGTAAAAATCGTTATATAAGCCGCACCGTTGTATAAGCCGCAGGGTTCAAAACATGGGAAAAAAGCTGCGGCTTATAGTCCGGCAATTACGGGTATTCATCCATTTTTTCCGGAATATTCATCCATCTCTGCCGAATGATCACCTATTGATGATGTGCCCAGGACAGCAACCCATGTGTTTATTGGTTAAACATCTCATTGTGATGTTACATGATTTATGGCGTTCTAACGTGTGTTTGACCTGTCCTGTGTGTTCCAGAAGGGGAGGTTCTCAGTGTACGGGGAATACTGCAGTAACCATGAGAAGGCTCTGCGACTTCTAGTGGAGCTCAACAAGATCCCCCACATCAGGACCTTCCTCCTGGTGAGAACTTAACAGTACGCTTTCATCTCAAAGCTTTGTGTTTCCACCATTCCTCTAATGCAGCATTTCTCAAACTTTCAAATGTCAAGGTCTCCCCTTAACTCTGACAGTGTACAAATGGAACCAAATGGACCCGTAAGGGTCCATTTGGTTCCATTTGTACACTGTCAGTTACAGACTTGTATGGGTCAATTTAGACCCCCATAAAGGAACCCACAGAGTCACTGGAATCCACTTTGAGAACCACTGCTCTAATGCAGTCGTTCCCAAACCTTTCAAGTTGGAACCCCCACATTAATATGTAATTGTCTGCCGACCCCCATCTGAAAATATCTTGTGCCAGGGACCCCATAAAAGAGATGTTGTTGAATTTAGCAGATCTACAAGCTCACAACGTGACATGTTGTGAGCTTGTAGATTGGCTATTTTCAAATAGCCTATATATTTATGGGGTCAGAGTGGTTAAACTTATTTAGATGCTACATTAACATATTTTGCTGGTGTGGTGGAGAGAGTCGCAGCCCCAGCCTGAAGCCTCAAAAGTCTAGTATCTGCCCTTGTTCCATAGGGATATCCCTTTGGAGTAATGGTTAAGATATTGGACTTTCCAGGTGGGGAGGTTCGGATTACCTCCGTTACACTGGCGACCTCCTGGAATCCCTCAAGGACCACTGGGTGGTCCCCGGACCCCACTTTGAGAACCCCTGCTCTAATTAGCCTAATTTATACTCATTGTAGTGCATTGGTGTTGCTCACCGCCATAAAAAAAACCAACAGCAACGCTGCTATTTTGTTTTTTAACACTTCTTTATTTCCTGTCCTCTTTACTGCCTCCTTCCTCTGCCCCACATCCCTTTCCTTCACCCTTTCCCTTCCTCTTTTTCCGTCCTCTCCTGCATCCTTTCATCACGTCAACTCCGTTTCCAATGTTTACACTTTAATGAGGGCAGGAACTTGTCCGTGAGGTTGCTGGGGTTCAAGCGCAGGATGCGAGCGCCGTCAAGGTCGCCTCTCTCTCGCTCCCGCGGCGGTGCTGCCAACAGCTGTTTCCATGTTTTGACACCAGAGCCAGGGGTCCTGGACAATGAGCCAGGGGGTCCTGGACAATGAGCCAGGGGGGTCCTGGACAATGTACGCGGGGAAACGGGGCCTCTGAGCTCAGGTCTGATGTAATCTGAAGGCGTTATTATAGGCCAGCCAGCTGTCTTGAGGCTGACTTGTCGGCCGTTGCATGATGGGGTTCTTTTACTGCTTTGTTTTGACTCGCAGGACTAGGATTCTTTTTACGATTCCAATTTAAAATGTAGGCATTTATCCAGAGGGACTTACTAGTGCAAGATCAGGGTAAGCAGGTGAAGAGTCATTTAAGTACGGTGCAATGTAGTGCTTTGTAGAAACTAGTATGTTTAGCGTAATGTTAATATTGTACAGTCAACAGACCAACATACAGTAGGCCTATAAGTGTTGGCATCTGCACATTTCTAAAGTGACAAATTAAGGACTTAAGACCTTTTTTGTACCTCTTGTCAAACATTGGCCAAATTGTCAAATATTAGAGGCCACAATTGTGAAAATAGAAGATCTACAATACTGTACATGCTCGCACACAACGCCTCGCAATGCACGTAGATCTGCTATTTTCCCAATGGGACAAGATGTAGTCAAACTAATGTAATGCCAACTCCTACAATTCCAAGTGTTTGTCAGGGTGGGGGGGTCCCCAGTTGAAATATGAGTCTTTTAGGGGTCGTGGCCTGAAACGGTTATTTAGAAAAACACCATTTTGAATTTTTAACAATTGTAGTCAAGCTAAAAAACGAATCTAAATGATAAGTAACCAACATACTGTACAACTATGCCATTAAAAAAGGCACAATTAAGGTACAAATGCTTGGGGTTGTGGTGGAGACTAAAGAGGTGCCTCAGGAAGAGGCTGTTTTCCTGGCACAGTGTGACACAACAGCCCTGTGACAGGCCTGCCACCTCCTCCACAGAGGCCCCTAGCCGTGGTTTAGATGGGGCCTCCTCCACCACCACTGTGTTGCCAGAGTGATGTGTGGGAGTGGCTCGGGTCATGTTTCACTAGCGCAGCAAGTACAGTGCACACACATGGTTTTGCAGTTATCTTGAATAAGATTGTAATGTGAATTGTCTTTTTATTGTAGAGTTCTGTCTGAGTCCTGTGACTAGGGCTGTCACTATTATGACATTTTAGATGACGATTAATTGTCACTCAAATAACTGCGATTAACGGTTTAATTGTTTTTGTCATTGACAATTACATTTCTGTTTGGCTTTTAGGCTTTGAAGTTGCACATGGCAATTATGACACATTAAACTTAAATATACAAAGAAATTACTGACATATTTGACAACTTTATACTTGAAAAAGAACATTGGTAGTGGAAATAGCCGATCTACAAGCTCACAAAACGCGTCGCGAGCTTGTAGATCTGCAATTTCCACTATTTTGGACTTTTGAAAAAATATATATGAACATCTTTCAACATGGAAACAATTATGAAAAATAATCGCGGTTATTGCGACCGCATTTACTATCAAAAGCTCCACCGGCTGTCCGTGCGTCAGTCAGTCACACGTCACACTTTTGCCCTGCTCATATCTCCGCAACCGTTGCCCCGATCCATGCCAGATTTTGCGCACACACTCCTTGCCTGCCAAACTACAACCTCCAAGGACCCCCGGAGCTCCAGGGACCCCCAGGTGTAAAAAATGACCAAATGTGCAAAAATGACCAAATGACCACCCCAACGGGGCTGCTCACGGGGAATTCCCTTGGACCACCGACTCCTGGTGCTCCAGAATGGATGCAAAAGTGGTGGCGCCCCCAGTGGAGGACCCCCTGCCACTGCAGCGCACATAAAATGCCGTAACTTGGGCTAGGAGCGACTGGGAGAGCCGGGGCCGGTACCTATTCGTCCGCCTCGGCGGCGCGGAGACCCCACCCCTCATTTCTCACATGGCCCTCTTCTAGCGCCACCATGAGGCCGATTCTTGCAAAACACATTTTTGGACACTGCTCCTACAATTTTGCCCCTAAAATCACTCAAATCGGTACACAGTATGTCTACACTCATGTCATCAACATGGATCTGTCCCATATAGCGCCACCTTCAGGCCGATTTTTGAAAGCACATTTTTGGACACTGCTCCTCCAATTTTTCCCCTATTATCACGAAACTCGCTACACAGTATGTCTACACTCATGTCATCAACATGGATCCCTCCACATTTTTTGGGGACACTGCTCCCTACTCTTTGTGTATACATGTGACCTACGGTCGCTTATCTCCCGATTAGGGAGTCTTACTGGTGTAAAATAATTGCGATTAGACGGTTATGTAATAATTGTGACAGCCCTACCTGTGACAACTCATACTACCACATTAACTGACACGTGAATGAATGAATGAATGAATTGCTCAGTCTATTATATTGCAGAGGATTGTGTGACTCAGGCTTACAAAGCTGATTCAGCTAATTATTGATGTCACAACAGGATGGAGAGGATACCCAGGCTGATCTGGCCATCAAACCACAGATTATTTTCATTTTTCAATGTTTCAGTTCAATAGATCATTGTCCTCCTAATATGATGGTTCTTGAACCAGCAGTCATGTTATGAATTGTATGTGTTCTGTGTCACTGACAGAAGTGAAAAGAACTGAAACTGAAAGAAGTTTTCTAGTGTAGGAGAGAGGGCGGTGAAAGGTGAAGTGAAAGTTGGTTTAAAGTAGGTCAACTGGAATGAAGTCAAATTGTTTGGTTGTCATTTGCACAATAACGACAGTTACCGTCGGTTTTACAGAACATTGAAATGCGTCATCGCCAGTGTTGGATAATGTTGCTTGGGTGCCATAATGAAGTCAGGACGAAGTAAACTATCAGCATCAGGGTTAAACCCATTGTCTTAACGCAAGGGTCTTCAACAGGTGGTCCGGGACCCCTAGGGGGTCCTCAGAGTTACTTCAGGGGGTCCTCCAATTCTTTGTCTGATAGAAACCTTTTTTCTCCTTTTTTATATTAACCACTTGAACCATAGCATCCATATTCTGAGAACATTAGCCAAAAATAACAAATCTACAAGCTCACAACTGAGCTTGTAGATCGGCTATTTTCGGCAAGAGGTTTGGTGTAGAGGGGGAAAAGAGCAGACTAAGTACAGAGTGAAAGGTCAAGTTTATTAAGTATTGACGGTTCAAGTGGTTAAATATCTAAAAACACAAATTGACAGGAATACTGATAATTGTGCTGTCAAACGATGAAACTTTATGGATCTATGAAAGGTTGTGGGGGTCCCTGCTTCATCTCTCGCTCAACTAAGGGGTCCTTGGCCTGAAAACATTGAAGACCCCTGTCCTAACGTGACTATGTGTTGCAGTTCACTTCAATATGTGTGTGTTTCTTCTTCTCCTCAGCACTGCATGCTGTTGGGGGGGAAGAAGAGCACTGACATTCCCCTGGAGGGCTACCTGCTGTCTCCCATCCAGAGGATCTGCAAGTATCCTCTGCTGCTGAAGGTACTGAGATGCGACGCGTTGTGAGCTTGTAGATCTGCTATTTTCAAACATGATGAAACCTGCACTGTCATAACCCTGCAATCTGGACTGTTAACCCCATTTAGGCCTAGAATTATTGAATGCTTTAACCAGTGAAAAATAGCAGATATACAAGCTCACAGCGCGGCACCGAGTGCCGTGCTGCGAGCTTGTAGATCTGCTATTTTTGAAAAAGTCGTGAAAATGTCGTGAAAATCTTTGAATATATATGTATTTTCAAAGCGAAAGTTTGTAACTAAAATTTTGCTTCTGGGTGGTCCCTGGAACTAAATATTTTGAGATGGGGGTCCGTGGCCAACATGAAAAGGTTTGAGAACCACTGACATAGTAGTCTCTCAAGAACAGACTAACCGAGCTCCAGTTAAGCGAAAATGACCTTTTCTTTGACGATGGCTGGCCAGATTGCTGACATAGAAACATAGGGTTTTTCAAAAAATCTTAGAAGGATTCTAAAGACACTTATAGAATCGGGTCAAAATTCAAATTTGCACGATTTTTCAAAAATAGCAGATCTACAAGCTCGCAGCGCGGCACTATATCTGCTATTTTTCAATAGTTAAAGCATAAAATAATGATACATAAAATGTGTAGGCCTACCCGTTCTAAATGGGTTAATTTAACATGAAACCACTGCCATAACCCTGCAGTCTGGACTGTTCATTTATCATGAGACCACTGCCATAAGCCTGCAATCTGGACTTTTCAATTATCATGAAACCACTGCCATAAGCCTGCAATCTGGACTTTCAATTATCATGAAACCACTGCCATAAGCCTGCAATCTGGACTGTTCATTTTAACATGGTTTTAACATGGATTCTGCAAGGGTCCATTTTTACAAACTCAAAGTTAAAGGAGTTGTTCAGCCAAATACATTTCAGGCGGAGTCTCCGGCAGGAGACTTAAGGAGTCTCCCAGTCCTACTGGTGACATTAGCATCTTTCTGCCGCTCATCAAAATATCGCCTTAGGAACGCGACAAAAACTCAATTCAAGGCTTCATGAGGTGTGTAAAAGAGGGTATGCACATGCATAAGGTGAATGGCAAATCTAGTGGCAAATCGAGTGGCAAAGTGATTTTAACGTTGTTTAACTTGTTTAACGCAATCAGATAGGACTTTTCTGTTTGCATGTATGGGCTTTCAAGGCCAGAAAGTAGTTTTTTTGCCAGTTAGTAGGCGTTCCCGCATAACTTCCGGGTATGATGATGATTTCACGTGCATACCCTCTATTGATAGAAAAAACACCTCAAATTTTCAGGGATGTATTCTTGTCTTGAAAAGTGGATCATTCTGAATTTAGAATGTTACTTTTCCTCCATAAGAGTTCAGTCCTCTGGTGTCTTCCATCCTGACCATGTAGGAGCTCCTGAAGAGGACCCCCAAGAAGCATGCAGACTACCCTGCAGTGGAGGAGGCCCTGCAGGTGATGAAGGCCGTCTGCTCCAACATCAACGAGACCAAGAGGCAGATGGAGAAGCTGGAAGCTCTGGAGCAGCTGCAGTCCCACATCGAGGGCTGGGAGGTGAGCAGAGGCTGGGGATAGCCGTTAGCGTCAGGGGCTGCTAGCGTCATATACTCTAGCACAGTGTTTCTCAAACGTTCACTTTTCAGGGTCTCCCCTTAAATCTGACAGTGTACAAATGGAACCAGATGGACCTGTTAGGGTCCATTTGTACACTGTTAGAGTTACAGACTTGTATGGGTCAATTTATACTCCCCTAAAGGAACACAGAGTCCCTGAAATCCACTTTGAGAACCACTGATATATCAAATTAGCAATCAGGTTTTAGCTTCAGGTTTTAGCTTCAGAGTTTAGCGTCAGGGAATGGCATTAGATCAAGATTCAAGATTTCTTTATTTGTCCTTTCACCTATAATGACTACACCAAAATAGTGATTCCAAGTTGAAATTGCTTAGCCGGGATGCACAGGGAGACATAATTGGGGAATCAAATGGAATAGAAAGAGCAACGGTGTATTCATCTAGAAATGTGACAGAGATGCATGAGGAAATACCTGAGGAGATGAAGAGAGAGAGAAAGTGGAGATGGGCATTGTGGTAAACCATGGGTTAGGGCTGGGTGATTGGACTTCAAATCAATATCCCGATTATTTCAGACCCTTCTTGATTATGATTACAAGCTTGTAGCTTGTTAGATCGGCTATTTCTGTAAACCACCATTGTACAATGAAGTATGATACAGGTCTTAAGTGTTTAATCAGACTAATCGATGTACTGTATAGTCGATCATAAAGAATCAAAACAATCTACTATAATGAATAAATAAATAGAATTACATTTCTTAAAATCTGCCTCTTGATTATTCGATTAACTACACGATGATCAAGACTAATGCCTCATTCACACTACAGATATATAGTTGAACGTTTAGCTTGGTAATTCAATGTAATCTCAATGGAAACCAGCTTTAAAGCTTTCAAAGCTTCGTTCTGTGTGTGTCCTGCATCTTTAAAGCTGGTTTCCATTGAGATTACATTGAATTACCAAGCAAAACGTTCAACTATATATCTGTAGTGTGAATGAGGCATTAGTCAGTGATTGGTTCTAAATGTCTGTTTTGATATATTTTCGGTTAATTGCCCAGCCCTGGGCGACAGGCTGGACAACAGGCTGGGCTAAATGGAGTGTCCTCAGTGTTGGGTGTAGCGCTTCTCTCTCTCTCTCTCTCTCTCTCTCTCTCTCTCTCTCTCTCTCTCTCTCTCTCTCTCTCCGGTGACAAAACGACTCATCCAGACTACTTTCAGCCAAAAGAACCTCGCCATCTATCTGAGCCTTTAAACGCTTTTTCATTCAGTGCAAGCGCTGCCCGCTGCAGTAAAAGGGAAAGTGTTCGTTTAACCCATAAGAGTTAACCCATTTAGAACGGGTACACATTTTGTGTATGATTATTTTATGCTTTAACTATTGAAAAATAGCAGATCTACAAGCTCACAGCGCGGCACTCGGTGCCGTGCTGTGAGCTTGTAGATCTGCTATTTTTGAAAAATCGTGAAAATTTCATTTTTGACCCGATTCTATTCTAAGTGTCTTTTGAATCCGTCTAAGATTTTTTGAAAAACCTGCGTTTCTATGTCAGCAATCTGGCCAGCCATCGTCAAAGAAAAGGTCCTTTTCACTTAACTGGAGCTCAGTTGGTCTGTTCTTGAGAGACTACTATGTCAGTGGTTCTCAAACCTTTTCATGTGAAGGACCCCCAAAATGATATGTATTTGGCCACGGACCCCCATCTCAAAATATTTAGTTCCAGGGACCCCCCCAGAAGCAAAATTTGAGTTACAAACGTTCGCTTTGAAAATACATATAGTCAAAGATTTGCACACATTTTCACGACTTTTTCCAAAAATAGCAGATCTACAAGCTCGCAGCGCGGCACTCGGTGCCGCGCTGTGAGCTTGTATATCTGCTATTTTTCACCGGTTAAAGCAGTCAATAATTCTAGGCCTAAATGGGTTAAATTAGCGCTCTGCGAGGGGGCCTCGGACAGCGCGTGAAAGCTAAGCGGAGCGTCTAGCACATTTTTCACGCCGCCCTCTCCCACCACAACGGAAGCCTTGTCTTCCCCGGGCACCGAGTGGACAATCTGCCCACTCAGTGTGCCAACGGGCATGCCAACTGGCATCCTACCCAATCAGAAGCCTCCGAGGGGGGAGGACTGGGGGGCTCCAGGCTCGCATGCATAAAAGCCTTCTCGGAAAAAAGAGGGGGTCCGCTCTTCTTTTGAAATAAATGTCACCGTTTGACCCCGGCAATTGCTCGTCCAATGAAACGCGCAAAGGACAAGGCGCCATTATTTATTCGAAATGAGTAGGTTTACAGAGCGAATGTGGATTATGCTTTCTCACTCCTCTTCTGATATGTCGGTGAAATATTCTAGCGATATTATTTCTGTAATTGGATTTATTCAACAGACACTGATGTCCTTTTAGAGCTGTCTATTTGTCTTCACTCTCTGTCTCCCTCTCAGTAGTTCAATATAAATTCAGTCCTCTCCTCTCCTCTCCTCTCCTCTCCTCTCCTCTCCTCTCCTCTCCTCTCCTCTCCTCTCCTCTCCTCTAATCACCTCTAGTCATAATGGAAGTTAATAGTGCACAGTCAGGCTCAAATGCATTATCACCGCTTTGATGCACCTCGCACACAGACACACCCTCACATTTAGACTGCCGCGCATCTGCGCGCGCGCGCACACACACACACACACACACACACACACACACACACACACACACACACACACGTACACACGTACACACGCACTCACACTCAACCTAGCCCACAGGCGTGCTCATTTCCTTGAAGCACCCTCCCCTGCCTCCACTCAGGCCAGTTACATATGAGATTGAATCGATGGAGTGCAACATTATACTGTAGCTCTGAATGTCCGTCACAAACGTATACACAGGCATGTCGGCGCTGAATTCCAAATAGGTCTGGTGTTTGTGTGAGTCTGTCGCGCACACACTATTCATTCCACAAGCACTGGAGAAAGATGTCCACAGGCCTGATAAAGGTTAAAGTGACACTCGTACAGTAACGTCAGCTGCGTTAATTTAACTCTTGATTAAATTAACACACAATAGTTCAGGACTTAATGGTTTGGACGATCCATTCAGCTATGACAGATTGTTTTATGTTGTCTTTTGGTCTTTGCTATTCCAATACATGTACAGTAGGTGTAGTAGCTTTTATGAACATTTTCAGTTTAATGATTAAGTTTACCTCTTATTGTTATTGTTGCTTATTAATCTCAGATAGTCAGTGATAGCAGCCTGTTACACTGACACACATGGACTTTCAATGGATCTCACTGCCACCATAGGGAGATAGTTAGTAAACAACTGCTTCATGTCATTCAATGAGTTGGAGTAAACCCATACAAGCTCACAACGCTTCGCGCTGCAAGGCGTTTTGAGATTGTAGATGGGCTATTTTCGGCAAAGAGCTTTGGTGTAGAGGGGAAAAAGAGCAGACTAAGTACAGAGTGAAAGGTCAAGTTTATTAAGTTTTGACCGTTCAATTGGTTAAATATCTGAAAACACAAATTGACATGAATCCAAAATACACTGATGATTGTGCTGTCAAACGATGAAACTGTATGGAATCTATGAAAAGGTTGTGGGGGTCCCTGCTTCATCTCTCTCTCAACTAAGGGGTCCTTGGCCTGAAAACATTGAAGACCCCTGAGTTAAAGTATAGAATAAGTCCAGGTCTTAATGGATTCGGGTTTTGTTTTGTTTGTTTGTTTCGGTTCACTGTAGTTTCCACATACATTATGAACCCAGTGAAAGCTCCATAGCTCCAGCCTCCAGCTGTGCAGTAGGGCTGGCGTCACTCTGTGCCGCTACAATGAGCTCTGGTTCATGCGTAAAGGTCAGGGATATGGCAGCGTTTGAGGCTGCACACTGTAAACTGTGTGCTCTAGTCAGTTGGAGTGCTTGTTCTTTGATTTCACTAACAATGGAATGGAAAACAAAATGTTTTCACAGCTGCATCGCATTGTTTCATGAAAGTTGTCAGTTTTTTCAAGATGGAATGCAGACTTCAGGCATTAAAGTTCCTGTGCTGTGCTCAAATCAAATAATTTGTTTCTGAAGTGTTTTTGAAATGCATTTGGCAATGAAGCCTCTTGAATAAATCGCTCATTATCCACTTAATAATGCATGCAGATTTACAAGCGTACAATGTGTCTTGTTGCAAAGCATTGTGAGTCAGAATAGGGAAACTAGGGTTCATATGGTTAATTATCATTACTAGTCCTTACCCGTTCAAAGATATGAGCTCCGAAATGATGTGCAGTGTGTGGGTTATGGGGTATGCACTGTGCACACAGTATATGAGGGATGGAAAGTAACTTTCTGATGCTTGCATGATAATATGTAGGAGCATCAATGTAAGAAATACCCGTTTCGTTTAAAGGCTACAGAGATACTGTGTACCGATCTACATGACAACATCTGTAATGCAGGGCCAGCCAACACCCCCCCCCCCCCCCCACACACACACACACACACACACACACACACACACACACACACATACACACACACACACACACACACACACACACACACACACACACACACACACACACACACACACACACACACAGCTGGTTAAACATGTTGCCCCATGCTAGATGCAGAATAGATATGCCTCATGCTAGATGCAGAATAGATAGTAGATACACCATAAAAATGCTAATATACAGCATATGATTTGTGAAAGTGACAAATGGGCTTCACAGTTATGTCAGGTGTGTTCATATGCTAATGGTGATGCGATTTCAGATCAATTGCTCCAGCCACTGAGGAGAAACGCTGTGACAGACACTCACTCAGACAGACAGACAGACAGACAGACAGACAGACATTCGCAAAATTATAGTATAGATAAAGAAAGAAAGAAAGATACTTGACAGCGCCAACTTCTGGAAGGTTCTGACATTTGAATGATTATGTAACTTTGATGTTTATCTTTGGATTATGTAGACAGTTCTAGGAGGGCAGCCAACAAAATCGTCCTAACCGTCCTGAATCTTGATCATGATCTTGATTGTGACCTTTGAACCTTTTGACCCAAAATAGAGTGAGTAAGCTACTGATCAGGCCACAGATGCACAGACGCAGACGCTTTGACAGGAGGAAATAAAGTCTGCACACTGGGGTGGTATTACTATTTTGGTCAACATTTAGATCGCTCTGAGAGACAGAATTGCCGGTGGGGATGCCGTAAAAAGAATTACGATTACAAATACTATCCGATGTATCAGCTAGACTGATGTTGGTCGGTCTCTAGCAATGACAGCTGAAAACTGCAATTTAAACCCCATGTTTGATTAGGCCTGTCGCAATTATTACATAATCGTCTAATCGCAATTATTTGACATAATCATAATTATTTTGTCAATCGTTTACGTGTTGAAAAATGTTGCCATATTTTCAAACATTTTCATCCGATCCATGCCAAACTTTGCACACACACTCCTTGGCTGCCAAACCACAACCCCCACCCCTCATTTCTCACATGACCCTCTTTTAGCGCCACCATGAGGCCGATTCTTGCAAGACACATTTTTGGACACTGCTCCTACAGATTTTGCCCAAAAATCACGCAAAGCGGTACACAGTATCTCTACAGTCATGTCATCAACATGGATCTTTCGCATTTCCCATATTCCCTCCTGATTGTTGTTTGTTGCCGACTCCAACAATTCCAAGTGCTTATGCAGGGTGGGTGGTCTCCAGTACAAATATGATTATTTTGGGGGTCGCGGCCTGAAAAGGTTGAGAACCACTGATGTAAAATGTCATAATCGTGACAGCCCTATGGATGATGATCCACCTTTGCGATACGTTGCTGTCTCCTCTCTTCCTCCAGGGGACCAACCTCACGGACATCTCCACAGAGCTGCTCCTGCACGGCAACCTCCTGAAGATCTCAGCGGGCAACATCCAGGAGCGCGTCTTCTTCCTGTTCGACAACCTCCTCGTCTACTGCAAAAGGAAGTCCAGGTGAGGAACTCCAGGCAACTGCTGGAAGACAGAAGGTTTGCTGTGAAAATTCCCCCCTTTTTCGCCAAGCCGGAAAATTGGAGCTAATTTCCCCGATTTCCTATTTGTGTACAGAAGTCATTAGTATGCAAACGAAAACAAGAAAACCCCTACATGCCTGTGAATGTGTGTGTGTGTGTGTGTGTTTTAAAGACGAAGTCATTTCTCACAGCATGGGAGCTGGCAGCTGATATTTGCCTCGCATAGTGAAACTGTTGGGTGTCGTGTCTCGTTTTCCCAGAGTTTCTGGAAAGAAGTCAAGCAAGAGGACCAAGTCCATCAACGGTCCCCTCTATGTGTTCAGAGGACGGATCAACACGGAGGTGATGGAGGTGGAGAACGTGGAAGACGGAACAGGTGTGTGTGTGTGTGTGTGTGTGTGTGTGTATGTTGGTGTGTATGTGGGTGTGTGTGTGTGTGTGAGCCAAGTCCAGCAGAGCAAAGCCTCCTTTGAGCAATTGGACCGTAGACTGAGTGAGCAGAGGGTCGAACTGGCAACCTTCCGATTCCCTCTCTACCTCCTTGGCTACGGCTGCCCATTTATGCTTTATACTCATTACTTACTAAATTACTTACTAAAACAACAGACGTTAGCGATGAAATGAGCCCTTATCCTTATCTCGCTTTCTCTCTCTCCTTATGTGCAAAGACGCAGTGATGGAAAAAGTACTCCAATGTATTAAGTAAAAGTATCAATACTGCAAAATCCGGAATTCAAAATGTGCTTGAGTAAAAGTACAAAAGTATTGGCATCAAAATGTACGTAAAGTAATGTAAGTAGTGCGCCTTTTATAGAACCCTGGGAAACACCGTTCAACACAGTTTATATAGGGTTAAGTGGTTAATGGCAGTTTTTGCAATTTTGCTGCCTAAAACTATGAGGGGCAGCAGTGGCCCAGGGGTAGAGTTGCCGTCTTAGAGCACAGAGGGTTCTTGAAGGGTTACCAGTTTGATCCCAGGCTCTCCCAGAGTTGGTGCCGAAGAGTCCTTGAGCAAGATTCTAAACCCCTAGTTGCTCCCGGTGAGCAGGTTGGTGCCTTGCATGGTTTCCTCCACCACTGGTGTATGAATGTGTGTGTGAATGGGTGAATGTATGTAAAGCGCCTTGGATAAAGGCGCTATATAAATGCACCATTTACTATTTATGACAAAAAATGTTCAGCGACTACCTTTTTTCACTGACAGTCTAAAGAAAAACTAAGCTATGATGACTAAGACTAATATTGACAAATTCATCAACAAATACAAACTATACTAAAATGTTAGGGGGGAAATAGTGGAGAAGAGATCCAGTAGAACTTGAAGACTTTGGTCGCACTCGGGTGTTGAACTCTGATCCACAAGCAAGCTCACAACGCGTACCGTGACAAAATAAACTGTTGTTTTAGTCGACTGAAACTAGACTGAACAACAAAGAATCTAATGAATAAAATATGCACAAATGGATTTTTTTTTCTTCTTTTTTTTTTGCAATATATTTTGGGAGGCAGGGTGATAAACAATCTGGTGCTCTGCAGTTTTGAGAGCAGAAATGAGTTCTCACAGTCTCTCAGAAGATGTAGCAGCAATCTCCTCCATCTCATCATCTCGCCATCTTCTGTCTGAGCCGTGCTGGCAGGCAAAGCACAGGTTGAGATCAAAGCTTTGTGTGAAGAGCCTATAATCTGACTCCATTATCCTTGGTGGTTTCTTCTGGGTTAGCGTGTTGTGAACCAAATCAAACCGAGGCTGGCCAGTGTGAGGCTCGGTGGTTACTGGTGTACGCCTCAGGAGTAAACACATTGTTCAACTTCCTCTCTCTCGCTCTTGTTTGTCACTCACTTAACAGCAGGTACAGTACAAGCACGATATGGTCTGCAAAAACAGAACAATATCGTCACTGTCGGGCAGAAACCTCGTATCTCCAAGTTTCAAATTTGTACGTTTTTTCGCAAAGCAAAGCGCTGCTTCATCATACAAGGCCGTCGCATAAAAGTAGTGAAAACGGCAGATCTACAAGCACACAACGCCTCGCATCGCGAGGTATTGTGTGCTTGTAGATCGGCTGTTTTCACTAGTTTAAATCATTTTTAAAATGATAAATACAAAATGAATGGTTTCGGACATACAAGGTTTCACCCAACAACGACGATATACAAAAGATAACAATTCTGGACTGTAATGAAATGAAAATAAAATAAGAAAATAAGAGAAATTAAAAATAAGACAAAAAAGGTTAAAAAGGTTTTTCTTTATCTCTTCCTCCCCCCCTCCCCTCTCTCCCCCTTCCCCCCGTCTCTCACATGTCGTCTGTTTTTCGACACGACAAGGGCAACATGGTTCACAAGCTTCCACGCCTTGTTTCTCTGTGACTGTGGCGTATGTTGGCTGTTGCTGTGAGACTGTTGAAGAGGAAAACCACAAACAAAAACATGCCTAATTCTCAGAAGCACTGCGCGGGTCTCGAAATATTCGAGGCGCTTCGCTGTGCGGCCCCGGGTATCTGGCGAGGGGATGGTGATGATGACGTGATTGTATGGGTCGCTGAACGGCTTGCTTAAGCTTAAGTTGCAACGGTTATCTGTGGAAAAGACGGATAGGAATCTGCAGTTTGCATCATAATAATAATGGGGCCGGTTTTGGGGGTTAACCCAATTCTACAAATGTTTTCGAAATCCTTTGAAGTTTTTGAAAAACATGTTTCTATGATCAGAGGTTATCTTTTTTTTTTCGTGGCACCAGTAAACCACGCCCACTCCTATGCCCTGTAGGCAATTCTATAGCCCAGGTGTCGGATTTAACCACTTTCAACCTGGTGTCCCTAATTTGGGCATTTTATTATCCCATCCTTAAAATTGGCTTAAGGGAGGACCTTCGGCTCATGTCACTATGACTCAATATAAGATCTTCCCAATGCAGCTACTGTATGTCCAAATATGGAGTTTGTTGTCTAATGTGTCGTCATGGCATCAGGCACAAACAAATCAGTCATCTCCATATACAGTATGGGCACAAAAGGGACCATGCCCATATATGAGCATCCGCTGAAGATGACGTCAGCGATCTCCATATAGGGGCATAAAAGGTTCAAGGACTGACAGATACTTACAGATCTATTTCTGTGACCTACTGCACGATGAATGCATTCATTATTCAGCACACAGTTACCTCTGCACCTGAACGGGGGTTCAAATTAGAACGTGATGAGAAAGAGAGTCAATGAAACAACAACCTTTACCTGCACTGTACAAAGTAAACCCTTCAGTGGGAGTGTAGAAATAAAACTGTGTGTGAGTGATGTTGAACTTACTTTGTAGAAGACTTTTTTCTTTATCCACTTTGACCGTAGTTGACCGTAGTCCCCAGGGCTCTATGCTAGGCCCCCTCCTGTTTTCCTCCTGATCTACAAGGTGTAGAGCAGCTTTTTTCGCCTAGAATAGATAACGCTAGGGCAGTGGTTCGCAAACTCTTTAGCTTAAGTCCCAAAAGAGACATTATATGATTGCCCCGGACCAAGTTAGTGAAAACAGCAGATCTACAAGCTCACAACACGTTGCTTCGCGCCGCGTTTTGAGCTTGTAGATGGCTATTTTCACTACTACTTAATTATTATATTTTACTTATGGAATTTCTTAGATGTGTTTTTTTGTTTGTTTGAAAAAGAAAAAGAAAATAATATATTTGAAAAGATATTCCATCTTTTGAAATATTTTTTGTAGGAAAAGAAAATTAGATTTTTACTCTAGTCGTGACCCATAGTTATAGAAATTTGTCCGTGACCCACAAATGGGTTACGAGTCGCGACCCACTGTTTGGGAAAGTGTGTTAATGTTCAAAAGTCTTAATGATGCATTGTGTTCCTTCCAGCGGACTATCACAGCAACAACTACACGGTGACCAACGGCTGGAAGATCCACAACACGGCGAAGAACAAGTGGTTTGTCTGCATGGCCAAGAACACAGACGACAAGCAGAGGTGGTTGGACGCCATCTTGAGGGAGCGGGAGCAGAGAGAGAGTGAGTGACGCCTCCAACTGCAGTGTTCACAGTCTGTGTTTAAGCCTGATTTATATACCCGGAAATAGCAGATCTACAAGCTCTTAACACACTTTATTGTCCCCTTGGGGACATTTGTCCTCTGCATTTAAACAGTTGGGTAAAATGTTAAACTGCTCTATATTCGGGATACAGGAATCAGGACACCAATTTTAGCAAATCAAGAGAGAAAACTTAAGATCTCAAGTTAAATTGGATGTCATGAAACAAACAAACAAACCAAAAAAAGAGCTGACAAAATTGGTCTTAAGTTGGTACACTATGAGTGAAGCTGATAAAAGGGTTCTCTCTCCTGATTTGATGAAATTGGCAACGCGCCTGAAAATATATTTTGTCCGTTAACTCTCTCCCAGCCATTTACAATATGCTTGTGCGCCTATACTGCCAGGATTATTATTATTTTTTCAGTCATACAATACAACAATCAATGAGGCAGAATATAATTGTAAACTGCAGTCTATTTGTATACCACAAGAGTGCGCCAACGACTAAGTGATCAGGCTGACTCATTAGACTGGATGAGAATGACCGCAGCCTTTGTTTATAATGGAACGGCCGGCCGGCCGGAGCGCCCAAACAAACAGCATCGTGCACGCCCTCACGCGCGCAATCAGTTTATTTCAAACAATCGACCATGATGCTGGGTGACCACTCTGTCAGCCTCTAATTTTTTTCCGAATGAAAATCCGTCTAAATATGGTAAAGTTTGATAAGAAAAACGTTGGCTTTCAATGCTAAAAAAAGGCCTATGCTATATGCAAATGACTTCCGGGTTACGTCATCGATGACATCATTTCCATCGCAATATCATTGCTGAAGCTTAAATGAAGCTAGAATGGTCATTTATGGCTCTAAAAATGTCAAAAAAATACCCAAAAAATCTGAAAATCATCAGGCAGGCGACGTTTGGCGATTTGGCTGTGAACTAGTTAAAGAGCTGGAGAGACTCTTATTACCCAACAAAACCTCTGTAGCAATGATTACCATTAGAATAGAGAACATTTTTACCAACATGTTTTAACCAAAACCTTTCACAGCAGCACCTTTTAAGCGTTAGGCTGCCACAGATTGATAGCTATTTTAAACAAGCTTACCCAAGAAAGATGCAGCACTGTGAAAAAACACACGTAAACATGACTCGGTTTCATCCATTGTTGTACAATAATGATTTAGGCTGCAGTTTCATTGTTTTCTACCATGATGGAAGACGCTTCTTCAGTTAACAAATGCACAGAGAAATCAATAATCAATCAAAGTCCCGGGTGGTAACGTGTTCCACCAAACAGCAAATTAGACATGAAAGGTACCCAAAAAGAAGTCTATCTTCAATCCAATTTGGGACTTGAAAATTGATTTGCTGCTGCATGCAACAGGAGATACTATATTTATCTTTATCTTGCTGTGTCTGTACCTCTACGGAATAAAGGTCTTTCCACACAGGGATTGACACTACACCTGTGTCCTCACTTGGATTTGCGGGGGCGCACTACTCTGTGAATAGATGCGTTTCTACGTGTTGCATAGAAAAAAGTTATCTGGTAGCGGGCGGTCACGTACCTGAGACGAGCACACATGGGACAATTTGACGTCATGCCTGTTGGGTTGTCCGTGTGAAAATCCAGATTACATTGCTAAATATTTTAATCAACAGATGTTAATTACATGTGATTACATGTAGGCCTGTCACAATTATTACATAATAATAATCGCAATTATTTTGTTATAATCGTTTCCATGTTGAAAACTGTTCATATATTTTCAAACATTTTCAAAAATAGTGGAAAAAGCAGATCTACAAGCTAACAACGTTGTGAGCTTGTAAATCGGCTATTTCCACTTTCAATGTTATTTTTTAAGTATAAAGTTGTCAAATATGTCAGTAATTTCTTTGTATATTTAGATTATGTGTCATATCTACCATGTGCAACTTCCAAGCCTAAAAGCCAAACAGAGATGTAATTGTCAACGACAAAAACACAATTAAATCTTTGTTTGCAATTATTCGAGTGACGATTAATCGTCATGCGAAATGTCATAAGCGTGACAGCCCTAATTACATGTAGCGTCACATGTTTGTGACGGACGTAGGAAGAACGGATGTGCTCTCAGGCCTACGTGAGTAAACGATCAGGGGCAGAGTTCCGGGGTGTCAGCACCTGATCTGCTTGTGAAAACGGACCGAGTACCAAGTATGAAGAAGTGCTGCGGCTGGCATGTGTATCACGTTACAGCCTGGCGGAAATCAGCCTCATGTTAACAGATGCCAGATTAGCCACAGTGCCCTGCTACCCACTCCCCCCCATCCCCCACCCTCCAGAGCCCCCCAGACCCCTTAAACCAGTTTACAAACCTTTTTTACCTGTTTCTGCCCCCATCTGGACAACTACGTGATTCACACAAAATGACACCCCCTAATGACAATTACCTCATTATATCCCCCATGTGATTTAGTGGTGCTCTCCGTTCCTGGCATGTGGAGGTTAAAATCAGGGGCGTCACAAGGGGGAGGAAAGTGGGACTGAGTTAATAGTGCCCAAGGTGGAGGGGCTTTAATTATTTTATACTTTAGCTATTGAAAAATACAAGCTCACAGCAGCACCAAGCTTGTAGATCTGCTATTTTTGAAAAGTCGTGAAAATGTGTGCTAGTCTTTGTATATATGTAGTTTTTACATTTGTAACTAAATTTGAACATTTGTAACTAAATTCTTCTTCTGGGGGGTCCCTGGACCTAAATATTTTGAGATGGGGGGTCCGTGGCCAAATACATATCATTTTGGGGGTCCTTCACATGAAAAAGTTTGAGCACCACTGACAGAAACAGAAGGATTTGAAATATTCAAAGACTTTTCACAATCTTTTAAAAATAGCAGATATACAAGCTCGCAGCGCAGCACTCGGTGCCGCGCTGTGAGCTTGTATATCTGCTATTTTTCAATAGTTAAAGCACAGCGGCCCCGCAGTGAATCCTTGTACCCAGGGCCCAGAATATGGTGCGACACCCCTGGTTAAAATGTTACGTTTTTCAAAGTGTTGCTGTTGGGTCATTTGGCGCTCTCACAGAGGGGTTCATTGTTCCAGCACACCAGTAAAATGTGGAGTGTCGATTTTAACTCGGAAGGTGGGATAAACGGGGACATTGACATTAGGAGTGTTGCTGGTTTATGGCGGGTGAAAGGACAGTTTTCAGGGCCATTGGGCACCGTGGCTAATCTGGCATCTGCCCTTTGTTTCTTTTCTTTTTTTTTGCGCTGTCAGAGTTAAATTAAATGAACAGTCACAGTTTAATTTCCTTGTGTGCTACCTTATGGAGCTGTGAGGATTTATTATCTCATCTGTGTTGTGACAGTGGTGCACAGGAGTCTTGTGTGTAGTAGACTAAATAAAGTTAAATCCTCAGTGTACTTCCATTTGTAACTGTGACATTTTACGTACACTCTTAGAGTTAAACTAACACTGAAGATTCTACTACAGTGGTTCACATAGTGAGGTTCGGGGACCCCCCCCCCCAAAGGATCCTTGAGAAAACCTAAAAAGAAAAAGAAGAAAAAAAAAAAAAAACTATTTACTATTACAATTAACCATTAGTAATTTAATAAACACTCTTAATCCAGAGTAATTTACTGTAAGCAAGGTAAGGACATACAGTGCCTCGGTCATCTAGGATCATAGGTAAACCAAGTATCTACACAGTATTATAAAGAAATCTATAATTTGTACATTTAAACTATATAATATAAACTATGGGATGCCAGGTCAACAAATGGACCTGGCATTGGATCTAAATTACATTTAAACTTTTGCAAAAAAAATGGAAAACATGGAAAAAGCTTCAGAACCACTGGCCTACGTGTGAGAGTGGGACGATAAGGAGCCAGTTCTGAACAAACTGGGACAGCTGTGCCCAAAGCCCGTGGGTCCGCGCGCTGGACAGGCCCGTCTGTTGTTCAATGACACCCATTGTTTGAGTTCCCTCCAGCTGCTGTCAGATGTAATCTAACCCCACCTCCATCGCTGGCCCCTTTGAACGGGGCTGGGAGCGTTGGAGTGCCTCTCGCAGAGCCTCGTGGTGGTTCGTTTTAACTCTTCAGAAATCTGTGGTCGAGTTTAAATGCCATCTAAACGGGTCCCCTGGTAGAGTTTAGCACTTTACCAGTGAGCTAACCAACTCAAGAAAGTCCCCCCCCCCTCCCCCTCCCACAGTGCACCCTCCCACCCCTCTGAGACCCAACATCCATTGTGGTGTGTGCAGAGGAAAACAAACATGGGGGAGATCTAACGTCTAGATTATTTTAAGAAGGCAGTGGCAGATGCTAGCCGCAGTCCGCCACAACACAACCAACCAACTAGTCCTCCAGGCAAGGACTAATCCCCCCCCTCTCCATGACAGAGTCTGTCCGCTGACTTTGATGCGATGTCTGGCGTTGAAGCGTCAAAGCGTTCTCCGTGTTTCATGTTGCTCTTTGTATCGTTCAGCATCTGTTGTTGTCGACGTAGCTCGCCTCCCAGTAGCCATGATGGCAGTAATGGTGGGTTTGAGTTAAAGAGAAGGCAGTATTTTTCTTACCTCTGTCTGTGTGTTCTCCTCTGTCTTTCTCTCTGTCTGTCTGTCCATCCGTTTGCCTGTCTGTCTCCGTCTTATTTTGCTGTTATTGCGATGTGACACAACTGACACATGTCCTTCAAGACTTTGGGCTGTATTTTGATTGTCTTAAGTAGGCCTACTAGCACTTAAATTAAAGGCCTGTCCATACTGTCTCTGAACACAACACTTTTCGTCGGAGAGATCCGACTTTCCGACGTGCAGCTTTCCGAACTCTAATTCGGGGTAATGCTTTTCAGAAGATGCAAGTGACGTGATTTTGTAGTTGAAGCGGACCTTTACGACGAAAAGTTTGTTGGTCGGAGACATTATGGACAGGCCTCTAACACTTTTGTTGCTATCAATTAAATCTCTTTGAAGGTCTGCGATGCCATGGTCTCCATAGACTTCCATGTAATTCATAGTGCACGGATCATGCACTCTCATGCCTAGAAAGCTGTTCACAGCTGTCAAACAAAAAAATCTGCTTGGAAATCCGTTCAGGCATTCATGAGATATCACCATTATGTTTTTACATTATGTAAACAAACATGGCTGCCATGTTTGAAAGATGGGGTATGTTATGGGGTTAAACATGCAATTTCGCGATCATGCCTAATATATATTTTTTTCTTTTTTTCTTTTTTCTTCAAAAACGGCCCAAACTCGGGAAACTCAGGGTTTGCACAGGTAGGGTACCGATACAAACTCGGGAAACTCGGGATTGGCACCAAACAGGCTAAGTTAAGACATAAGAGCTGGTACTTAAGACAATCAAATAGAGCCCCTGATGTCTCTTGCCATTGTGGTTCTCAAAGTGGGGTCCAGGAACCCTCAGGGTTCTTGAGGCGGTTCCAAATGGACCCTTACACGTCTGTCACTCTTGAGTGATTGAAATTAAACTGTTTGAGAGCCACTGTTCTTGGCTAAACTTCAGGCTGTGATTTCTCTGGAAGGTCTCAAGCTGGGGATGGAGCGGGACGCCTACGTGATGATCGCAGAGAAGGGAGAGAAGCTCTACCACATGATGATGACCAAAAGCCGACACCTCATCAAGGACAGACGCCGCAAGCTCAGCATTGTGCCCAAGTGCTTCATGGGAAAGTGAGTTCTTCTTTACCTCCTCAGGTCATGTTTAATTTCAGACACCTTATAGCTTAATTATACTCCATCATTATGTCGGTGCAGCATGCTAGAAATTAATTGTAAGATGAAGCATATAGTAAATCAGGCTTTTGCCTTTTTTAAGTTTGTTAATCCTGCGGGAGAAATTCGTTTTTCAGCTTCACCCAGCTGAGGGCTAGCCTGGAATAGAGACGATTCGTTGTTTTTTTTGTTTTGTTTTTTAACTTCACTTTGCAGTCTGGTGGTCCCCAGAACTCTCCGTTTTCCGAACGTCACCTGTTAGGTAGGCACGTCATTGCTGATTGGATGGTGCTCAACGAATCACAGTAAGAAGGGAAGTGGCTTGAATTCTACATTGGAACGCTCTGATCTTGCCCCGCCCACAGACCAATCAGAATCCTCTGTGCCCGAGTGTCCGAGACCTCCCCTTTCACATAAGAAACTTGACAAACTTCGCCAGACATCAAGTCAGCTGAACGGAGCGAATCAGTCTGGATTCTGGGGCGTGTTGAGGTGTTTTGCTCAGACACATAAACTGGGGTTGGGACTAGGCAAGCCAGTGACCTTCTGCCTTCCACACAGGTCTATCTAACCACTAAGTCAGTGGTTCTCAGGGCTCCTTGAGGGGCTTCTAAATTGACCCATTACAGAGTGTACAAATGGAGTTATGGGGAGCCTTGAAATTTGAAAATTGCAATAAGCAACGGCTGCCCGAGGAGAAATGAATGCATTAAGATAAGCGGGCAAAGGCAATCAATCTTAAAGCATTTCTTTCATCGTATCCTAATGATTTCCACCGCAATCGCCTCTCCCAGGCCGTTGAAATGCTCACGCCACGGAGCAGATGCTTCCTGAGTTAGCCGTGGTTATTATGCATGCATACATGTGCATACAGTAGAAATATTGTGAATAAGACGCACACACTTACAAATAACACACCGCCCATCCTGTCGAAAACCAGGAAACTCAAGGAAGGATTTCCCTTCCCTGGGAGCCAAGTGCTTTGGTCACTTAGAAGAATACCCTGTACACGCACGCACACACATGCATGCACGCACACACTCACACACTAACACACTAACACACTCATTAGAGGAAGACCTTATTTTAAGTGAGGCGCTCTAATGAGCCATTATCCAGGGGTTCAGACTCAGAGCTATGAATGGACAATTGAGGGTCTTGCCTGCATGCAGTACAGTAATGAGTTTTCCATTATGCTCAGTAGCGTCACATAGACGACAGTGTTATGCGAGATTCGGAGCGGTAATTAAAAATTCTTCTTGGCACCGTTTTGAGGAAATACCGTAAAATACATACAGCGGTGGCCAAAAACCACGACTGACTGTAAATAATGCAAGAGAGAGAGAGAGAGAGAGAGAGAGAGAATGTGAATGCCTGTAGCCATTTAATATCATTATGTGTAGCTCAGGCAGGGCCATATCGCCACTGTCGGGCAGAAACCTTGTATCTCCAAGTTTCAAATTTGTACGTTTTTTTTTTTTTTTGCAAAGCAAAGCCCTGCTTCATCATACAAGGCTGTCGCACAAATGTAGTGAAAACAGCAGATCTACAAGCACTACAAGTAGATCAGCTGTTTTCACTAGTTTAGATAATTTTTAAAATAAATACAAAACAAACGGTTTTGGACATACAAGGTTTCCACCCGACAACGACGATATACTTTAATAGTCTGAAGCTTTATTTATACTCTGTGTAGGACACTGGTGTCGCTAGCAGACAAGACCTAGTGCGAACACTTTGTTCGCTTGAACATCAGTAATTTTCGCTATGCGACACCGCCATGCGAAGGAGTATAAATTAAGCTTTAAAGGGCTAGGGCTGTCCGCACCAACAACTAGAAGCAGTGCTCTTCCGAGCACAGGTCTCCACCAGGCCAGGCGTCCTGGTGGTGCTATAATAGGCCAATGTAAAAAGGGTGGCATGTGTTCTTCACCAATCTTAGACCTTTCATGGCGCCACCATGAGGCTGATTTGAACATTTTGTAGTGTAATTTCTTCCTTGGCCTTTTGCGGATGTGCGTGCACAATTTCATTACAATTGCACGCTGTGTTTGATTTGAGGCATTTTGTTCGAAACGGATCAATCGTGCAAAGTTTGGAGGCCAATCTTAGCCAATCAGGAATCATGGAATATTTAATATGGGACAGATCCGTCTTGATCATATGACTGTAGAGATACTGTGATTTGTGTTAATTTTGGGTAAAATCTGAAGGAGTAATATCCAAAAATGTCTTACATAAGTCGGCCTCCTGGTGGCACTATAAAAGGCTGATGTGAAAAACGGAAAGAAAGGGTATTTCCTTGGCCTATAGGGAGTGCACTTACAAAGTTTGAAACTGATCGGTGGAGTTATAGGTAAAACCACGAATTGGCCTGTTATAGCGCTACCATGAGGCTGATTTCAAAAAATTTAAGTGGCATTTCTTCCTCGGCCTTGTGGGAACGTGTGTGCGCGATTTCATGTTAATTGCACTCTGCATTTGTGAATTGAGGCATTTTGTCCAAAACGGACCAATCTTACAAACTTTGAAAGCCAATCTCAGCCAATCAGGATGGAATATGGACAATTAGACAGATCCATGTCGATCACATGAGTGTAGAGATGCTGTCTACCGATTTGCGTGATTTTTGGACAAAATCTGTAGGAGTACTGGTCAAAAGGTAGTTTTGCACAAATTGGCCTCCTGGTGGCGCTAGAACAGGCCCATGTGAAAAATGTGGGGCAGAGGTTCTGAATTGGCATCCAGGGAGTGTGCTTACAAAGTTTGAAACTGATCGGTGGAGTTATAGGTAAAACCACCAATTGGCCTGTTATAGCGCCACCATGAGGTTGATTTCAAAAGTTGGAGGGGCATTTCTTCCTCGGCCTAGCCCTAGTGGGAACGTGTGTGCGCGATTTCATGTTAATTGCACTCTGCGTTTGTGATTTGAGGCATTTTGTCCAAAATGGACCAATCTTACAAACTTTGAAAGCCAATCTCAGCCAATCGGGATGGAATATGGACAATCAGACAGATCTGTGTCGATCACATGACTGTAGAGATACTGTCTACCGATTTGCGTGATTTTTGGACAAAATCTGTAGGAGTAGTGTACAGAAATGTGTTTTGAAAACATCGACCTCATGGTGGCGCTAGAACAGGGCCATTTGAAAAATGTGGGGCAGAGGTTCTGAATTGGTATCCAGGGAGTGTGTGTGCTCATTTTGGCAGCGACCAGGCCAACGGCGCCGGAGATTAGCTGGTAACAAACTCGGAGGACGGACGGACGGACGCACGCACGGACACACGGGGGCGGAAACATACTCTCCCCCTGCCTTCGGCTGGTGGAGACAATACATTGGGACTAATAACGCCATGGTGGATCTCTTTCTTAATGGTGGTGACGTCATATTCATGACGTCATGTTCATGACGTCACTCTTGCCCATATCGAGGGGTGGCAGCATGCACACATCGGTGTTGTCAGGCACTTACGGCAACCGGTTGTGTTGTGAGTGAGGTCAGACCAGAGCTCTGCTCAGCATGTATAAGACTTCAAAGTATTTTTGAATTCCACTTCATTCCGCGGACATCAGTGTCCTTACTCAGTGCTGTGATAGAAGGAGATAGAGAACGCAGTCAGAAAGAGGATACGTCAACATTCCATTACGCAACAGAACCTAAAACTCTGTCCCTATAACAGTCCATGTAGATGCAGATTTGACGATGAACCGCCACTCCAGGAAGCAGTGTGGTCTCAATCGCTGTTCTGATTGTACATACTTAACTTCTCAAATGAGCCATGACGACCTCTATTGCCAAATTCCCATAAATGGACAGATCCCCTCAGAATCCTTCCAGCAAATCACCAGAATTGGAACCAGCCAGGAACAAGGAGACACAAGATCGAAATCTTCCGGTTATCAAAGGTTTAACAAAACTTTAACTCAACCAGGAGAAGTGAAGACACATCAGATGACATACGTGCATACAGGGAAGAAAGCTCACATCTGTAAACAGTGTGACAAGAGTTTTTGTCAGTTAGGTGACCTGAAGAGGCACCTGCGTATCCACACAGGAGAAAAACCTTTTCACTGTAAACAGTGTGACAAGAGTTTTAGTCGGTTAGGTGACCTGAAAATTCACCAGCGTATCCACACAGGAGAAAAACCTTTTCACTGTAAACAGTGTGACAAGAGTTTCAGTCAGTTAGGTCACCTGAAGAGGCACCTGCGTATCCACACTGGAGAAAAACCTTTCTATTGTATACAGTGTGATAAGAGTTTTAGTCGTTCATGGGAACTGAAGACTCACCAGTGTATCCACACAGGAGAAAAACCTTTCATCTGTAAACAGTGTGACAAGAGTTTTTGTCAGTTAGGTGACCTGAAAATTCACCAGCGTATCCACACAGGAGAAAAACCTTTTCACTGTAAACAGTGTGACAAGAGTTTCAGTCAGTTAGGTCACCTGAAGAGTCACCTGCGTATCCACACTGGAGAAAAACCTTTCTATTGTATACAGTGTGACAAGAGTTTTAGTCGTTCATGGGAACTGAAGACTCACCAGCGTATCCACACAGGAGAAAAACCTTTCATCTGTAAAGAGTGTGACAAGAGTTTCAGTCAGTTAGGTCACCTGAGAATTCACCAGCGTATCCACACAGGAGAAAAACCTTTCATCTGTAAACAGTGTGACAAGAGTTTTTGTCAGTTAGGTGACCTGAAAAATCACCAGCGTATCCACACAGGAGAAAAACCTTTTCACTGTAAACAGTGTGACAAGAGTTTCAGTCAGTTAGGTCACCTGAAGAGTCACCTGCGTTTCCACACTGGAGAAAAACCTTTCTATTGTATACAGTGTGACAAGAGTTTCAGTCAGTTAGGTCACCTGAAGACTCACCAGCGTATCCACACTGGAGAAAACCTTTCATCTGTAAAGAATGACAATTAAGACAAGAGTTTCAGTCAGTTAGTTCACCTGAGGAGGCACCAGCGTATCCACACAGGAGAAAAACCTTTCTATTGTAAACAGTGTGACAAGGCTTTTAGTCGGTTATATGGACTGAAGATTCACCAGCGTATCCACACAGGAGAAAAACCTTTCATCTGTAAACAGTGTGACAAGGCTTTTAGTCGGTTAGATGAGCTGAAGAGATACCAGTGTATCCACACTGGAGAAAAATCATTTCACTGTAAACAGTGAAAACCACCGTCTTCACAATGGAGGTTAAAAACCCAATGTAGTTTCAACAACAACATCACATAACAAAATACAACATAAAGACAAAACATATACATAGAGTCCCCAGAGTACACAAGTAAAACGCCCTAATGGCGATTAGGTTGGCAGAGCTTCTAAATACGGCACACACTTGTATTTTTTAACATGCCATTCATTCAGATTGATCATTCCAAATTCCAAAGATTGACTAGCAGTGGGCCACATGTGCCAAATGTTGCTGCTAATGTTATACTGGGTGCGTACATTTTGGTAATTATTTTTTTAAAGACAAATTAAGCACTGGAGTTATTGTAATCAATTTGTTCTTCACTTACATTCATGGGCTAACATAATCAACAAACTGGAGGTCTATGTGACTCAGAGATAAACTAAAAGCAGTGCTCTTCCGAGCACAGGTCTCCACCAGGCCGGGCGTCCTGGTGGTGCTATAATAGGCCAATGTAAAAAGGGTGGCATGTGTTCTTCACCAATCTTAGACCTTTCATGGAGCCACCATGAGGCTGATTTGAACATTTTGTAGTGTAATTTCTTCCTTGGCCTTTTGCGAATGTGCGTGAACAATTTCATTACAATTGCACGCTGTGTTTGATTTGAGGCATTTTGTTCGAAACGGATCAATCCTGCGAAGTTTGGAGGCCAATCTTCGCCAATCAGGATGGAATATTTAATATGGGACATATCCGTCTTGATCATATGACTGTAGAGATACTGATTCGTGTTAATTTAGGATAAAATCTGAAGGAGTAATATCCAAAAATGTCTTACATAAGTCGTCCTCCTGGTGGCGCTATAAAAGGCTGATGTGAAAAATGCAAGGAAAGGATTTTTCCTTGGCCTATAGGGAGTGCGCTTACAAAGTTTGAAACTGATCGGTGGAGTTATAGGTAAAACTACGGATTGGCCTGTTATAGCGGCACCATGAGGCTGATTCCAAAAATTTTAAGTGGCATTTCTTCCTCGGCCTAGGGGAACCTGTGTGCGCGATTTCATGTTAATTGCACTCTGCGTTTGTGATTTGAGGCATTTTGTCCAAAACGGACCAATCTTACAAACTTTGAAAGCCAATCTCAGTCAATCAGGATGGAATATGGACAATCAGACAGATCCATGTCGATCACATGAGTGTAGAGATACTGTCTACCGATTTGCGTGGTTTTTGGACAAAATCTGTAGGAGTACTGGCCAAAAGGTAGTTTTGCACTAATTGGCCTCCTGGTGGCGCTATAACAGGCCTATGTGAAAAATGTGGGGCAGAGGTTCTGAATTGGCATCCAGGGAGTGCGCTTACAAAGTTTGAAACTGATCGGTGGAGGTATAGGTAAAACCACAAATCGGCCTGTTATAGCGCCACCATGAGGCTGATTTCAAAACATTTAAGTGGCATTTCTTCCTCATTCTAGTGGGAACGTGTGTGCGCGATTTAATGTTAATTGCACTCTGCGTTTGTGATTTGAGGCATTTTGTCCAAAATGGACCAATCTTACAAACTTTGAAAGCCAATCTCAGCCAATCAGGATGGAATATGGACAATCAGACAGATCTGTGTCGATCACATGACTGTAGAGATACTGTCTACCGATTTGCGTGATTTTTGGACAGAATCTGTAGGAGTAGTGTCCAGAAATGTGTTTTGCAAACATCAGCCTCATGGTGGTGCTAGAACAGGGCCATTTGAAAAATGTGGGGCAGAGGTTCTGAATTGGCATCCAGGGAGTGTGTGTGCTCATTTTGGCAGCGACCGGGCCAACGGCGCCGGAGATTAGCTGGTAACAAACTCGGAGGACGGACGGTACGGACGGACGCACACACGGACGGACAGGGGCGAAAACATACTCTCCCCCTGCCTTCGGCTGTTGGAGACAATAAACCGAAATCTAAATTTTCTGTCAAAATCAGCACTACGTGACGCCCTGTAAATTCGGGTGGCTTTTTGTTGGCTGTCAGTGTTTCTATCATTCATTCATTAAACTGCTCTGACAGGGACCCCACTGCCTTATAGTTGTGGTGAGGACATGTTTACGGGGTCATCATCATAGTTATCGTTCCATGGTGTGAACGGCCCTGGAGGCATACTGAGCATCCTGTTTTCTTCGTTCCTAGAATTTCGGAAGAAATTGGGTTGCGTGCCTTTCAATTTAGAGGTTCTCAACCTTTGGGTCCCAACATGATTCTTTTGGGGGTTGGTGTTTTTTGACATTCAAATAGCCTGCTCTTGATTCTAATTGTACTTGAGTTGTGGAAATAATTGATCTCTAATGTATAGGTACATGTACCTACCTGTACTACATACTGTAGTGTTCTGGGGCATTCATTTGTTTTGGGGCATTTTGTGGGGACTCAGTGGGTGTGGGAGTGGCTAGTCCTTGCAGAGCATTTGTCTGTGTATATTTGTGGAAGTGTTTATGTTGTTTTGCTTTGTGTGTTGTATTTTCTGTTGTATTTTCTGTACATTTGCGTTGATGACTCCCTTCGAAACACGATGGAGGTAAAGGTAGAGCAAGTATAGTTTTACTTTTTGCAGTCGATCAATCAGTGATAAAGTCAGATAGTTTCTTGTAAGAGCATTATCCTTGTCATGATGTCCAGTAGCTCAGCCTCTGTCTCAGCTTATGAAAGCTGCTCCCATGTTTATTCTAGTGTACAGTCAACTGTGTCTTCCTTCTTTCTGGCATTAACAGATTCCGATTCGATACACACACCATAATGTGAATGGAAAGTCACTCACTGGGGAATGATGTTGTTTTGAAAACAGAGGGCTGGCTTTAGAATGTGTTGAGAACATAAACACAGAACATGATACTGGATTTCTGTTACAGAAGCTCTTTCTGTGATCACTAGCAGACAGTTAAACATGACCCAAGCTTGAATAGTGGCGGGCGGGGGAATCTGGGGATGCAGAATAAAATGTAATTACCGGTGGCCACTTTCCTTAACCACGAGTATTTCAATGTGAACCAGGACACTCCTCTCTGTTTCACACAGGGAAAGTAATCCAACTTAACAGCCCTCTCCTTCTCCCTGCCAGCAACTACTTTACTGATAGACACCACCCCATCCTGCTCTCTTTCTCTCTTCCTCTTCTTTTCCCTCGCTCCTTCCATCTCTCCTTTCTGTTGTCGTCTGACCTCTCGCCGTCTCGTTCCCTTCATTAACTCATACAGGGCCAGATTTCCAAAATATGAATATGAATGTGCGCTTATAACGCCAGGAAATAGCTATTTTGTATCCCCCCAGACCACCTTAACCAGACCACCTTAACGAATGCACGTTCACCATACCATACCACCAGATGACCACTAGAGACCACCATACACCATACACTGACATGGTCCCATGTTAAGCCTGTTTAAATCCACATAACAGGATGAGACGCTGACTTGGTCCTCATTGACTTAACATGGACGGGCCGCCGGTCACCATTTCAGCTCAATACTGTTCAATTCGTGCTTGATCGTCTCAAACCACCATTGGTATGGGCATCGGGACGTATATAGATGCCACACAGAAAGTTTCAGAATCAAAATCCGACCTAGTGAAGCTACGTGAGGGTCGGATGGTTGCATTGAGGCTAACGCTAGCAGAGGCCTGTTGTCAACAGGAAGCCCTGGTTTAAAGGTGACGTCATAATCGTATCCTTTTTTTTCACGGTTTACGTGTGGACATTAGCTGAGGTAAGCTAACCATTTCGCTCCGTCTATAAACACATATTAAAAGCTTAAACAATGCTTTTATATAAAAGTCGCTCCGAGTCGCTCGGCACCAAACGCCATAGTGAACTAGTCGCTCGTAAAGTCGCCCGGCGCTAACTGAGTTAAGTCTGCATTTCCTGTAGCCTGCATTAGCCGTTATTAGCCGCTCTGACTTGATGAGATTTTCGGCAAGCGTTGTTTGAGAGTCCAAGCAGTGGTGTAAAGTAACTAAGTAGATTTACTTAAGAACAATTTTGAGGTATTTGTACTTTACCTGAGTATTTCCAATTTCCAATACTTTTACTTCTACTCCACTACATCTCGGATCCAAATATTGTACTTTTACTCCACTACAATTATTTGAAAATTTTAGTTACTAGTTACTTTGCAGATATGTGATTATGTTCTAAAACATACATTAATCCACTTTAGCCCTATTTTATACCTAGGCTATTTGAAAATAGACGATCTACAAGCTCAAAACACGTTGCATCGTGACACATTGTGAGCTCGTAGATCTGCTATTTTCAAACATCTTGTACTTGTACTTTTCTTTTTTTTTAGGATTTGTTTTTGGGCTTTTTATGCCTTTATTGATAGGACAGTAGACTGATAGGAAATGGGGAGAGAGATGGGGAATGACATGTGGCAAAGGTCGTCCGGATCGGGAATCGAACCGGCGACGCCAGCAGGCATCATAGCCTAGTATGTGGTATGCGCCTTGACCACCAGGCCAGCGGGCGCCCTTGTACTTGTACTTTTGGTACTTTAAGTAAAGTTTGATGCCAATACGTCGTACTTTTATTCAAGTACATTTTGAATTCCGGACATTTACAATATTTCTATACTATATTGATACTTTTACTTGAGTAAAAAATGAGAGTACCTTTTGCACCACTGAGTCCAAGGTGTTGTACTGGATAGAAAGGCTGGGAGTCCGTTCGACGGCATCATGTCCTCTTGATTGCATTTCCCCGTTCAGTGTTTTGACATTGACCGTAATGCATAGGCACAGTACTCCAAAGCACTTTCTGGTTTAGCATCACATCAACTTCAACTTCAACTTCTGGTTTATTGCCATATGATAATGTTACAGGTCTGAAATTGTGGGTGAAATATTCTTTTTGTTTCAAAATAGACAATAAGAATAGAGAAAGAAACAAGTGGAAAAGGGATTTAACAGGACGACAACCACAAATATACATAAGGTATATCAAACATAAGGTGATCAAAAAGGAAATAAAAAAATTAGGCAGAATATCGCAGTCACACACCTGGCTGTGGCAGCCTCTGTCTGACAATGTGGCAAGGCTCGGTGCTTGTTTACACATGGAAACGGCTCAGTATATGTATCATTTGTATAAGGAACTGTATTTCCAGGTGTATCAGTATTTATAGATAAAATAAATGGCGTAGTCATTTTCTAAAAAGTGAATTTGAAATACCTACTGTAGCAACTTAAATGTTTTTAAATAAATGACAGTGTGAATGATGTTTAAACATGTAGGCTGAGCTCTACTAAAAGATAGACCAGGCATACATTTAAGTAAACAACATTTATTGAAGACGGGGACAATCTGCTAATGGCTAGGAGTCAAAATTAGTCTGGTATGGTCCTTAATTGAGTGAGTAATTAAGTTAGTAATGAAGTCATTAAAAGAGTTTGGGGCAATTAATGAGAAACGGCTGTTATGGATGCTACTTCCACCAAGCTTTAAGCTTAATGTACTCTCCATCGCACTGTGGTGTCCCTGGTCCGCAAGCCTATGCACTGTTGGACTACAGAGTATAAATGAAGCCTAGCCCTGTGAAGGAACATACCTCTTTGTAGTCTTTCTAATGATGAGCTGTAATGACTGTGGGAATTAAATAAACACTTTTTATTTTGCTGTGTTGTAGGGCTGCGACTGTTGATTATATTCAAAACATGTACTCTATTGAGTATACTTTCTCGATTAATTGAATCATCAAGAAACACTTTTTTGATATTTTTGAGCGGTGGTAGACCGTTCCAATACGTGGTTGTGTGTGTAGGCGGGCGGGAGGCCGTGTCTGTATGTAGCCTGAAGTGTATGTAGCCTGAGGAATGTGTAGCCTGAAGAATGTGTAGCCTGAGTACCACTGAGTGACCAGAGAGGGTGCCATCAGTCTAGCCTGAGCATCAACTGCAATACACACACACGCGCACGAACGCGCACACTCCACTCACCCAGCAGTGCACAGCCTCCACTGCTCAGTTCACACGGGTGTGATTTTGTATATATCAACAAATTGATGGGGAAAAAACTGATAGATTTATTTTTTAATAATCATTAATCATATTATTGTGTTAATAAATTAGTAACCACTGATGTCACATAAAAATAGCAGAGCAACAATCTCACGACACGTGCGCTTGTAGGTCTGCTATTTTTGATATTCTGAAAAAGAAATTGAGGGATGAAACATAACTGTTGCACCACTATTGTCTTGTGTATTTGATGGTGTTGTGTATTTGACGGTGTTGTGTGTTGTGTTGTATATTTGACGGTGTTGTGTGTTGTGTTGTATATTTGACGGTGTTGTGTGTTGCGTTGTATATTTGACGGTGTTGTGTGTTGTGTTGTATATTTGACAGTGTTGAGTGTTGCGTTGTATATTTGACAGTGTTGAGTGTTGTGTTGTATATTTGACGGTGTTGTGTGTTGCGTTGTATATTTGACAGTGTTGAGTGTTGCGTTGTATATTTGACGGTGTTGTGTGTTGCGTTGTATATTTGACGGTGTTGAGTGTTGCGTTGTATATTTGACAGTGTTGAGTGTTGTGTTGTATATTTGACGGTGTTGTGTGTTGCGTTGTATATTTGACAGTGTTGAGTGTTGCGTTGTATATTTGACGGTGTTGTGTGTTGCGTTGTATATTTGACGGTGTTGCGTGTTGTGTCTGCAGTGAGTTTGTATCGTGGTTGATGGAGAGCGGGGAGATCAGCAAGCCTGACGAGGGGGTGAACCTAGGACAGGCCCTGTTGGAGAACGGCATCATCCACCACGGTGAGAGGAACCACTCCGTCCTAAAAAGACCTTGAGCGCATTGTGTAACTTGTGTATCTGTGATTTTAACCACTTTAACCATTATTGTATGCTTTAACTATTAACAAAATAGCAGATATACAAGCTTGTAGTATGCGAGGAGAGGTTGTAGATCTGCAATTTTTGAAAAATCATGACAAGTTGAGGAAGTCTTTGAATATATTGACCCGGTTCTATAAATGTCTCCTAAATCCTGATAGGTTTCTGAAAGTCCTATGTTTCTATGTCAGTGGTGCTCAAACTTTTTCATGTCAAGGTCGCCCAAAATTATATATATTCGGCCACGGACCTCCATCTCAAAATATTTCGTTCCAGGGACCCCCAGAAGCAAAGATTTTAGTTACAAATGCTTGCTTTAAAAACACATATATTCAAAGACTTGCACACATTTTCACGATTTTTCAAAAATAGCAGATCTACAAGCTTGCAGTTATGATAAATAATGGTTAAAGTGGTTTCAGGTCTAAATGGGTTAAGCATTCCTTCCTACCAACCGCTTCATTTACATTCCATCGTATGATGGTGTCGTGTGCTGAAACCATAGGATATACAAGCTCACGACGTGACATGGCATGAGCTTGTAGATCTGCAGTTTCCTGCGTGCAACACCCTTGTTCAATGATCGAGTATAAATCACGCTTTAGTATCTCCTCTGGTTTTATTTCTCTGATGCTTTTGTTGATTCTTGCAGTTTTGCAGTGGTAGAAGTACTCTGAATTTTTTGCAACACAATGCTCTTTTTAGAAGTAAAAGTCCAAAATGTTACATTAGTAAAAGTGCAAATTAATCTGCATCAAAATATTGTACTGTCGGTACCAAAAGTAAAAATACTCATTTTACAGAAAGGTATTAATGCTTTAGCACTTTAATGTTGCAACTGGTAAAGGTGATAATACATTATTAGTTCACGATAATATACATCTGCAAAGTAGCCTAACTAGTAACTAAAGCTTTCAAATAATTGTAGTGGTGTAAAAAGTACAACATTTACCTTTGAGATGTAGTAGAAGTAAAATATCTCAGTACTATTACCTCATATTTGTATTTAAGTATATTACTGGAGTAAATGGACTTAGTTACATTTGGTATCACTTGGTATCACTTTGGTGTCTTCTAATGTGTTGTTTCCTTTCATCGCTCTCTCTCTGCCTGTCTCTGTTTCTCTCTCTCCAACTGTATGTCTACCTCTCTCTCCCTTGGCTCCCTTACAGTTTTCATTCCCACTTTACCCGCCCATTTATTAGATGTTTGATAACTAAAGAGTCATCAAAAACATTGTGTGTGTGTGTGTGTGTGTGTGTGTGTGTGTGTGTGTGTGTGTGTGTGTGTGTGTGTGTGTGTGTGTGTGTGTGTGTGTGTGTGTGTGTGTGTGTGTGTGTGTGTGTGTGTGTGTGTGTGTGTGTGTGTGTGTGTGTGTGTGTGTGAGAGAGAGAGCATGTGCATTTTCTTTACGGTCTATACTCTATAGTCTATAGTGTACACACACACACACACACACACACACACATACACACACTCTTTATACTGTACGTATAAAGAAAGTGTGAGTGATACTAGTACTGTACAGTATGTTTACTTGAGTGCAAATGCAGTATTTGTCTTCATTTCAATCTTTTAATTCTCCACGATGACAAGGATGGATTACACAGGCCTCCGACGTTATCCTCTAAGTATATGTTTGTCATTTTCACAGCTTATTTGCACGCCTGGTAAATTGGCAGTCATTTGGTTTACTGTAAATCTATGAGGCTAATACGATTTGCATTCCTGCCATTTTTTAAGTCTAGACTTGCTGTTTGTGTACATGTTATGAGGCTTTGTTTGCTTGCCTCTGCAGCTGGCTGCCTCCGCGGCCAAATACTTGTGTAATTCTTAGTCATTTTCCAGGCTTCATTCATTGGCAATATGTAGGAACTTGTCCTGGATTGTGTGGTTTATGTTTTGTGTTTTTGCGCACGTGTTTTAGCACTAGTTGAAACATTGAAACATTGGTCCTGGCGCCTGTCCGTGTTTAATGTGGTGCGTGTCACTGCCAGCGGCGGAAAGTAACTAAGTACATTTACTCAAGAGTAGTTTTAGAGTATTTCAGTTTTTTTATACTTTATGCTACATATCAGAGGCAAGGGTATAAGTGTACACACAATGTAATTGTTGCCCCCCTACAATTATTTCACAGTGTTAGTTACTACAGTAGTTACTTTGCAGAATTCAAATATTTCAAAACATATATTAACCACTTATAGTTTGACTGCTCGAAAAATATCTAGCTCGCTCAAGTATCAAAAGAAATGCTGGAATACAAGCTCACAATACATTACATTGTGATCAGCTATTTTCATTTGCACAAATGTTGACGATTTTTCAAAAATAGCTGATCTACAAGCTTGCAGTGCGGCACTCTACTAATGTGGATAAAAATGCATATATAGCTTTTTCTTTTTTTTGTAAATTAATGTTTTATTATCATCATATCATAGTGTTTGGTCAATGACTTGCCCACCAGTGGGCCCTGACAGTGACAGTGAGATGACAGTGAGATACAGTGAGATACTTGTTTGCACTAACTAGCATTGACTGCTATGGTCTCTTTTGCAAGACACTTTATGTATAATATACTTATATATTATTCGCCCCCTCTATTGATGCACCTTCTCTTTATTGGTACTGTACTGCTCTTGTCTTTGTTTTTGTTTTTTGTTTTGTTTTTTCCCTCTTATCTATCTTTTCTTATGTCTCTGTAACTTTGTAAATAACTGTATACTGCTGTGCTTCTACTGGACAACTGAATTTCCCCCTTGGGATAATAAAGGTATCTATCTATATCTATCCCTGGCCCACAGTTTGAGCATCTCTGGTATAATGAAACATGCAGTGTCCCACTTGGGGCTGACATTTGTGTCTGTTTGTGGTGTTTCAGTGTCAGACAAGCACCAGTTCAAGAACGAGCAGGTTCTGTACCGCTTCCGCTACGACGACGGCACCTACAAGGCCCGCAGTGAGATGGAGGACATCATGTCAAAGGTCAGCCCGCCTTCCACGCGCACACTTCCTGTTTGCTAACACAGTGATTCTCAACCTTTTTCAAAAACAACCCTCAGTTTGATATCGTCACTGTCGGGCAGAAACCTTGTATCTTCAAGTTTCACATTTGTAAAATTTTTCGCAAAGTAAAGCACTGCTTCATCATACAAGGCCGTCGCACAAAAGTGCGAGGCGTTGGCGTTGTGTGCTTGTAGAGCAGCTGTTTTCACTAGTTTAGATCATTTCTAAAATGATAAATACAAAACGAACGGTTTTGGACATACAAGGTTTCCACCCGACTACGACGATATGCGACATGGCACGGTCCAATCTACACTGTAAAAGCCTCAGTGTAGACATTTTGTACACTCTCAGAGTTACAGACCAATAAGTGTCCATTCGGTTACCTAGATTAGGTTACCTAACTATCAGTCATTAACCTGGAGACGAGACCCCATGGAATCCCTTCAAGGACCCCCAGGGGTCCCCAGACCATATCTTCATGTAATTGGTCTTCACTAGTGCTCATTATTTACAAGTTGGCACCATTTCTGTCTACCCACTCTGTCTCTCTTTGAACTTGGCTGTGGATAGTTCAGAAACCTGCATACCTGTGACATCAGTAGGCAGATTTCAAACTTTTTTTTTTTCTTTTTTTTTTTACTTGCATGCTAACTTTCCAGGAAGAGAAAAGCTTCTTCTATTATCTTGGAATCCCCATCGAGTATGCGTTAGGCAGGTTTCTGAACTGTCCACAGCCCCCTCTCTTACAATACACTGAGTCAGATAGAAATGGTGCCATCATATAATGAGCATTATTGAGGACCAATTATGTGAAGATAGCTGCTCTTTTAAGTAAAAGTGCTTATACCGTACTTATAAACGACGCCTTAGGCTTGACATGGATGCTGGAGATGTGTGGTTCATCGTTGTGTTCTCTCATAGGGCGTCCGAATCTACTGCCGCCTGCACAGCCTGCACGCTCCCATCATCAAGTATGTTCCCACAGTCCCTTTTCCTGTCTGCTTTTCTCTTTATCCTTCCTATTCTTTCATCTAGTGCCACATACAGTAGAGTAATACACCATTTCACTTTATCTCACGTCACGTTTTAAGCTTGTAGATATTTTTTGTTCTTACTTTTTGAAATATTTTTGACAGGTTTTGCCTTTAATGACTTTCCCAAATGAAACCCTATATACTTGATTGACTGGAGTCCCTCAGGGCTCTATCCCTTCCCTACTCCTTTTTTCTATCTACCAAAACTAAAATAGCTGATCTACAAGCCATGGTGCATTGTGAGTTTGTATAGCTATTTGTTCCGAATGTATACCCCCAGAATATGGTCGCTAGGGTCCATAATGGTAAAACAAATTAGAACATATCGGCTGCATAATTGGCAGATACTGATGTGATCCAAAAAGTTCAATAATGGCAGTTAATAATGGTCGGTTGGGGGCTCTGCTTTTGACTCATATTGTGTGCTCCATCATTCATCCATTTTTGCAGCCAAACTGACTGCTGCAATGAGTAAGGTTTACATGTTGTATACAAAAATACAAATAATGTGTATGTATTTCACAGTAAGTAAGGATCAATAATTCAGTTTATCCACTCATTTGAATTGATGGTGAAGTCATCACATCTGTGACACGTGTTATATATCTAGATATTATAATGGTATTATAATTGACATACATCATTAAAACGTTAGGGTCATCAGCAATGTAAAGTAGGGCTGTCACGATATGGCATTTTAAATGACGATTAATTGTCACTCAAATAATTGGCGATTAACGATTTAATTGTGTTTTTGTCATTGACAATTACATTTCTGTTTGGCTTTTAGGCTTTGAAGTTGCACATGGCAGATATGACACAAAACCTAAATACACAAAGAAATTACTGACATATTTGACAACTTACTACTTAAAAAATAACATTGATAGTGGAAATAGCCGATCTACAAGCTCACAACGCGTCGCGATGCGACGCGTTGTGAGCTTGTAGATCTGCTATTTCCACTATTTCTGACATTTTTCAACATTCACGATTATGACGATTATGACAAAATAATTGCGATAATGTCAAATAATCACGATTAGACGATTATGTAATAATTGTGACAGCCCTAGCACCCATTATGCCCCCTCCTCTTAGATCAATGGTTGGAGTTGACTCATACTGTGTGCTCCATCAAGAACACAGTAGTGGTGGAGTGCTAATTTAACGCTCCGCTGACCCTGTTTTTGGTTGTCTAGGGTTCATGCTGCTCACTCTGATCTTGAACTCTGTGAGTCGCTAAATGAACAATGAACTGTCAGAGCCTTCTCCTGTCTTTATTTAAAGTTTTCTTTTGTGTTGAACAAGTCTAAAGTTACCACGTTAAGGTTAGAAAGGTAATTATGTTGGAGCTGTATTTTTAAGACTTTAAAAGGGCATTTGACACAGTTAATAATAATGTTTCACTTTCAAAACTCTCTACATTGTATCTGTGTTAATGCCGTGACCTGGATAGAATCCTACATAAAAAAACAGGAAAACGACAGGAGTGGGCAATAAGTGTTCCTCCTTTGCTAGTTGTACTTTAGCGGTCACTTATGGGTGTACTTTACGACCAATACTTATGTATTATTTAGCGACAGTAAGCCTCTTTGACCTACTTACTTACTTAGGTTACTTATTTAGTAAACAACTTTAACCCTCTGTTTACTTTGTTGATCAGTGTCCACAAGGAGTCTATCTATACTTAGTCTCCTCCTTTTTTTTCCCCTCTACACCAAATCTCTTCATAGAAAAAAATCAGAAATACGCGCTGTGAAGAGTTGAGCTTGTAGATCAGCTATTTTTTACCGACTGTTAGAATAGGGACACTTGGGTTCATTTGGTTAATGACATCCCCTAAGCACGTCCAGATGTTAGCACCCAGATGTACAGAATGCTGATGTTGCTGTGATATGCACCGCATGCAAGATGTTTTTACATCTTGCACTGCTGCAATGAGTAAGGTTTACATTTTGTATACAAAAAATACAAATAATGTGTATGTATTTCACAGTAAGTAAGGATTAATAATTCAGTTTATCCACTCATTTGAATTGATGGTGAAGTCATCACATTTGTGACACGTGTTATATATCTCTAGATATTATAATGGTATTATAATTGACATACATCTAGGGCTGTCACAATTATTACATAATCGTCTAATCGTGATTATTTGACATTATCACAATTATTTTGTCATAATCGTCATAATCGTGAATGTTGAAAAATTTCCGAAATAGTGGAAATAGTGGAAATAGCAGATCTAATGTGAGCTTGTAGATCGGCTATTTCCACTATCAAAGTTATTTTTTAAGTAGTAAGTTGTCAATTATGTCAGTAATTTCTTTGTATATTTAGGTTATGTGTCATATCTACCATGTACAACTTCAAAGCCTAAAAGCCAAACAGAAATGTAATTATCAACGACAAAACACAATTAAATCGTTAATCGCCAATTATTTGAGTGACAATTAATCGTCATGTAAAATGTCACATAGTGACAGCCCTACATACATCGTTAAAACGTTAGGGTCATCAGCAATGTAAAGTTTAATCAGACTAATTGGAATAGCGTCAGGCACCCATTATTCCCCCTCCTCTTAGATCAATGGTTGGAGTTGATGGGGTTCCAAGTGTACCCTAAAACTATTTGGTTCAATGTGTACACTCTCAGAGTTTGCGAACAACTGTCTTACCTGTCTGGGCAAATATTGTTTATCTTTTTAGCGATTACATTTTCTATTAATTGAATAATATTTTTTTAATAATCAATAGTCGATCTACAAACTCACAACCTGTAGCATTGTGACACATTACACATTTCAATTTAGGCGTTTAGCAGACACTCTTAATCCAGAGCTATTTACAATAAGCAAGGTAATACATTAATATTACCTTACATAGTGAGCATTGGTCAACTACAGTAACTGTTGTGTTCCTAATTCAGAATGACAGTCTTGGCTTTCTCAGGTTAACTCTCAAATACCTGGAACGCACCCGAGTCGCATTAGATTTGAACCACTTTAACCAGGGGTCTTCAACAGGGGGTCCGCGACCCCTAGGGGGTCCGCGGAGGTACTGCAGGGGGTCCGCGAAATTATTGAAAAAAAATATATATATATATTTCAAAAAAAAAAAAATTCTTTTTTTTGCCATTTTTCACATTTATGTAAAAAAATAAATCATGATTCTATCCATTTTGAATAGCTTGAATACATGATTACTATGCAATTGACAGATTGTTGATATTATTGACATTGGTTCTCAGTTAATAAGTAGTATGTTTAGAAATGGTAGTGGTACGGCCCACCCTGCTCGCTGTAACTTGTACATGTTTAAAATAAGAAATGTGTCTTGGCCCCGACCCCCCCCACCCTACCCTGACCCGACTTCTAAATCCTTCTTCTAAATCATGTTGTTCTCAAACTTTTTCATGTCAAGGACCCCCAAAATTACAAGTATTTGGCAGCGGACCCCCATCTCAAAATATGTTGTTCCAGGGACCCCCCAGAAGCAAATATTTGAGTTACAAATGTTCGCTTTTAAGTAGATATATTCAAATACTTGCAAAGAAATATCATGATTTTTCAAAAATAGCAGATCTACAAGCTCGCAGCGCGGCACTCGGTGCCGCGCTGTGAGCTTGTATATCTGCTATTTTTCAATTGTTGAAGCGGTCAATAACCCTAGGTCTAAATGGGTTAAATATTGGGCAAGTGGAATTCAATACCCACAAACATTAGAAACACTGGAACGTTGGCAGTGTTTAAAGCCAGTCTCAGAATCTGGCTAATGTCAGCTCAAATGTTGCATCACCAATGATTGCCTTGTTTTTATTTTATTGTATTTGTGTCACTGATTGAATTTTTATCTCACACTGATGGGTTCCCGAAGCTTTTAATAGTGTGGCTGGCAGAGACTCTGACAGCCCAATTGCTTTTCTTAAAACATAAAATCAGCGGCTCCTTTTTGGCAAATTGACATCAGACCTCTGAAACCGTTCTTGTAGATTCATTCATGCATAACTCACTTTCATTCAATTTACCTTCTGCTATTCTTTTGTTCTGGCTTGGTGCTCAGTAGACCAGGTAGGTCTGCTCTATAGCACGCCCGAGTCACGTTAGATTTTAACCACTTTAACGATAAAAAATGGCACATATACAAGCTCACAGCACGGCACCGAGTGCCGCGCTGCGAGCTTGTAGATCTGCTATTTTTGAAAAAACGTGAAAATGTGTGCAAGTCTTTGAATATGTTTGACCCGACTTCTAAATCCTTCCTCTAAATCAGTGGTTCTCAAACTTTTTCGGGTCAAGGACCCCCAAAATTACATTTATTTGGCCGCAGACCCCCCATCTCAAAACATGTTGTTCCAGGGACCCCCCAGAAGCAGAGATCTGAGTTACAAAAGTTTGCTTTGGAAAATACATATTGAAAAATGTGCACACATTTTCACGATTTTTCAAAAATAGCAGATCTACAAGCTCACAGCGCGGCACCCGGTGCCGCGCTGTGAGCTTGTATATCTGCTATTTTTCAATAGTTAAAGCAGTCAATAATTCTGGGCCTAAATGGGTCATTTTACTGTAGCTATTTGTCTGTTATCTCTCATGACTTGCCAATGTACTGTAGCACGCTATGTTTGTTACTCAGAAGTCGCTTTGTTTTCAGAGATCGTGTGGCGCTCGTCACATGTCACCCAAGCCAACCACACTTCCTCTCAAGCATTTCCTGTTTCACGTCTCTACTTCCCTTGAAAGCAGAGCGGTCTGTGCTGCACGTTAAGGCAATCTCAAAATGTAATGAATCATGAATAAAGTGTGACGGCACATAAGGGCTTTCAGCTGGCAAAATCCTTGATGTTGAAAACTTGAAATTGCCACATTTATCTGGAAACGTTTTTTTGCTCTTAGTTAAGAATCACGTGCACTTTTTTGTGTCACCCAGGGAATACAGAATGTAGTAACATGCCCCAAAGTGCACGAGGTCTTGTTCTGTTCGAGGCCATGTTCCACCTCACCCTTAATAGGCGATGTTAACCACAAAGCTGTAATGTGACACATGCATGTTTCGCGTGGAGAGATGCTGACCTTGTGAGTTTGTTCTTTTTCTTTTTTTTTGCACATCCTGTGCAGAGCCGAAACCTCAACATGTTTCCGATCGTTTTTTGTTTTCTCTTCTCAGGGACAGAGACCATCATTTGAAAACCTTTAAGTCTGTGGTTCCTGCAAGCAAACTCGTGGATTGGATCCTTTCCCAGGTTAAATACACGATCCCCTTTCATTGCTTTTCAACTTCACTCAAACACACAATAGAACAGTTACACAGCCATTCTTCACCGCTTGAAGGCTGCTCCATGTGCGTGAAATGCACATGGAGCACCCTTCAAGCAGTGAAGAATAGCTTGCGCTCTCAATTTCTACACCTTCCAGCACCGTTTCAGCTGTCAAGCCTTTTGACTGTATTTAAGTTTCTTTATGACAAAAACAAAAAAGAAACACACTAAGGGCACTCTTGTGAAATTATTCAAAAGGCTTCATGGAGTTGGCTAATGCATGGCAAGAGAGTTTAAAATGCACCACAGCCTTCACTCTGATGAAAGCTGTGTGGTCTTTTTCCTTTTCTGTCGTTCAATTTCCATCACCCATATACCATAGATGGAGCACCTTGTTTGGATTTCTATTCATTTGCTAAAAGGATGCTCTCCTTTCTCTGTTTTGTCTACATGGTAATGTGTTTTTAATCTCTCTCTCTCTCTCTCTCTCTCTCTCTCTCTCTCTCTCTCTCTCTCTCTCTCTCTTGCGCTCTCTCTCCAACGTGTCAATTGTCTACCATGCATACATGCACAACATTAAGATAATCGTACATGACCACATGTTGTGCACACAGCATAACATGCAGGTTCACCTAAACAATGCCTTAAGCATGAAACTACTAGCCAGCCAATATTCCTGTGTGTTTGTGTGTGTGTGTGTGTGTGTGTGTGTGTGTGTGTGTGTGTGTGTGTGTGTGTGTGTGTGTGTGTGTGTGTGTGTGTGTGTGTGTGTGTGTGTGTGTGTGTGTGTGTGTGTGTGTGTGTGTGAGAGAGAGAGTGTGACTGACTGACATATTGTTTGCGTCATTTGGTTTCCCAGGGAGATTGTTCCACGCGCGAGGATGCCGTAATACTGGGGGTGGGGCTCTGCAACAATGGCTTCATGCACCATGGTCAGTTACTTGCACACACACACACACGCACACATGCACTCGCGCTCGTGCACACAAGCATGCACGCACACTCACATGCAATGAACCTCATCATTATAATATAATGAGAAATCAGTTATTAATCATAACTGTCATCTCACTATAATGAGTAATAGGGCAGAGGGTCATAATGTCGAGAATTACATCAAAAAAGTGCCTTGTCATGGGGGACTGATGATGATGAGATGCTATTTTATTATAGGTGTGCAAAGTTGACCTTTTTGGCCTGAGGGTTACGGTTCATCTTTCAGTTTCATGGCAGTCGCCCCTTTTTGCATCCAAATGTTGGTCCATCGATATGCAAACTCCCCATTAAACAAACGTCAGGATATACAGATGTGCCATTTCAAAATGTCACACGTCCTGCCATTGACAAGACAGTAGATTTCCAGTGGATACACTGAGCTTGTAGATCAGCTATTATTGCAATTTTTATGACCTGCTCTGACTTCTCTGAAGTTAAAATCTACCTATGAAGATGGATTCTGCTTTTCAATGGGAATGGATCGGTTTCTTGACATTTGCGGGTTTCTGCAAAATTACGCTCCAAAAACTTTGAAAGGCAAAACGGGGAAAGAAACCTGTGGAAGAAACGGCACATCTGTAGCGTTTTTAGTCAGGGTTTCCTGCAGCACTTTACAGGCCAGGCGCCCCGCCTGGCCAGAAAACCCCCCCGCCCCCCCAAGGGTATAAAAAAAAAAAAAAAAAAAAGCTTTTTTTTTTTTTTTTCAAATTTTTTTTTTTTTCAAAAAAACTTTTTGGACCTCCAACAATGTACTAGGCATGATCGCGATCGCGAAATTGCATGTTTAACCCCCATACCAACCCTATCTTTCAAACATGGCAGCCATGTTTGTTTACATTTGAAGAAAACATAAGGGCTGGTATCTCCTGAATGCCTGAACGGATTTCCAAGCGAATTTTTTTGTTTGAAAGCTGTGAAAAGCGTGTACATGCATAGTGCATCATCTGTGCACGAATTCGTACACCAGCGTGCACACTATTTTTTTAACCCTTTGGTGGCGAACCGGCAATATAAGTTATTCAATGTTGAATAAATGTGGATGATAGCATGTAGTTTTGTTTTCCGTCATCATGGGCACATTCATGTGTTTTTTATAGGGCAAAAATAAGAATTAATATTAAAAATTAAGTGAATTAATTACTCGAAGTAATTAATTAATTATCAAAAATTTTCGAGCGCGTGCGCCATGAGATCCCCCCCTGGTCAACACTTTTTCCTGCAGGAAACCCTGTTAGTTCATGATGAAATGCATGTTATGTTATAATCAAACATTTGTCTGCACGCTTCCGCTTGTGATATGTACCTTTCCTTGATGACATGTTCTAAATATCCCTGCTTGTGCAGAATGTGCACAGCACTCTTCATTAACTTAAATTAACACAAAGAACCATTTGGTAACCATCCTCCAATGCCATTGGTCCAGAAAGACACACACACTGAGAGCACTGAGTGGTGGGTACGTTGCCATTTGAAAATTGCATGCACTGGGGCCTACCGTAGGTGCACTGAGTGAGCTACGCTCACTGTCCAACCCTACTCAAAAACCGGGTTGTCCAGTGCATTGACTCCAAATACTCAGGAAAACAACAAAGGCGTAAGAAGAAATTGCTAAATGCGTGCTCAACGAGGCTAAATATGAGGTAAACGAGGTGAGACGAGTTCAATGAGACAAATGCTACGGCCAATAACCACATTTCTATCTCATTATCTGACACCGGTGTGGAAGATAGGTATAAGAAGCAGTGAGGGACAATACAGAGGGCAGGCACAGACAAGCAAAGCAACAATACACTGCCCCCTCCACAGGCAAGGTGTATTGTTGTTGACCGTTGGTTCGTAAATCAACTGAACTCAGTTTGCGCTATGACGTCACTGACTGAAACTGAACAGATTCTGTAGATTCTGCACGCCAAAAATTTCGAAGTGTGATAATGGAGCAACCCAGTTAAATTCACACTCCTTATTTCCATGCCCCATGTTTGACCTTTTTTGAGGTTGTCGAGGTCAAAAACCAGTCTGTGTCATAGCAGTACACACGCTCCTTCTACCCAGGGACCAGTAGCCTCCGAGCACATTTGGCATGTTGAACATAAACAGAATTAGCAGTGTTCCCTGACATGTGCTGTTTACACTAGCTACAAGACCATCTGGGGGGGACACTCAACCGTGACCACAGGTACCCCTCTGACAAAGAGCCCTGGAGAGAGTGGAGTGACGGTGCTCCAAGAAAATACCGTAAAACCGCCATTGGTTTAGCGTCAATACAAATATTTAGAAATCTTGTGGTTGATGCTGAAGTTAACGTCAACTTAGTTGTGCGCCAGGACAAACCGTAGTGATTCACAACAATAGACAGTGTGCATGTGCAAGCATTAACCAATTACAGTAAGTAAGCCCTATTTTAGACCTTGTTGCATGACAATGTTGTCTGGTGAAAATTGTCGATCTACAAAGTTCACAGTGAGTTTACAACTTAAACTATTAGTTGACCCGAGTCCCCCAGGGCTCTATACTAGGGCAGCTCCTTGTTCTTGCTCTTGTCTACACCGAACCTCTATAAAATGTCTCATCTCATACAGTTTAGCAACAATTGCTTTCGGAATATAGAGCTATTTAACAAAAAAACAACAACCATTCAATACATTTTACTTGTGTATAATTTTACTTTCAGCCTTAGATTTCCCTGCTGGGTGTAGCATGCCTGTAAGATGAATTAGGAACCTGTGGTCTTGTGTTTCATACTTAGTGTTTGTATGGATGAGGGTTTAGCCTCAGGGACTCGGGGCAGCTGCTGCTGCTGCTGGCTGCTTGCTACAGTATGGCCACTTCCTCATCTGTGTGCCTATTGTTTACAGTCGTCTAACGGTATCTGCGCGGAAGTGCGCCACCTTGTCGCCATGATCTCATTGTAGCTACAAGTCTAGTGCCCTCCAATGCAAAATGTGTTCCTGGGTGTCAGAATACACATCCACAACTCAAAGAGTCATGCATACGAGGTCACGCAAAAATGCATCCTGTAATTTCTTTATTATTATTTTGTTGAAAGTTGAAACACCACCAACTATACCATTGTAAATGAGGCTCATTCCTCAAGTATTGCAAAGGATTACTTTATAAAAAAGAAAAAAAAATCATTCAATCAATCATGAAATTCCATTAAAAAAATCTAAATATGAAAATAGCTGATCTACAAGCCCACAACACGTTGTCCCGGGGAGACACCCTTGGGTGCCTCTGGTCAACTAAGTGCATAGGGTTTAAATGGTTAGTCTCAGCACTAATACTGTTCCATTGTCTTTTTAGTTTATTTCACTTTGTTGTTTTGCTTTATTTAGGCAATTAAAAGTAAGGCAATTTATGAAATATACAACAATACTGTGTATGGAATATACAGATATGTCGTTTTTACTATCTTTTTTATTAGAGTCATCTTGTTTTCTGGGCCCCTTTGGTCCCCAGATCACTGTAGCATTCATGTGTGTACATGGCTCTAATAGACGTCAAACCTCTCTTATGTAATATTCAATGGAAAGCTGTCCCAATGAGCACACGTGCACTGTCACAATAAGCACGTGCGCCGTTTTCTAGGTCACTTGGATCCACTTTAAAGCCCTGTTTTGTGATACATGGCCTCTGCCGATAAACAATGGGAATTACGCTGTTGTGATTGAAAACAAGCCACCTTTCCCCCTCCCCTGCACACACGTACCCAGTAAAAGCCTGAGTGCTCATTTAGAGCTCAGAGTGTGTAAATGTACTTTAATCTGCACTCTGCGCTGTAACTGTCATGTCCTACCTGAGATGGTCCCCTGCAAGAGTGTTGACATTGAGATAATAGAGCTCACCTTCTTACTCGGGGGAGAAATAGAATTTTGACCTTCAGGGAGTAGCGCTTGTCAACCAGTAGTGGTCCTACCAGACCACAAGATCTAAATGTTGAACCATAAGGCTAGGGCTGCATCAAAAAGACGGCGTTGTGCCGGTGTCGGACGGTGTCAAAAAATGAACCGGGCCGAATTTGAACGTCAGATGTTGGTCCTAGGTCGCAAGTTTTATGTGAAAACCGGCACATCTTGTCCGCGTATCTCTGTCTGTTTGTCTGTAGGTCACACCTGACACTGTGGTTCCCCTGACACATCACTGTGACATCACAGGTGATATCACAGGTGACATCACCTATGTAAAAGTCCATATACATGTATGGGTATTCCCCAGAATCCCTTTTATGCCCATATATGAAGATCCCTGATGTCATCGATATACATCACTGGTCAGATGGCCCAGACATGGTCCATATCTGTGTGGCTGGTTCAGATAGGGATCTCCATGTATGTGCATAAAAGGGATTGTATGTTGTGATGTCATGGGAACGGAATCCCTTTTATGCCCATATATGGAGATCCCTGATGTCATCAATATTGAGCCCATATCTAACAGGACTTCATATGGGAATGCCCATATATGGAGGAAGACAGCCCATATCTGTGTGGCTGGTTCAGACAGGGATCTCCATGTATGGGCATTGGGCATAAAAGGGATGTGCCATATACAGTACATGGATCTCCATATGGGTACCAGGGGTCTCCATATATGGGTAACTGGTCCGATATACATCACTGGCCAGATAGGGCGAGGTCGCATGTCGCCCTGAGGCGTCTTACTAGTATTAGCATACTCTACCGTACAGATTGGTCAAAATAAAAATGTGTTAACTATAAAAGTTACATAGTTAATTTAAAGATACATAGTTCAATCACACAGGATTTTACAGTGTGTGTGTGGTGGGGGAGGGAGGGGGGTGAGCCGTGAGGGAGGTGTTCTCATTACGGCTCTCTCGTCACCTTCTCCACTGTCCCTGTCTGGTCTTGTTGACGACGAGGGCCTGGTTGTTCTTTCTGGCACCACTGTGTCAGGTTGTTGACCTCTCTCCTGTTGGCCGTTAGATCCTCAATGACAATGATAATACCTCAGATTTACATAGTGCTTTTCACAGTAACCCCCAGTACACACCTAATACTACTATTAGGTAGTGTTATGAGGTGTAAAAACAAGGGTGGGTGGGCGTTAGCTGGTGGAAACCGAGTCTGAGGAGGCAGTTTAAGTGGCAGTTTAAAACAGTGGGAGCCTCTTTGACGTGGTTAGTGAAAGTGTTCCTCGGTGAGGTGAGGAAGATCTTTTCACTAGGACATATTGCGTAAGCGCTAGTAACAAGTGCCATACAGCAGTGTTTCTCAACCTTTTTTCTGCATGGGCACACTTTTCATGTCCCAAGAATCCATGGGCACACCAACATAATACGGGGGTGTAAATATCGTCGCTGTCAGGGAGAAACCATGTGTCTCCAAGTTTCAAATTTGTACGTTTCTTCGCAAAGTAAAGCCCTGCTTCATCATACAAGGCTGTTGCACAACAGTAGTGAAAACAGCAGATCTACAAGCACACAACGCCTCGCACCACGAGGCGTTGTGTGCTTGTAGATCGGCTGTTTTCACTAGTTTAAATCATTTTTAAAATGATGGCTTTCAAGCAGTTTCAAGGGGCACACTTGACCCTTCTCAGGGGCACACCAAAGGTCCCCAGACACAGTGGTTGAGAAACACTGCCATACAGTACATTATGGACATTGACAATGATGTGAAAATGATGATGGAAATATGACATTTCTGTTCATTTCATCCAACTGTTTTTATGCAAATCAATGAAAACGCTTCTAACGACTATGCAAAAATAACTGCCGTTATCTGAAATAACTGTGATCAGGCGATTATGTAATAATTGTGGCGTGCGTACCTACTGTATCTGCCGTGCCCTTGTCAAACTTAGATGGTAAATCGTTGGAGCCGAACGGGGCCACACAGTGGTGGGTGTGTGCACTGTGCAGGCGTCTTCATGGCAGTGATTTAAGTGTTGGAATGTGTCAGTGAGACATGCTGTGTCAGTCTGTGTGCTGCATGTTTACCATGGGGCTCAGTCACTACAGTGAGTTTGTGAAGACCAGCTCCTGTAGTTGAATAGGCGCTATTAAGTTAGCAAATGGCCTCGGAGGAAATTGCTTCAGGTCATAAGTTTAGTTTGTTCTAGGGGTGTGTGTGTGTGCGTGTGTGCGTGCGTGCGTGCGTGTGTGTGTGAGAGAAGAGGCAATCATTGAATTTAGAAAAACACAGACATGTAAATACAGCTTGAAGCAGGAACACATAAACACAGTGAATGTTTTTGTTTTATTTCAGTAAAGTTAATTGAAGTTAGTTGAAAACTAGATAGGCTAAGAGATTTCGTGATCGTGGCGAACAGTGGTCCAACAGAGCCAAATCAGGTCCAGTTTACTAAGGTTGGTGGGCTATATACTGTATTGGCCAGACAGATATATCGGTCAGACTCTAGTCTAATTCAAAGACATCAGTGCATGCTGGGTGTGAGAGTGGGGGGGCTCAGAACAACATCATCCACACAGATGATGGCCTCGCACATTTCATTCACACAAGACGGAGTGTTCCTCACACTCTCTGTAGAGAGCCTAGCGTGTCCTGGCATGTGATGGCAACAACAACTCACACGTGTTTTGGACCCAGATGTTCCTGCCGTGCTGATGAGGCTAATTAACCATCATCTTGTTTGTGTGCAGACACACGGATGGGGTCTGTTCGTACACCTCTGCTATGTACACAGTAAACAATATGTTATGTCTGTGTTTACATGTGACAACAAAAACTAAATAGACAGACAAGGAAATACATGTCAGACAGTAATTCATCTTTTATTATATTAAAAAAATCAAATATTATCTTGTGAGAAGAGAAGGAGTACTGTATAATTCCCAATTTATACTATGTGCTATATATGATGATGGTATACCATGCTGAAAATTGCAAGCCTGCCAATGCGTTGTGATGATTATAAATCAAGCTTAAAACCCTCATATTAATTATTATTTCCCCCCACCCCTTCAGTTCTGGAGAAGAGTGAGTTCAAGGACGAGTCTCAGTTTTTCCGGTTCTACGCTGATGAGGAGACAGAGGGAACCGGCGCTAAGAGCAAACAGCACCAACGCACAGACTTCAAACTCATAGAGAACATCCTGGCTAAAACTGTAGTGGTAAGTGGGGTATTAGTTTTTGCGACCCAAACTTACAAAAAAATATTATGAATTAACCACTTAACTGGTTCTCAAACTTAGGGTTTCGTTTGACCCCACAAAATGATTTTGTAGGGTCCCCAGATGATTAGCTTAATGTAATTTTTTTCTCACTCAATGGTAAACAAACCAACACACAGGTGTATACAGGGTATCTGCGCATTTATAAAGTGCCAATTTAAGGACTTTCAAGACCGTTTTAATACCAAACTGTCAAATATAAGTAAGCAAGAGGCAAACATTGTGAAAATAGCCGATCTACATTTTCACAATATTTAGCAGTGGAACCGAATCACAATAAAATACAATTCCAAGTGCTTGTCAGGGTGGGGGTCCCCAGTTCAAATATGTTTATTTTGGGGGTCACAGCCTAAAAAGGTTTGAGAACCCCTGAAATGGACGATCTGTGAGCTTGTAGAAAAACTATTTTCAGTATTTTTGAACATTTCTGAAAATGTACTCCGTAATTTGTACTTTTGAATACTTACTTGAGTATATAGTTTGTCCACCACCAGTGGTAAGAAGGGGTGCAACAGTTAATCCAAGTAATCAATCCCTAGTCTGACTCTGTATCAGGCAAGACGTTTCCAGAAATGTACAATATAATAATAAAACAATAATGCACAAATGCACAAATTGTGAAAATTGGTATTCTTATCACACAGCAATGCAAGGCTGTGAATGAGTCCCAGTGTGGTGTCTCTCTCTCTCTCTCTCTCTCTCTCTCTCTCTCTCTGTAGATTCATCCTGAGGAGGAAGACTACGGCTTTGAAATTGAGGAGAAAAACAAGGCCATCGTGGTGAAATCTGTCACCAGGGGCTCACACGCTGAGGTATGGTCAATATGGACACACTGAGACATGCACACACACACACACACACACACACACACACACACACACACTGAGACACGCACGCGCACACACACAGCGACATTCTGTCCAATCCATTATTCCCAGTAGGTCAGGGCTGTCACTCCTGTTCTCACCAGCTTAGAGGACCATTAGACATGCTGACTCACATCACTCTGAGTTCACACACACACACACACACACACACACACACACACACACACACACACACACACACACACACACACACACACAGGAATGGCAATGTGTCCTCATAAGTGACTAGAATTGTAAAATGCACCACTTGGACCCTAGCATCCCTATTCTGGTGGGAACATTCGTTGAAAGTAGCACATCTTCCACCAGCTCAGCTGTGAGCTGCTTGCTGTTCAGAGGGGGGACAAGAGCAGACTAAGTATACAGAGCCTATTCAAGTCAAGTTGACTATTATTAGTGTCTCGTGACATGCTGTTTTTACAAAACGTAAGTCTTTATCATGGTATTAAAAGGTTTTAACTGAAAAATCCACTCCGGTGAGCCGTGGCAGTTATTATTATTATTACCAGTAAGACGCCTAAGGGCGAGAAGCGACCTCGCAGGTGATGATCCAGTCGTCTCCATCTGGGAATCAGATGTAGAGGACAGGGATGGTGTAGTACAGGGGTCTTCAACATTGCAGATTAATTTTTTTTTTATAGATATATTCATATTTTTTTAACAGCAGTGTTGTGTAATTTAATGTTGGGCTGCTCAAAACTGGTAAAAAGACAGACAAAGCCTACCCATTTGAACATTTGATGTTCAAAGTTCAGTTTTGTTTGGGTGGTGTAATTGAGTTCAGTAAAAAATAAAAACTATATCATGAGACTTTTAAGGGCTCAAGTAAGCAGCCTATTAATCTCTGTGCTAACTGGCTAACCAAGGCTAACGGTGTTTGCATTCTACAACCCTTCATCTTTTATGGCCATGCAGTCGTCTGACAACAGACACAGAAAGATTAATATGTGAACGACGACAACATCTGTACTTAAAACCAGTAAGACTCCCTAATCGGGAGATAAGCGACCGTCGGTCGCATGTATACACAATAATGTTGACTGCAAAAAGCAACCTCGTGGTGGCGCTAGAAGAGGGGCATGTGAGTATTCAGGGGCGGAGGTTGTGGTTTGCCAGCCAAGGAGTGTGTGTGCAAAGTTTGGCATGGATAGGGGCAACGGTGCCGGAGACAAGAGTAGGGCCAAAAGTGTGACATGACGGACAGACTGACTGACGGACAGCCGGTGGAGGTTTTCATAGTATAGAGGTTTTCATAGTGTCATTGCGAACTTTGCTGACAATTAACAAAAAATCTATAACTTACTAAGAGAAAGTGGAAGAACATTATCCATGTTTATGAAAAAGGTGTGTTGACAAGCATCCAAGAGTGTCATAACATTTTTTTAAACTGGTTGATACAGCTGTCGTTATTATTATTATATTATAATCAGCCTGGAATCTGTGACCCCTTGAGGGGCCTTTCACCCTCGCTTTCTCTTTTTCTTTTAAAGCCATTTCACAATGGGGGGGGGGGGTAGCTAGAGGCTATGGCTATTTGGAGGTCCTTGGCATGGAAAAGATTTGGAAGCCCTGGGTTCACAATTCAACCCCAATTCAACTCCTCTCCCATACTGTCTTGTTCATTATGGTTTATTTTATTTTACTTTCCATGTCTTTTAAACTGTCTAATATCCTTTCTTGCCCACGTGGAACTAATTCTCTCAAACCTTTCTGCAGTTAAGCTGTAATTCTCCCACTTGCTGTAATTCTTTATCTCTGGCCCCTCCAGCATTCCAGCACGGTAGCCCCTCATTCACACTCTGCTCTCCCTCTTTTGCACCCAGAACTCTCTCCCCGCAATGACTCCCCCTCTCTGTTTCCCAGAACCAGTGCTGTAAAGTAACTAAGTACATTTACTCTAGTACTGTATGTACTTAAGTACAATTTTCAGGTACTTTACTTTACTTGAGTTTGTCCAATTTCCAATACGATATACTTCCACCCCACTACGTCTCAGAGGCAAATCTGCAACACATGTTGAGCCTGTAGATCAGCTATTTTTAAAGATTTTGAAACATTTGAGTACTTACTGTACATTGGTACTTTTGTATATTTTGATGAAAATTCTTTTTTCACTCAAATCAAATCAAATCCGAATACAGCAACTTTAACTTGTAACAGTGCTTTATATTGTGGTACTGCTACTTTTTCTTGAGGGAAAATTCTGAGTACTACTTCCACCACAGACCCCACTCTCTGTGTATCCCAGCGGATGATCATCATTTAGGGCACATCCCCTGTGTGCCAACTCAATGAATGTGCCCCATTCCCACGGAGGCCATGACAACAGGACAGAGACTGCCAGGGAGAGGAATAGCAAGTTCTCTGTGACTAGATACTAGATTCTGTTTCATGTCAAGGAACCCCCAAATTCATATGCATTTGGCCGCGGACCCCCATTTGAAATGATGTTCTTCCAGGGACCCCCACGATTGAAGAAAACATTCAAAGGTTCATGTGACATGTGACACAAGTTGTGTGTGACATGACAAAAAGACCTACTGACTACTGAAGTCCTTCTATCAATGTATTGAGTTGAGTCAATCTCTCTGAAATACTATTTCTTACTCTAGCATACTTTTAGCATACTTTTGATATTATTTAACAAAAAAGCTATATTAAATAGAAAAGTATGGATAATCTCCAGGCCAAGGTAACTACTTTACTACGTTACGTAGTAACTATGGTAATAGTAAGGCAGTTACTGCATTGCTAGCCCTGAATACAGGACGGTCATATACATGACCGTCCTGGTGCCGCCTCAACCTGAGGAGCAGTGGGGAATCCGACCCTCAACGGTTTGAGCTAGGAACGTCAGATTTAAAAAATAAAGTGCTTACCCAAGCCAACTTTGACAACGATTCGACGCCGTGCAACGTTCATTACACGCTGCTCCCGGATTGTTGAATAAAAAGCATTATTTTGCTTAACATTGTATTTCCGGCTCACTTCCTCGCTTACCCCAAATGATGATCTAACCTGCGCCTCGAGCCGGAAATACAATGTTAAGCAAAATAATTTCGGATAAAAATGCTTTTTATTCAACAATCCGGGAGCGGCGTGTAATGAACGTTGCACGGTGCAGGTTGAGGCGGCACCAGGACGGTCATGTATATGACCATCCTGTATTCAGGGCTACTGCATTGCCTATTTCTCACCTCCTGTTTTCAGATGTCTATTTTTATTTTATCGTACTGTTAAGGTTTTAAACAAGCACATGTGTAATGCACAGACCAGCAGAACCAACAGTGTCTATATGTTTCTACACCAAACACAACAGGCAGTTAGTTAACATAAATGTAGCGGTTATATCAGCCAGTGCATACAGTATGTGACTGTAATCAACCTAAGACAATAAATAAATGAAAGCTGCTGTCTGTCAGTGAATCCCCCAGCCCATGGTTGTGCACCATTGCTAAAGTCGTGCATAACATGCATATGATGCCAGTGTTCTTTTCTTTTTTTTTCTCTCATGTATGTATTTCTTTTTTTTTTTTCTTGGCTAACTATGATTAGAATAAATGTTTTTAGAACAGGTATTTGACAGCTTATATCAGTAGTTCTCAAAGTGGGGTCCGGGAACCCCCAGGGTCCTTGATGGGGTTCCAGGTGGACCCTCTGAAAAGCTACTTACTACAGCATCCAAACCTTTTGGAAAATAGCCGATCCACAAGCCCACGTGTCGCGATGTGCTATTTTCGAAAACCTTGACAATGTTTTACACATCTTCTCCTATGGGTTCTTTACAAAAGTGAGTCCTTGACATGAAAAAGAGACTGCTTGTATACTAGTGTATTTCACCCCATAACTGTTGTACCCGATTTACTTTTTAATTTCATTTTGTTGGGGTGACGATAAGCAACAGCTTGAGTGTGTGACTCCAGGTCTCTCCCTGGGAAGAGAACCTTCTGATGTGTGTGTGTGTGTGTGTGTGTGGTGTGTGTGTGTGTGTGTGTGTGTGTGTGTGTGTGTGTGTGCGTGTGCGTGTGCGCGCGTCTCCAGATGGCTGGTCTGCAGGTGGGCAGGAAGATCTACACCATCAACGAGGACCTGCTGTTTCTCAGGCCTTTCGCTGATGTGGAAACCATGATCAACCAGTGCTTCTGCATCCGACGCTCTCTCCGTCTACTGGTGGCCACCAAGGGCAAAGAGTGAGACACCTCTCAATATGACTTTTATGATCTTCTTTTTGGTGGATTTTCCCCTCACTTTATAAATGGGCTTCACCTATCGTCGTTGTCGGGTGGAAACCTTGTTTGTCCAAAACCATTCGTTTTGTATTTATCATTTTAAAAATGATTTAAACTAGTGAAGACAGCCGATCTACAAGCACACAACGCCTCGCACCGCGAGGCGTTGTGTGCTTGTAGATCAGCTGTTTTCACTACTTTTGTGCGACAGCCTTTACTTTACTTTATTTGTTTATTTAGACGGGACAATGCATATTAATGAACACTACATGAATGCAATGTAAATAAGCCGGAATTAGCAAGAATGCTAAATTTCATCCGTAGTCCCCACATGAAGACAAAACAATACATACCAACAAACAGTAACCCTACATTAGGAGAGGGCGCCTAAGAACATACATACAAATACTATTTTTCCTGAACCAAGAAAAAAACAACAAAACAACACATATTACTAACAGTACCCTATTATATACCCTACAACAAAGGATAGTTAAAAATATACGTACATGGCATGAGCTGTACTCTTAGAACTATACATGGTCACAGGTTTGATTGTCAACTAACCATTTTTTTAGATTGAACTTGAAGGATGGAAATGACAAACAGTCTCTTATTGTTAGAGGTAGGTCATTCCAGATTGAACATCCCTGCACTGAAAGGGTGTTTTTTCCAAAAGCGGTTACCCGGTACGGTACTTCGCAATCCCCTCTAGTGATTGCTCTAGTATTGAGTCCTCTATCAGGCTTCCTTTTTATGAATTCCTTTAGGGGAGGTGGGCATAGACCATTTAGGGTCTTATATATGATACTGACCTGTTTAAAAACCTTAAAATTAGCGAAACTCAAAAAACGGTACCTCTGAAGAATATTACAATGGTGATATGAGTGGGGTTTCCTATCGAATACCTTAAGAGCCTTGTATGATGAAGCAGGGCTATACTTTGCGAAAGAACGGACTCCTGCGTTGGAGGGGACACATACAGCTATATTTTCGTCCATGCCTTACCCCTTATCCCTAAACTAGCCTTTTTGTTACTATTTTGAAAAAACATTTAAAAAGTCTTCAAATAGCCAAAGCTACATCGACCCGTTGTGAGCTTGCAGATCAGCTATTTGAACTATTTAAAGATGTTTTTTCAAAATAGTTAACACATGAATGAATGAAATAATATATCGTTGTGTTTTCTAAACCAGGATTGTGAAGATCCCTGACAACCCAGATGGCCTGTCCTTCAGACTGTCTGGTGACTGCCCTCCTCATGTCCACGCAGTCAGGAAAGGTTGGTGTCACAAAGAAAAGTTTTCAATCATTTAAAAAAAGTTTATTTTTTTTCCTATGATATCAGGAACTTCAGTTTTCAGCTTCACCCAGCGGAGTGCTGTCTACAGAGGAGTGCGGAGGGGGGAGCACTTAGGGGTTAAGTGTCTTGCACACTAACACTTTGACACATTGCTGAGAGCTGGGATCGTACCTGGTACTTCCGGAGTCCTAGGAGGGCCCATTAACCTTTCAGCTATGTCTGCCCCGTCCATATACTGTATATATGCGTGATTAAAGCGGAGCTACTTATTTTTTTATGAATAATGTTACATTTTGTCCAATCTGTATGGTAGAGTATGTTAATACAATATAACTCATACAATTGGGGTGGTTGTGTTTTGTCTCCCTGCTCTTCTATTGAGACATTTAGATGGTGTCAAAGGTCATGTCTCACTCAGACACAGGACCTGACACAAATGCTGACCCGATGGTCGAGATTCAATTATCTCATTTATTATTTATGAGTAGAAATGGCAGGAAACCGGGTTCAAACCCAGGGTATAAGAGGAAAGTTACATAGTGCAGCTTTAAGTTAAATGTTCTCAAATATAAACTTGAACTTGAAGAAATGTATTAGAAACCTTTCTACAAAATATGATTTGAAACATATTTGTAATATCTTTATTGCTTTTTTTAAACAATACAAATCTGTTAAGGGGGTCCTCGGCACAAAATCTTTTCCGGTATGGGTGTTCGCAGACAAACACATATTCATTTGGGGCGTTTCAGAACCACTGCACGACGAGATCTGAAACAATCAGACGTTTGAAACGTCTGGTACAGAAACGGAAAGGAAACACCCCATAAATGAGGAGAAAGTTGAAGAATCAGACACCTGTTCCACTGTAAAATCCTGGGTGTACAAAGGGATCCACTTTGGTTCTATACGTGCAGGGGTGTCACAAGAGGGGGGGGGGGAGTGGGACTGAGTTACTAGGGCCCAAGGTGGAGGGGCCTTAATTATTTTATACTTTAGCTATTGAAAAATAGCAGATATACAAGCTCACAGCGCGGCACCGAGTGCCGCGCTGCGAGCTTGTAGATCTGCTATTTTTGAAAAGGGTTCATTTGTAGCTAAAATTTTACTTCTGGGGGGTCTCTGGAACTAAATATTTTGAGATGGGGTCCGTGGCAAATACATATCATTTTGAGGGTCCTTCACATGAAAAGGTTTGAGCACCATAGAAACATAGGTTTTTCAAAAATAGCAGATCTACAAGCTCGCAGCGCGGCACTCGGTGCCGCACTGTGAGCTTGTATATCTGCTATTTTTCAATAGTTAAAGCACAAAATGTGAGTGAATCCTTGTACCCAGGGCCCAGAATTTGTGAGTTAAATGAGGACTGAGGATTCAGTGGTGTGCCGTCTGTTCCACTGTGAAACCCTGCTGAGCTTTTAACTGCCACCTGTCAGCCACCTGGTCCGGGGTCACAGTTCAACCCTGTAGTACACCAAACGCCCTTTTCAACACGTGCACATTTACACGCACACACACTCACACACTTATTACGCCACCAGGCTCTCCCTCTCTTCTTGCAGTACGTCTTCCGACCAGATGTTCCTAGAAAGACTTAAATACCAATTCAATTATGTACTCCTGCTGGAACACGCGCACACACACACACACACACACACACACACACACACACACACACACACACACACACACACACACACCCTTCCGTAGGTGAGTTGAGGAGGCAAACGTGACTGGGGTTTGAGGTCATGACCTCTCAGTTCTCCTTCACTTTCTCACACCGTCTGTCTCATCTGTTGTGACTGGATGTCCTCGTGTCACTTATACTGTACAGTACTAACTGATAACCGTCAGTAATACATAATGATTGACGAGACTGTGTGTTAATAATTGTTATTACACAACATGGCTTGGTTGAATGCTTGATTCTGATTGGCCAATCGCTGAATTCAGCGGTGTGTTATTTCTGTATAATGACCACTCCACTCAATAACAGACCGATGTCTAATAAAGAAATCAGAGCATCTGCTGCACTGCGTGAATTGTATGCTATATCCAACATGACAGCCATGTAAACAAACACACAGTGTCATTTACATCTAAATGTTGCTCTCATGAATGTTTTAGGGCCAACCTATAGTTAGGCCTAAATCAGAAATTAGCCTACAAAAACAAATATGTTGCTACATACTGTACATGTACTGTAAGCCCCTCCCATACACTAAAATGTGTTCCCGGCCTGAATGGGTTAAAGCGAGAAATAGACGATGCAGTAAACGAAAATGTATTCTATTTGATCAACACTTCCTTGTTTTCTGAGGCGACCGTGTTTTGCGCTGGGCAGATGGTCAGCTCAACACTTTTAGAATACTTTCACGACTGTAAGCAAAGAAATCCTTTTGTTTTGTTGTGGGTCCATTTATTAATGTATTAACGAAGTAGCCGTATAATGAGCAGCATACGTCTACACCTCGGTGTTTAATCATCCTGTCGGGAGTTATTAGTCAACAACAACTGCCAGAGCGGTTATTATCTCTTGCATACTAACTGATAACTGATTAAAAAAAGTATGTGTCAATAATAAATACCTGTTATACAAATTAGGGCGCTCGGGGGGGCGCAATGGTAAAGTGCCTGCCCATGTGGAGGCTGACGGTTTGAATCCACAGCACAATCTTCACAGTGTATTTTGGATTCATGTCAATTTGTGTTTTCAGATATTTAACCACTTGAACCGTCAATACTTAATAAACTTGACCTTTCACTCTCTACTTAGTCTGCTCTTTTCCCCCTCTACACTAAACCCCTTTGCCTAAAATTGCCTGCTAGTAGCTGCTATTTTTGGCTAAAGTTCTCATGAAAAAAATACGTTTCTTATCACACAAAGATTTGGAAGACCCCCTGTAGTAACTCTGAGGACCCCCTGTTGAAGACCCCTGCTCTACATCCTCCCAGTGGGGTATCCTCACTGGCAGGTGATTCAGTAGAATAGGGACGATAAACAAAATGCGTGTGGGCAGGAATTAATTGGCACGACTGCATTGGGGAGAAAAAGGGGCAAAACTCATTGATAAAACGAAGCCAATACACAGCCTTACTTTTTATCCTGTTTTGTATCATGGCCCAAGGGATTTTGAACTTGCGATGTGATGTGAGCTTGCAGCTCGACTGTTTTTGTCTACTGTTCCCCCCAGAATATGGACGCTGTTAGCCTATTCACGCTATATTGTTGTGGTTGTTCACGCAGGTGGGGAGGCGGCGGCCGCTGGCCTCCAACCAGGCCAGATCGTCCAGAAGGTCAACGGAAACAACCTGAACCACAGCAGCTACCAGGAGGCCCTGGAGCACTTTACTGCCCAGCACACACACCAGTTACCTCCACCGTGGGACCCTACGGTACGTACACACACACACACACCAGTTACCTCCACCGTGGGACCCTACGGTACGCACACACACACACCAGTTACCTCCACCGTGGGACCCTACGGTACGCACACACACACACCAGTTACCTCCACCGTGGGACCCTACGGTACGCATGCACACACACACACACACCATTTACCTCCACCGTGGGACCCTACGGTACGCATGCACACACACACACACACCATTTACCTCCACCGTGGGACCCTACGGTACGTACGCACACACACACACCAGTTGCCTCCACCGTGGGACCCTACGGTAAGCACGCACACACACACACCAGTTACCTCCACCGTGGGACCCTACGGTACGTACGCACACACACACCAGTTACCTCCACCGTGGGACCCTACGGTACGCACACACACACACACACACACACACACACACACACACACACACACACACACACAGCACTGTACACAAACGCAAGTAAGCATACTCACACACACCAGCTCCCTCCACCATGGGACCATACAGCAGTGGTCCTCCATGTGTACCCTCTCAGAGTTACAAAATGGTACATTTATATGGTGCCTTTATCCAAGGCGCTTTACAGAGATTGTGCCATTCACACACACATTCATACACCGATGGCAGAGGAAACCATGCAAGCACCAACCTGCTCACCGGGAGCAACTAGGGGTTTAGAGTCTTGCTCAAGGACTCTTCGACACCAACTCTAGGGGAGCCCGGGATCGAACTGGTAACCCTTCGGGAACCCTCAGTGTTCTAATGACGGTTTCTCTACTCCTGAGCCACTGCTGCCCCACAGACCTGTAAATGTCTAACTTTTTCTCGTGCCAAGGACCCCCAAATACCGTAGATATATTATATTTGGCCGCAGAAATGATTATTTGTTTTTTGCTGCAGATTAGACATGGCACATCACAGTCTACGGGAAATGCACAGTTCCTGGCAGAGCATTAGAGAGAACTCACTAATGCTATAGACCAGAGCTGGGGGTCCCCGGACCCCGCTTTGAGAAGCAGTGCTTTAAAGTAAACCCATTCTTCTGCTACAATCCACTACAAGACCTTTACCGTCTAATTACGTCAGGCAGCCAGCCAGTCCTGGCATGACTGAAGTTCATTGGTTATTGTGTGAGCATTGTATGGATAGAGCAGCCATCTGGGACCCGGAAGGTTCTGGTACAGTCCCAAGCTCCTCCTGGCTTCCTGTCCAGTGTTGGGCCCTAATGTATTATTAAGTAATGTATTACTGTAATGTTTGTACTTTCCCCAGTAATGAGTAGTGTAAGACAGCGGTTCTCTGAACTTTTTTATTTATTTGAAGGTCCATTAACTCACCCGTACTCTCAGGTACAGACCTACAGTATAAGTGTCCGTTTGGAATCCCCGCTGAGGTTCCCCGGGCCTGATTTTGAGAACCAATGGTGTCAAAAATATACAATATACTGTACTTACCCATAATTGCCGGACTATAAGCCGCGGCTTTTTTCCCTGCAGCTTATACAACGGTGCGGCTTATATAGAGATTTTTTTACAGCTAACGGCCAGTTAGTTCGTTTTACAATGGTCTTTAAACAAGGATTTATATATAGATTTTTTTTTTATATCTAGATGCACTAGCAGGAAGCAGGAACGACACCTGCGGCTTATAGTCAGGTGCGGCTTATATAATGTAAACATTTGTTTTTTGTTCAAAATTTAGCTGGTGCGGCTTATATTCAGGTGCGGCTTATAGTTCTGCAATCACGGTATATATGGACGCATTTCTGGTCCACGTTACACTGATAAGAACTAGATGCGTGCGCAGGTCGGTACCAAAATTAGCCAATGAAACCAGCGCTCCCCAAAACAACAGGTTTGGGGATTGGTGGGAATTGATTACATGATACAGTCACCTGTGCATTTAGTCTCAACAATGTTTGTAAACAAGAAACGGGTCTATAGTACAATTGCTATCCAATTAACCTTTTTTGTTGAGAATGGCAAAATGTGCAGTTTGCTTGGTTAATTATTGTTAAAATAAAGTGGATTCAGTTGTAAGAGGAGCTGGCTAAACAGTTTATATTGTTCATCCGGCACAAGTATTCTTAATATAACGAGTAGCCTACCTAATTACTTTTGACATCAAGTGATAAGTAAAGGAATGTTGTAATGGAGTCGTATATAGAGAGTAACACTTCCTTAGTGAGCTGTCCAACACTGCTCATGTCTAAGTGCCCTTCAGTAAGACACTCAATGCCTGTGCCATGCATTTGATTTGATGCGGTGTGTGTGTGTGTGTGTGTGTGTGTGTGTGTGTGTGTGTGTGTGTGTGTGTGTGTGTGTGTGTGTGTGTGTGTGTGTGTGTGTGTGTGTGTGTGTGTGTGTGTGTGTGTGTGTGTGTGTGTGTGTGTGTGTGTGTGTGTGTGTGTGTCTCACAGTGTCAGTGGGTGTACCATCTATTTGAGGATGCGGAGGAACTGCAGCAAGGAGGAGGAGGTGCAGATGAGGAGGAGGGGAGCCCCTTTAGGGCCTACTCAGAGGAGAACTACTCCACACATGAAGAGGACAACAGTCCCAACGGAACAGGTGACACACACACACACACACACACACACACGCTCATCTCCTCCACAAACTAATAGAGCCACACCAACATAATGGCCATTATTTGCCTTTTTGAGCAGTGGTCACACCGTCTCCTATACGTGGCCGTGTGTGTGGGTATGCGTGGGTGTCTGTCTGTCTGTCTGTATGTAGCCTGCAATACCTTTTCTGACCACACATGTTAAGGGAGGGGCGCTGTTGTTCAGGCCAAGCACACTCACATTCTCACACACACATACACACACACACGCACGCACGCACACACACACACACGCAGCCTCCACCGCTCAGTTCACACAAGTGTGATTTTTTTCTATATTATGATACGGGAGAGGTCTTTCAGTCCGAGTGTATCGAAGGGTGCGTTCGGAAATGCGCACCGGGTGTGTGCTCAGTGTAGTGAGTGCCTAAACCCAACCCTAACCCTAACCTCAGTAAAACTATGCCTAAAACTAACCCTAACCCTAACCAGACCCGGTGCGCATTCCCGAACGCACCCTTTGATACACTTGGACTGAAAGACCTATAGAAAACACTCTCCCATTATGATACATTGATTTGCAGACCCTGTGTCACTTTTAACATGGCATTCCTGTTTTTTGGGACATGTCATTATAGTCTTTAATCTTATGAAGAGGAGGTAAGTGCTTAAATAAAATTAGGGTGTTTATTATTTTTTTCTATCTAAAGTTATTTGTTTGCTTATAAAGTAAATTGTTCTCAAATAGAACCTTTAATCAAATGGATTCTTCTCCTTCCAAATACTGAACATCGGTCATCGGTGATGCAAGGTCATGAGGATCACTGTATGGACATAAAGAAGAAGTCCTTCCTAAATGGTAAATAAATGGTGCATTTATATAGCGCTTTTATCCAAGGCGCTTTACATAGATTGTGCATTACACTCACCCATTCACACACACATTCATACACCGGTAGTGGAGGAAACCATGCAAGGCACCAACCTACTCACCGGGAGCAATTAGGGTTTCAGAGTCTTGCTCAAGGACCCTTCGGCATTAACTCAGGGGGAGCCCGGATTCGAACTGGGAACCCTTCGGGAACCCTTTGTGCTCTAATAACGGTTTCTCTACCCCTGAGCTATGCCTGGAAATGCGTTACAACATCCATTCCTTTCCCCCAGACCACCGTTTGAGCGTGTTGTCGCTGTGTGATGACCTGCCTGTGGTCAGCCTGGCTGTGGACAACGTTCACCTGGAGCACGGGGTCGTCTACGAGTACGTCAGCACCGCCGGCATCAAGAGCCACGTCCTGGAGAAGATGGTGCAACCCAAAGGCTGCTTCAGCATCGCTGCTAAGGTCCCATTTTGACTTTATGTTTAGTCTTTAGATTTATGCTTTATGCCAGGGTTCTTCAACAGGGGGTCAGATTTACTACAGGGGGGGCCCTCCAAATCTTCCAATCCTTTTCATATTAACAACTTGAACCCTAGTGTCCATATTCTGAGAATTGTAGCCAAAAATAGCAGAACTCCAAGCTCACAACGCCTCGCGCTGCGAGGCGTTGTGAGCTTGTAGATCGGCTATTTTCGGCAAAGAGGTTTGGTGTAGAGGGGAAAAAGAGCAGACTAAGTACAGAGCACACAATTTGACATGAAGCCAAAACACACTGATGATTGTGCTGTCAAACGATGAAACTATATGGGATCTATGAAAAGGTTGTGGGGGTCCCTGCGTCATCTCTCTCTCGACTAAGGGGTCCTTGGCCTGAAAACGTTGAAGACCCCTGCTTTATGCTTTCAAGACAACACAACTCCTAGCGTTCTTGTTGACCACATAAACGGCGGATAACTTGGTTGCCCCTATTTTCCCCTCTAAACCAAATCTTGGATAATTTTAAATGAGTTCAATAAAAATTTCAGACCTAGAATTCTCTTATTTTTTTTGCCTTAAATGCAGTTTCTCCCATAATCGGTCCTTCTCTTTGGGTACGGTGCATTGCGGTGGAATTCAGTTCCCCACTGAAGAATTTCAACTTTGCCATATTGTATCAGCATTGGTAAGCAGTCTATCTGCTGTATTACCAGTTGTTCCTCTCCTCTCAGATCCTGGAGGCATTTGCTAGTGACGACAGCCATTTTGTCCAGAACTGCAGTCAGCTGATCTCGCAGAGCGACCGCGTGGTGTCCATGCCCCAGTACGAGTTCCGACAAATCTGTGACACCAAACTGGAGAGTGTCAGGCGGCGCATCGGCAGCTACAAGCAGGTACTGCTTGGATTGCTGCATGGATTTAAGTTCTCAATCCCCACAACTGATTTCAGTCATTTGGATTCTATAGAAGTCAGCATGTCTTCTATGGAAGCATGTTGTGCAGCAAAAACAGCCTATCTACAAGCTCTCAGTTTGTTGCAGACACATTGAGAGCTTGTAGATCAGCCGTTTTTGGTTATTATTTTAAGCATTTGAAGTGGTCAAACTAGCAATTTGTTCAGAAGCATTTTCCATATAATCGTAATAATCTCGGATATTTCATACTTTTATATAAAAGCAAAGGTTAAAGCCTTGGTCTGTGACTTCTTCAGCAGGAACAATATTACTGAGACCCCGTTTAGACGGCAACGCTCTGTAGAGAAAACGGCGAGGTCCCGGGACATCGCCGTTGCGTTTTGCTTTTAATCCAGCGTTCATATGAAGCCGAAATGATGTAGTGTCCATGTAATTTCGCTAGTGTGGCGGTGACGCATGGAAAGACGATTCTACTTCATTATTTGCGAGGCTTTTCCTCTCCTAATACAGACTGAATGCCGTCTTCAGCACCGGTCTCAGTGGCCTAGTGTTTTCAATCCATTCCATGGGGTTGAAACGTTGCTAATAAACTTACCTGGGAGCCCATGATGGAGCCTCTCCTTCTTTCCTGTACGTATTTTTTGCTCAGCACCCGGAGAATCTTTTGCAAGATATGCGTGCTACTTGGTTCTTTCTGACTTCAATCCATTCACCACGGGTTTCGCATACCGCTCGTGCCACTTTTTCCGCCAGCACGGACAACCTGTTTTTTTTTTTTTTTTTTTTTTTGCGGCGATAAAGTTATTATTATTATTACATTATTATCCATGACGGAGGCGCGCCGTCTCAGGCGCCGATGAGCCGACTCAGCGCCGTTACCGAGTTATGTGCCGTTATGGACAGAATAGTACCAGGGGACTGCTTCTGCGTCCGAATGCGGCTCAAGAGGACTGTAGTGCGTTGGACTGCTGCATGCAAGTCTGTCTATCAATTAATAGTTTCAACAACTAGTTGGGCAGCACCGTTTAACAGATTACTCAATCCCTATTTTAAAGAGTTAACCAGTGTCCCTATGGCTCTGGTTGAACTACATATTATGTCCAGTTAACCATCATTGTATGTCCATCTCTTGTCCCAGTTTGCTGCTGAGCTGAGGAGCAAGGCATGGCCTACCTTCAGGCAGGCTGGCGCATGCCCTCACCCTCTGGGCTTCATGGACTTCGTGCCCACCAACTGCCACATGAACCTGATGCAGGTCTCATACCCAAAGAGCACCACCTCCGCTGGCAGGACCTTCAACATCCGCTTTGGCCGGAAGAATTCCTTCTATGGCCTGGACCCTGATCAAGGTAAACGCGCCTGCTGAACTCGTTGGGCCCCCAAATAGAACCCTCGTTCCGCTGCCCTCCTCTCTTCTCCTGCTGTCCTTGCATGTTTTTAGGGATGTCTTGCAGTGGTGTAAAGCAGTGGTTCTCAACCTGTGGGTCGGGACCCCCAGAGGGGTCCCCAAATTATTTTGGGGGGGTCCCCAGATGATTAACTTAATGTGCAATATTGTTTTCTCTCTCAACAGTAAACAAACCAACATAACGTTTAAGTGTTAAAGAGGGTATCTGCACATTTCTAAAGTGACAATTTAAGAACTTTTTTTTCTAAAATGACAAATTAAACATTGGACAAATTGTCAAATATTAGAGCTAGAAATTGTGAAAATAGCTGATCTACATGCTCACAACGCCTCGCAACGTGAGGCGTTGTTAGCATGTAGATCGGCTATTTTCACAATAGAACCGTGTTATACAAAATGTAATGCCTCAACTCTTAGTGCTTGTCAGGGTGGGTTAAAATATGATTATTTTGGGGGTCGCGGCCTGAAAAGGTTGAGAACCACTGGTTTAAAGTAACTAAGTACTCAAGTACTGTACTTATGCACGATTTTGAGCTGATGTAAAGAAGCCTTTTTATTAACGTTTATCTGCTGTGTGCTGCAGCCTTTAGTCCATTTACTCTGTATACCGTTTGTGCTGGTGACTGAATGTAAATGTTAACTTTGCCTCTATTTCCACCTATTGGTGGCCTGTAGACTATACACACCTGACCAGTCCAGGCGCAGAATGCCAGGCCGGATGTTAAGTCATTTTTATACTGTCTTTACTGTGTAAAGTATTTTATATTATATTGTTACCCTTTTTGTTTCTAGTGTTAGTTTGTATCTGTACTTGTTCTCTGCCCTTACGTATCTTTGTTTCATCCTTAACTGCTGTGCTTTGGGATTTCCCCCGGGACTAAAAAAGGTCTATCTATTTATAGACAAACAGTTTCACTGCACAACGCTATCATATGATGGAGTATCAGATAGTGGTTCCCAACCTTTTCTGGACCAGGGCCCACCTGAAAATATCCAAAGTATTTATTTCACAAATCAATCAATGGAATGTGTTCCGGCTTGGATTAGTGGAACTAACATTGTATACTTTCAGTTTATATTTATCGGTATCACAATGAAAACAACTTTTTCAGTGTTTGAAATAAATAATACCATGAAATTTTTTTTAATAAAGTTGTCAGATATTATTATTCAAATCTTAGTGTTTTGCTAAATATTTGGCTTACTCTGCAAGCCAAAGAGTACATCTTCATGATGTCGCTGATCACACTGACCCCACAATCAATCTTCCAGTTCTAGGCAACACAGAAGGAGGGGGGGCACTTTTTTTCTTATTTCCACACAAGAACTCTTAAGGCAGGCGTCTTCAACATTTTCAGGCCAAGGACCCCTTTGTTGAGAGAGAGATGAAGCAGGGACCCCCATAACCTGTTCATAGATTCCATAAAGTTTAATTGTTTGACAGCACAATCATCAGTGTATTTTGGATTCATGCCGACGCAGCGCGAGGCGTTGTGAGCCTGAAGATCTGCTAATCTGGTTAAGAATCAGTCTTTTTGAGCGGTGGTAAACCGCTCCATAGATTGGCTGGGTGTGTGTCTGTAGCCTTTTTCCTCAGCGTTTTGCCATAGTAAAACGTGTGTGTGTAGCATAGCCTGTACATCCTAGACTCAAATCCTAGTCTGAAGACGTTATGACCACCGCTCACTTCACATTGAGTGTGATTTTTTTCTTTCTATCACACAAAGCTTTGGAGGACCCCCTGTAGTAACTCTGAGGACCCCCTAGGGGTCCCAGACCCCCTGTTGAAGACCTCTGCTCTAAGGTATATAGAGAGGAGAAAGAGAAGAGAAGGAGGGTATATTAGGGGGGAGGATGAGTGGGTCACATGGGTAAGGAACGGGTAAGGACCGCAAGGAAAGTGTAATGACATAGTTCAATGTTGAAAATGAGTGGTATTCCCCTTTAAGTGTTTAAATTTCACAGCACAGAAAAGGGAACGGGTGCTCAGTTTTCTCCTCATTAGCCACGCTGTCTCACAGTTCTCACAGCAACCCAGGCTGTGCCATTCAGTCTCCACTAGCCCGTGGCTAATGCTCTGTGGCGGGGCTGCGTTACGTCACCATTGATAATGTGCGTTATATGGGTGTGTTGAGTGGAACAAAGCTAACGACGGGAGTTTCAATATTTTTATGAAACTGGGGAAAGCTCAGATGAATACATATCAGCGAAGAGGGTAGCATGTCCCACTAATAATTACTTGCTGAAGGATATCTCATGTTCCAGTAAAGAATTACTGTATTGTACACGGCCACACACACACACACACACACACACACACACACACACACACACACACACACACACACACACACACACACACACACACACACACACACACAAACAAACAAACAAACAAACAAACAAACAAACAAACAAACAAACAAACAAACAAACAAACAAACAAACAAACAAACAAACAAACAAACAAACAAACAAACAAACAAACAAACACACACACACACACATTCTTACATTTGTGACCTACTTAGGACATAACATAGACTTCCATTCATTTTTATGCAAGTCCTGTGGCCTTACCCTAACCTCTAACCCTAACCCTAAACCTAACCCTACACAATGTCTATTCCTGCAATCTACTATGCTTGTGGGGACATGTGGTCCTCACATAGTAATAAAAACCAGGTACACACACACACACACACACACACACACACACACACACACACAAATACACATACACATACAGGGTGCTGCGTGTTTCAGCTGGTCAAGCATTTATAAGTGCAAATTACACCAGAAGTCAAGGTCAGATATCTGCTTCCCACAGCAGAGCTGCCTGTCGTCACACTAATTAATGCAGTTCCATGCAGCGGACAACAAATGTATGTGGTCAGCTAATAGCATCATATCATCCAGTAGGGCTAATAGTCTCACATTGCCAGACGATGAGGTCCCTGCCCTATCGATGGTACCCATTTAAATGGTGACGTCTACATTCCATGCAGGAGCTGAAACAGTGGAGAAAACCTCAGCTTTGAAAACCAATCCTGATATTGTCCCAAATATGAAGGACCTACCTAAGGGTTTTGCTTTGGTTCTGCAATGCAGTTCTTTTTGTAATCTCCACGTTGCTTTTCACCCAGCTTGCTTTCATTTTCACACAGTCGCTAGTTTAGCAAAGCAGAATCCGCAATTCCGCATCTTTGCATTCATTTGTTTTCTAAAAGAGCGACCTTGGGGCCTGTTTCATTTTTCAGCTTTGTTCCCCATGGTAAACCGCCATGGTCATTTTACACGGTTTTCTTGTTACTTTTGCTTAGCGACACGGTCGGTCATCCAGGGGAATGGATGCTAGCCCGAACTAGAACCCCACTGATGACGATCCCGATTTTGGAGAGTCCTAGCCGATTACCGATGTTTTGACCGATGTTTTGTAACCGGTGCAAAATCTTGAAAGCCACTTGAAAGACTTGGATTTAACTAGTAAGATGCCTCAGGGCGACATCTGGCCAGTGATATATCGGACCAGTTACCCATATATGGAGACCCCTGCATGATAGTCAACAATGTGATGTCAGAACATGCCCATATATGGGCATTACCAGATATGGGCATTCCCAGATATGCGCTTAATATTGATGACATCGGGACAGGGATCTCCACATATGGGCATAAAAGGGACATCAAGCCAGAGCGTGATGTCAGAGCACAAACCCATTCTGTTAAGAGTGGTTCCCCTGACATCACAGTGACATCAGAGCATGATATCAGAGCGACAAACCCATAGAACCACAGACAAACCCATAGAACCACAGACAAGGCTGACGTACAGACAGAGACACGCGGACAAGATGTACCCGTTTTCATAGTAAACTTGCGACAGTAGGTCGTAATTAAAGTTGCTATTTGAAAACAATTAACTTATAAGCAAACAAACTAAGCTTCTCCATCTACCCCTCCCTCTTGTCCTTCCGCAGCCAACCTGAACCCCATGTCCCACACCCAGCACTGTGTGACCAGCATGGGAGCGCCTTCCTGGAACTGCACTGGCCTGGAGGGGGAGGAGCTGAACGGAGAGGAAGGGGAGGGGCTTATAGAGGACGGGCGAGGAGGCCACGGGGAAGGAGGCCTGAGTCACCTGCTCAAACAGGAGGACATGGAGAGCCAAGACGCCTACATCCATCTGTACAGTCGCCTGGACGTGGCTGTGAGGGAGATGAGGCAGTATGTCGCGCAGATCGACGTGTAAGTGTCTACAACAGAGATCTTTAGCATATCAGTGACCATGGGTGTCTCACCAAATTCTGGGCCCTGGGTAGTGGGTACAAGGATTCACTGCGGGCTTAACCCATTTAGACTGGGTCAAAGATTTGCACACATATTCACGACTTTTCAAAAATAGCAGATATACTGTGAGCTTATATATCTGCTATTTTTCAATAGCTAAAGTATAAAATAATTAAGGCCCCCCTTGTGACGCCCCTGTCAATGACCGTCCCTTGATACTACAATTTGTATTTCTATCTCTGGGCCCTAAACTAAATGATAAAATCCTCAGTGTTATTTTAACTCTGAGAGTATACAAATGGAACTAAATAGACCTGTACGTCGATTTGGTTCCATTTGTACAATCTCAGAGTTACAGACCCATAATTGTACATTTGGCCCCTGAGGGTCCCCAGACCCCACGTTGAGAACCAGTGGTCTACAACTATATTGACCCTGAATGTTTTAATTGCATTCGCCATGTTGTAATAACAATTTCACCAGCATATCTCTGATTTCTTCCTCTTGGGTGGACTGTGCCACTCCGTTAAATACTACTGCTGGGCATACAGTATGTGAATGAGCTAGCTTTGCAGTTCTCACCATTATTTGACGACCTTGAAATATAAAATGGATAAATAATACAGAATTGTTGGCTGCAGATTAGTTTCTCTAGACAATAAATCAACCCTTTCTTTTATTAATATTAAAGATGAGGCTTATGATTGGTGTGTTCTTCTGGGAATGAAAATAGTAATCATGAAGCCTGAACGGCATTGAGAACGGGATACAACACATTGGTTATAGGGATTTCATTTAGTTCAGCTAGGGGTCTTCAATATTTTCAGGCCAAGGACCCCTTTGTTGAGAGACAGATGTTTGTAGATGGCTATTTTTGGCTACAGTTCTCAGAATATGGACGCTAGGGTTCAAGTTCTTAATATAAAAAGGATTGGAAGATTTGGAGGACCCCCTGTACTAACTCTGAGGACCCCCTAGGGGTCCCGGGACCCCCTGTTGAAGACCCCTGATTTAGTTCAACCTGACCGACTGACTGAACACATCTTTCTGCATCCATTTGTTCTAGGCTCCTATCGTCGATCACGGAGCCCACGCAGCCCCAGGGGGAGGAGGGCGGGGAGCCCCCGGCCTACGAGGCCAGCCAGCCCCCCTCCGTGGCGCCCTGCGAGGAGTGCTGTGACCAGGACAAGGTGGAGCACGGGGGCATCAAGAGGGTGTGCTTCAAGGTGAACGAGGACGACCAGGAGGACTCGGGCCACGACACCATGAGCTACAGGGACTCGTACAGGTGACTGTCTGCCACCTTCACCCCGGGGTCCCAAAAGTTTCCACGGTTTCTTGAAAGTAGCCGATCTACTTGGGGTGCCCACTGGTCTAGCGGTCTAGGCCAGGGGTCTTCAATGTGTTCAGGCCAAGGACCCCTTAGTTGAGAGAGAGATGAAGCAGGGACCCCCACAACCTGTTCATAGATTCCATAAAGTTTCATTGTTTGACAGCACAATCATCAGTGTATTTTGGATTCATGCCGATTTGTGTTTTCAGATATTTAACCACTTGAACTGTCAATACTTCTCCCCTCTTTGCAAAAAATAGCCGATCTTCAAGCTCACTCCGAGGCGTTGTGAGCTTGAAGATCTGCTATTTTTGGCTAAAGTTCTCAGAATCTGGTTAAGAATCTGGATAAAAAAGAGAATTTCTTTTTTTCTTTTATCACACAAAGATTTGGTGCATACCACATAGGCTCTGATGCCTGACTGCATGTCGCAGGTTTGAATCCTGATCCCAACGACCTTTGCGGCGTGCCGCCATCTCTCTCCCCATTTCCTGTCAGTCTACTGTCCTATCAATAAAGGCATAAAAAAGACAAAACAAAAACGAAAAAAAAAAAAAAAAGATCTACAAGCTCACAGATCGGCAAGCTTAACTCTCCTTAGCCTCCCATTGCCAGCGATTTGCAGATCCACAGATTTTTATTTTCCAATGGGGATGTAAACAAAGGGGGTGGCGTTGAAATGTCCAAGTGCACGCGTGGCCATAATCATATGGTCAGAAAGAGTAAGGTTCCAAATCAATTTGTGGAGGGGTTTTATTTAATATTTTAGGGTTCTTTGCCATAAAAAAAACATTTGGGAACTGCTACTATGGAGGAACTCCCTTCATACAGTATACAAGTATAAAGTTCTCTGCCTTCAGACGCTGCGTTGTTTTTACAGTACAGTAGCGTGTAAATCATAGTCACCCTCATGCGCTGAGACTTAAGTGAGACACCAAAGGCTTTCATTCCGGCTTCCATGTGGGCATTTAAAAGCGAAGGGCTGAGGGCTGGAGAGACCTCACCAAATAATGTTTGGGTCCGACTCATTCACTTTCCCGTCGGACACACACTGTCATCTGCCTTTCATTAAGCTCCACCCTCCACCACCACCCAGGGGCGTCACACCAAATTCTGGGCCCTGGGTACAAGGATTCTCTGCGGGCCCCCCATGAATGTGCTTCATAGGGGGAGGGGGTTTAATCCATTTAGACTGGGAACGCATTACTACGCGTTATTTTGTGGTGTAACTATTGAAAAATAGCAGATATACAAGCTCACAGCTAACTATTGAAAAATAGCAGATATACAAGCTCACAGCGCAGCACTCAGTGCCGCGCTGCAAGCTTGTAGATCTACTATTTTTGAAAAATCGTGAAAATTAGTTGAAAAGTCTTCAAATCCTTCCAAGGTTTTTTTTTTTAAATCTATGTTTCTACGTCAGTGGTGCTCAAACTTCTTCATGTGAAGGACCCCTGAAATGGTATGTATTTGGCCACGGACCCCCATTTCAAAATATCTAGTTCCAGGCACCCCCCAGAAGCAAAATTGGAGTTACAAATGTTCGCTTAAAAAAATACATAATCATATTCAAAGATTTGCATCCATTTTCACGTCTTTTCAAAAATAGCTAAAGTATAAAATAATTTAAGGCCCCTCCACCTTGGGCCCTAGTAACCCAGTCCCAACCCCCCCCCCCCCCCCCCCCCCCCCTTGTGACGACCCTGACCACCACCCAGCGAGACGGAGGTAGCGCTGGTTGGCGTGGAGCTCTGCTGTGTAATCCAGCTCAACGACTGGGCTGGGCCTCTCCGCAACGCTCTGTCATTATCTTTCTACGCACTGCAACTAACCCATCAAAATGGACACACATACTGTAAGCACATGTGCAATAATATAGTATGCAAATATAGCCTGTTGTTTGTCTGTCGGCACTCGCGAAAAGATACTTGGATATTCCAAGTGAAAGTAGCAAATGCCACGATGTAGAAATGAGTACATGAGTACTGAAAGTAGCAAAAGTAAATGTGCTCGTTATGCTGAAGCTTTTTATCAAAATGTGTCAGAATCTTTTGAAAATGGAAGATCTAGAAGCTCACACCTCTGCTGTGCATTGTGAACTTCGAATAGTCAAAGTATTAAATTGTACTTAATTGGTTAATTATGTTTAGTAATATTAAAAAATAAGTACACTAATTGATGAAGTACAGTAGAAGTATAAATTATTAAAAAGCAGAAATGCTAAGTAAAGTACAAGTACCTCTAAAGTGCACGTAAGTAGAGTATTGGATTCAGTTTCCTTCCACCACAGTCTGGTACATGCACTCACACACAAACAGCCACGTTATCCCTGGTGAAAGCACTCCCTGCACTAATTTAACAACGTCAGACTGGGAACATTACGGAGGAATGCAAAGGTGTGGTCCAACCTTCAGAAGCTTTGAAATTTCCTGCTGTGTCCTGGGGGACGTCTATGAAGAAGAGGATCAAATGAGAGTTTAAAAATCAAATCAGTGTGTGTGTGTGTGTGTGTGTGTGTGTGTGTGTGTGTGTGTGTGTGTGTGTGTGTGTGTGTGTGTGTGTGTGTGTGTGTGTGTGTGTGTGTGTGTGTGTGTGTGTGTGTGTGTGTGTGTGTGTGTGTGTGTGTGTGTGTGTGTGTGTGTGTGTGTGTGTGTGCGCACGCCAGCGCGGGTGGGCTTATTATTATACTTCTGAGGGTCAAACGTCCCCATACGTAATGAAGTAATAAGTAGGATGTGAGAACCATCTTCATGGTTATAAATGATTGGAGGAGTTACAATTGGGAAAAGATGTGGGTTGGGATAAGGGTTATGATTCGGCATTTAGAGGTTAGGTTAAGGGGTTGGGGTTAGAGATGCCTTATTTATGCTTGGCTACAGTGTCGTACGCCGTAAAATAGATGATCTACAAGCTCACAATCTCCGCAGGAACCATGTTGAGGTCCTGTTGCGTGAGCGTGCCTGTGAGAGGCAGAAAAATAACGTCTAATAAAGGAAGGATATTAGGAAGAAGGAAAGAGGCAGAGAGAGGGAAGTACGCATGGTTTGTGTTTGTGTTCAGTCAAGTGTTGCTGTCTAGCAGTGGCGTCAGTTCAGAAAAATCTAAGGTATGGCAACATGACAGGTGTCTTGCAGGCGCGAGACACCTGTCATGTTGCCATACCTTTCTACGGTTTCTTGGGCTAGATATGGCAGCCTGGAACTTAGTAAACGTGCCACAATTAACAATAATGCATTACACCTGGGCAGCTGACCTGCGGAACCTGGGAATATACCATTTTGTCTAGATGGGGAGAATTTTGCATTTGTACTGTAGTTATTTTACTGTAATTTAACAACACAATAACCAGCACAGTAGACAAAGAGACATTCCTGGATTTATATTTAAAAGTAACTTTTATTTCCCCCCTGGACCCTGGGTATGGCAGCTGCATACCCCTGCCATACCCAATTGACGCCCCTGTTGTCTAGTGATTGCATAATGTGTCTGACTCTAGACGTGCACAGGAGTGTTGAGGTGTATTAAGAGGATGAACTCTTTATTGACAATGAATTCAAATGGATCAAAGCACACAAAAAAAAGCCAGAAGGCTTGTTTCCACCGTGGTCCTTTGGGGGAGGGGATGCAGGGAAAAAACAAGACGAAGACAAAACAATAAAAGACCATTTAAATTCATACCAACCGGTATAAACAAGCCTATCGTCGTTGTCGGGTGGAAACCTTGTATGTCCAAGACCGTTCGCTTTGTATTTATCATTTTAAAAATGAACTAAAGGCGTTGTGTGCTTGTAGATCTGCTGTTTTCACTACTTTGGTGCAACAGCCTTGTATGATGAAGTTGGGCTTTACTTGGTGAAAAAACGTACACATTTGAAACTTGGAGATACAAGGTTTCTGCCCGACAGTGACGCTATAATACTTCTCCCATCTGAAACCAGCTCAGATCCCACCTAATGCACTTGTACTGCAAGTCATCGCCCCTCTCTCCCCCCTGCCTTTTCTGTCTCTCTGTCTCTTTATGTGAAAAGAATCAATAAGTCTGTCTGTCTGTCTCAGCCCCAGCGTCATAACGGCTGGGGAACACAAAGATGTGCTTGTCTTGCAGACATAAATCATAATCCTCCCACTCCCACAAGGTGTGACAAGAAGAGGTACAACGTTTTTTTTGAATGCCTGTTATTATTCAACCACACCCTAGCATCCCCTATTCTGCGGGGTGAGCATTAGGTGAAAATACAAGATCTACAACAGTTGTTTTCAACCAGTGGTCTGGGGACCACCAGTGGCCCTTGAAGGGATTCCAGGTGGTCCCCAGCTAAATGATAACCAAATGTAAACTTATAGATCTTTAACTCTTGAAAGTGTAAAATTATTGTAAAACGTCTGCATTACTGAATTTACAAGAAGTCTACACAGTTAGAGAATGTAGAAGAATTTTTATTTTATCAACATTTGCCTGTTATATCTCCTATGGTATATCCATACAGCATGGAAAATTGTATCCAACAATAACAGGTCTCAGAGTCTAAATCTCATCAAATGGTGGTCCGTGGCTCAAATGCTGAATAAATAATGAACCTTGATTATGAAAAGGGTTGAAAACCACTGATCTACGAGATCACAATGTATCGCAACGCCATTAGGGTCGATTCATACTCCACTTTAACACCCTAATTTATTTCGGTTGGGCTCTGTCTAAACTATGATATGGCGTCATTCAGAGGATCGGGGGTGGCGGGTAACGTCATTAATTCGGCTCCAAATGACGCCATATCATAGTTTACACGAACCGAAATAAATGAATCGACCTTTAGTGTAGAGCGAGAATAGGAGGGGGGTGGGGGCCCGAGGGACTCTGGTCAACCAACTATACGGGGTTAATGTGTTTGAGACACATTTTTAGGAAATATGTCTGTATGTTTACGTTTATTGGAATGTGACGCAGCTGCATGTTAACAATATTTCACTGAGGGACTTTTACTTCACTTTGGTGTCGCGTAAATCACAAGTCTGAAGAGTTATTTGACTGCATAATTACAAGATCCAAATTCTCTCTGTGGTTGGATGGGAACTCATGGCCTGTTATTGAACCTTATCAAGGTTCAAGGTTTTTGTGTTTTTTTTTTAATTTGGCACATGCACTAGTTTACAATCCAGTGGTGGCAACATTGCAGCCAGTGACATTCTTTGTGCTTAGCCTTAGAGCCTCCTCTGCAGTGTGGATAACACATAAGATACAATAAGGAGATCAAACATAATCAACATAATGAATAGAATAATAACTTGTAAGACGCCTCAGGGCGGCATGAGACCTCGCCCTAAAGTGTGAGGTCGCACCAATTCTTTGCCATCTTGCCAGTGATGTATATCGGACCAGTTACCCATATGGCGACCCCTGGTACCCATATATGGAGAGCCATGCACTGTATATGGAGATATGTGAGAGTCCAAACATGCTTACTCAGTTATTCGTTATGAGAAAGTTATGTCTATGACATCTGACATCATACCCTTTTATGCCCATACATGGAGATCCCTGTCTGTAGAACCAGCCACACAGATATGGTCTGTCTTGGCCATCTGTCTCGGCCATATATGGATTCTGTTATGTGGAATGTGGCCTCCATACACTAAGTATATGGGCATTCCCATATGAAGTCCTGTTAGATTTGGGCTTAATATTGATGACATCAGGGAACTCCATATATGGGCATAAAAGGGATTCTGTTAGTCTGCCATCACAGTGAAGCCAGAGCTTAATGTCAAGGGTATAGAGTTTGCTTTTGTCATGGGAAATGAGTGCAGACAATGCACTGAAATGGAGTAAACATTAATGCATAACTTTCTGTACAGTTGTATATATTGCAATAATGATGTTTAATTGTCACCAAATTCCAAGGCACACCTGGGCGTGTCTCATGGCACACCAGTGTGCCTTGTGTAAATGTCCTTCATGGCTTACGTGTCTGTCTGTCTGTCTGTCTGTCTGTCTGTCTGTCTGTCTGTCTGTCTGTCTGTCTTGCAGTGAATGCAACAGCAACAGAGATTCAGTCTTGTCCTACACCAGTGTGCGAAGCAACAGCTCTTATCTGGGGAGTGATGAGATGGGCTCAGGTAAGGAATCTTTTTAGGGACATTTACATTACGTTACTGTACATTTATATTTGTATTTAAGTGACCCAGTCAATGGAGCATAAATTAAGCTTTAAGCTGTTTTATACCTCGTCTTTTAAGATGTTGCACTTTTTATGCCTCGGCTGATGGACAGCCATGCTAGAGGCATTACATTTTCGGGTTTTGTTTGTACGTCCACATGTACAATATGTAAGCCCTAGCCTGTAAACCAGACGAATCTGCTTGTGATTGTATTTTGCGTGCCCCCGAAGTTGTGGGGCACCAATCAGGGCCCAGTAGTATGTATTATTAAGTTTCATCACGTATTCATTGACTCTTGTCTCCTCCTAGGGGACGAGTTGCCTTGCGACATGAGGATCTCCTCAGATAAACAGGATAAACTGCATGGATGTCTGGAGCACCTTTTCAATCAGGTAAAAACTCACCACCAGCAACCTGGTTTTGTTCAAGATATATTATACTGCAGGGGTCTTCAACGTTGTCAGGCCGAGGACCCCTTAGTTGAAAGAGAGATGAAGCAGGGACCCCCACAACCTTTTCATAGATTATAATTTCATCGTTTGACCACAATCATCAGGGTATTTTGGATTCATGACAATTTGTATTTTCATATATTTAACCACTTGAACCGTCAATACATAATAAATTTGACGTTTGTGTGCTTGTAGATCGGCTGTTTTCACTAGTTTAAATCATTTTTAAAATGATAAATGCAAAACGAACGGTTTTGGACATACAAGGTTATCACACTACAACGACGATATGTATGTCAGAAAACCGTCAATACATAATAAATTTGACCTTTCAATCTGCTCTTTTTCCCCTCCACGCCAAAACTCATTGATGAAAATAGCTGATCTACAAGCTCACAACACCTTGCGCTGCGAGGCGTTGTGAGCTTTTAGATCTGCTATTTTTGGCTAAAGTTCTCAGTATATGGACAAGTGGTTAATATATAAGAAAGGAGAAAAACGTTTCTATCACACAAAGATTTGGAGGCCGCCCTGTAGTAACTCTGAGGACCCCCTAGGGGTCCCGGACCTCCTGTTGAAGACCCCTGTTATACTGTATGAGGACTGAATTGTGAAATTCTTTGGTTTTGGTTCCTTGGTAGAAAATACTCTCGTGGGGTGTGTTGTCACGTGTAAAAACACAAACACACACTAAATCGGCCCCCCAAACTGTAAGGCACAGATGAGGGAGTTACCATGGTGATGCGTTATCTGGTGCTGTCATCTCTCTTCTGGTTAGCATCCTGGTTCTCTCTCTCGACCTCACTCCTCTCTTCTCACATAGCCACGATAAGAGATCTCTGCCTACCGATCTGTCTTGTGACAGGAATATATGGGCTAGAACGGCGACAAGAATGGCTGCAGACAAACCTACTGTACACTAACTGTACTGCTTTGAAAACTAATCCTCCTGATAACCGTCCCAGTATGGGACTGCAGTGCAAGGCAGTCATTTCTCACAATTCCAAAATGTTTTAGCCCATTCATTGAATTTGGATGTCGTTTTAGCATTCTTTTGTATAAATATATGCCACCGTGCCTTGTTTATTTATGCAAACTGTTAATAAAATAATCAGTCAATCAAAAACAAGACATATTGGTGGGCATGGATCTGACTGTCTGGTTACTCAAGGCTATCCCTCATCTTGCCCGATACCGGATGTGTGCCATGTGGTGCACCCGAGAAAAAAAAAAGCAGAACTACAAGAGCATAGTGCGTTACTCTGCAGTGCGTTGTGTGCTTGTAGATCAGCTATGTTCGATGCAGCACATACAGTAAATCACCTGTGTATCTCTCTGGTTTTCTGACATACATATCACCGTTGTTGAGTGAAAACCTTGTATGTCCAAAACAGTTCGTTTTGCATTTATCATTTTAAAAATGATTTAAACTAGTGAAAACAGCCGATCTACAAGCACACAACGCCTCGTGTGCTTGTAGATCTGCTGTTTTCACTACTTTTGTGCGACGGCCTTGTATGATGAATCAGGGCTGTACTTTGCGAAAGAACGTACAAATTTGAAACTTGGAGATACGAGGTTTCCACCTGACAGCGACGATATGCATACATGTAAGTGACATGCAGTACGTTTTCTCAGTTCATGACACCCATCCACATGCATCTACTCTAGCCAGCACTCCATGCCCCTTTGGCCCAAAATGCCTCCTCTGTGTTTGACTCGTGTAGCTTCCCTGGGTGCTAATTGCCTCTGCACCATGTTGTTTGTTCTGACAGACTGTAGCCTGAAGCCTTTTGGGATTCAGCTAGTGGGGGAGGGAGTCAGAATGCGGGTGCATGTCTGTGTGCCTTTGACAGGAAACTAAGGAAGGCAGTAGTGTTTAACCACATGAACCATAATATCCCTCTTCTGAAGCAAAAATAGTACATGAGCTATTATTGGGTGAAAATATTTGGTGTAGAGGGAAAAAGGACGGGGCCTTGTATGGGTATTCAGGTCAATTACATACAAGTATATAGAGTTTAAGAGGTTAACCACTTTCAACCTGGTGTTCCCTTTTGGGTATGTCATCTGCAATGTTTTTAAATGGCAGACCTACAAGTGTCGGCATGTAACGCTTTGTGAGCTTGTACATTGTCTATTTTCACCACGTGTCGCCAAGTATAAATCAGACTTGCGTGGTTTACTCTGTGTGTGTGTGTGTGTGTGTGTGTGTGTGTGTGTGTGTGTGTGTGTGTGTGTGTGTGTGCGTGTGCGCGTGTGCTTGCATCCAGGTGGATTCCATCAACTGTTTACTCAAAGGTCCTGTCATGACAAAGGCCTGTGAGGAAACCAAACACTTTGATCCTGAACACAGTCAGCCAGGTAAGCATGCATTGCACACACTCACGCACGCACACACGCACGCATGTATGTGCACACACTAACGCGCACACCCACACACTCACACTCACATTATGTTTGTATTACTACTGTATACTTGAGAGTACAGCAACATTTTAGCTCCATAATTTCATAAATGGAAATGTCACCCTATTTTTTGGTGCCCTTGATAACCCTATCCCTTCACGATATCTTTTTAGTCAAATTCTACTATTCTTGTTTTACTTGAGTAAAAGTATCAGTACTGCAATGTAGAAATACTGTTACAAGTAAAAGTCGGGAATTAAAAGTAAATGAGTAAAAGTACAAAAGTATTGGTATCAAAATTGACTTAAATTACCAAAAGTAAAAGTACTCATTATGCAGAATATCCCATTTCAAGTTTTCAAATGTACACACATCTTTTGAAGATAGCAGCTATACAAGCTCACACTGAGCTTGTAGTTCGGCTATTTTCAAATGGACAAAATGTATATAGGGCTGAACACACACACAAACACACACGCACGCACGCACGCACGCACGCTCATTGCTCAAGCAGTGTGGGATGTGTGTGAACAGAGTTCCGGCACAATGAGGATTGGACAGCAGGCTGTCGCTCCATCATCCACAAGAACATCCAGGAGGACCCTTGGAACCTTCCCAGTTCCATCAAGACTCTGGTGGAGAACCTGCAGAGATTTGTGGATGGTTAGTGGAAAAAACACACACGCACAGCCACACACAGACGCATATGCACACGCCTATTGTGATATCCTCACTGTTGGGCAGAAAACTTGCATGCATTTTTGTTAAAATCTTGCATAGATATTTTTGTCCATAATAACATGCCTAAAATGTTTATTTTTTCATTAGTGTGGTTGCCCCTGCAGGGCAACCAGACTTTAGTACTTGTCCGACTTTATTCCATCCAACCATCTTTCCTCCCCTGTTAGATAAACCTTTTTTCCTGCGCTACTCCTCCCAAAGTTTTTGTGGCATGCACTTGGGACATATGACAAGGATGGAATTGTTAGCACTGTGTGTTTTTTTAAGTAAAAATGTACTCTTTTGGCCGGGGGCAGGTTTCCATTCCGAAACCAGGTTAAGGTTAGGTTTAGGGGGTTGGAATAGCAATGTTTCAGAGTGCCGATGTGTAACCGTTTTGGCCATAGAATTTCCCCACCCGACAATGACAATATAATGCTCACTAGTAGCTAATGTCTTGTCTTGACCTCTTCAGATGGAAAGAACCAACTTCTGCTGGCTCTACTCAAGTGCACAGGTACGTCACTCGAAGCGTGTCTGTCACTCTGTTTGAATGGTGTGTCTGTATGTCACTCTGAATAATGTTTGTACGTCACTTTGTTTGAATGGTGTGTCTGGATGTCACTCTGTCTGAATGATGTGTCTGTCTTTCACTCTGAATGATGTTTGTGTGTCACTCTACGTATCCACCATCATGGTGTCCTAGGCGTTTGAATCCACCACGGGGCATCCAGCTTGGCCGGGCGTCTGTTAGACAACACTTGACCGTGATTGGAGGGTGGGAAGGCAGTTGGGAAGGGTGATCTTTGTCTTTGCTCAAACTCCTACAGGCTGGGATGGCAGCTGTCTGTGGGGAGTGTCGAATGGGAGGAGTAGGCTGGAGGCTCTACGTCCTCCCAGTGGGGGCTCCTCACTGGCAGGCGAGCCAGTAGGGTACAACAGCAGTGGCAACACAGAAATGTGTGGGGAGGGTTAACTGTCATAAAGACTAAATTGGGAGGAAAAAAGGGTGTAAAAATAATTGCCTACTCCAAATAATAAGTTTAAAATGAGGAGAAAACCCCCAGGGCCCTATTCTACACTAGGTCTGCTCCTTTTTTCCCTCTTCACCAAATCTCTTTGTCAAAAAAAAAAAAAAAGTCGATCTACAAGCTCACAAGCTTGTTTTTTGATTGGCTATTTTCGTCGAATGTTCGCCCCCCGGAATAGGGACACGAGTGTTCATGTTTTTAAGTGCGCGTGCATTTTGCACACAGTAAAATCCCTTACGGGTCAGTTTTTATACTGTCAGAGTTAATCACCACTTAGGGTTTTACTGCGTACAAAACAAGGAACCGTGCAGGAAACACTTTAACATGTGCAGAGTAGCATGTCGTTGCCATCGGGCATAAACCTTGTATCTCCATGTTTCAACTTTTTATGCTTTTTCTTCGTAAATGAACGCCCTACTTCAAGGGTCTTAAACAGGGGGTCCGGGACCCCTAGGGGGTCCTGAGAGTTACTACAGGGGGTCCTCCAAATCTTTGTGTGATAGAAACCTTTTTCTCCTTTTTTATATTATTATTTTATATTAACCACTTGAACCCTAGTGTCCATATTCTGAGAACTTTAGCCAAAAGTCCCTCCATCTTGAGATCACCAGCTACTGGAGTAAGAGAGGAAACGACCGCTTTGCCTACCCAGGACGGAGATGCGAGAGATTAGGAAAATCTTTTGTACCGGCTGCCCTTAAGCTGTACAACGAGACACATAACGGACGAATGAAAAGGACTTCCTTCCTAACTTAGACTGACGGAACTATTGCTGTATTGACTTTGACCTCTAAGGACCTTCCAGGGAAAGTGCTCATGTGCGTCTTGCGGTGACATGCTTCGTTTCTTCTTCTCTGAGCTGTTATTGTTTTGTTTTTTCGCACTGTTTTTTTGACTTTGCACTATTAAGTTGGAACTATTGCTGTATTGACTTTGACCTCTAAGGACATTCCAGGGAGAGTGCTCATGTGCGTCTTGCGGTGACACGCTGCCTAGTTTCTTCTGCTCTGAGCTGTTTCTGTTGTTTTTTTCGCACTGTTTTTCGACATTGCACTATTAGGTTGTGTTGGTAGTTTCTGAGTATGTGTCTTGCTTAACAATGACAGTGAGATACTTGTTGCACTAACTAGCATTGACTGCTTTGGTCTCTTTTTGTAAGACACTTTATGTATATATACTTATATTTAATTCGCCCCCTCTATTTGATGCACCTTCTCTTTTTTGGTACTGTACTGCTCTTGTTTTTACTCTTATCTATTTTTTCCTACTTCTCTGTAACTTTGTAAATAACTGTATACTGCTGTGTTACAACTGGACAACTAAATTTCCCCCTTGGGATAATAAAGGTATCTATCTATCTATCTATCTAAAAATAGCAGATCTATGTGAGCTTGTAGATCGGCTATTTTCAACAAAGACGTTTGGTGTAGAGGGGAATAAGAGCAGACTAAGTACGGAGTGAAGTGTCAAGTTATGTATTGATGATTCAAGTGGTTAAATACGTATCTGAAAACACAAATTGACATGAATCCAAAATACACTGATGATTGTGCTGTCAAACGATGAAACTATATGGAATATATGAACAGGTTGTGGGTGTCCCTGCTTCATCTCTCTCTCAACTAAGGGGTCCTTGGCCTGAAAACATTGAAGACCCCTGCCCTACTTCATCATACTGTACAAGAGAGTCAATAAAAATAGCACAATACGTCGCTATGCGATGCGTTGTGAGCTCGTAGATCGGCTATTTAATTAAAAATAATATGAATAATACAAAAGGAACCGTTACAGTACAAAGTTTCCACCCGACAGCAACGATATGATGGTAGTTAATGGGTGCTCATACAGTATGGTGGTAGTTAATGTGCACTATTCTCCTGGGTGCTCCAGGCTAATGGAACATAATGGAGCACCTTGGGGCCATGCCTGCTTAGAATGCAAAGGTTGGGATCTCCTCGTCACGTACTCTAGGGCCTTAGAGTTGACATGTACAGTATAGATGGATCTATGATGAGATTACTCTCCGGTGAGGCAGTGTAGACAGACGGGCTGCGACGGTGGGATGAGAAATGGAGAGTCTGACTTATAGTCTGTCAGTTGACAGTGTTGCATGATGACAGTTTCATGATTCATGAGTATAGGGGGGGCGACAGCTAATGGAAATATTTCAAAAATAGATCTACAAGCTATACGACGATGTGTCAAATAAGGCTTAAGTGGTTAATGAGACTAGATAGATTTATACTCGATTATAAATCACTTGTCGATGATTCAATTAATGGAAGACATATTCTATAGAATTATCTCTGAGAAAATAATAGATAGTTGCAGCCCTATACAATTCACACCCCTATATATTCCCTTCCCTATCCCTACCCAGAGCTCTGGAATAATCTCCCCCCTCATATCAGATCTGCTCAATCCATCACCATTTTCAAGTCCCTACTTAAAACGCATCTCTTTTCTTAAGCTTTTAATAACTCCTGAACCCATAGCCCATGTCTGTTTTTATCTTTTTTGGTGTTTTTTGAGTTCCATGCTTCGCGCTTCTATTTGTATTCTTTCTCTTGTTGTGTTTTTAAACTGCTTTTACCTGTACAGCACTTTGTTCAGCTAAGGTTGTGTAAAATGTGCTCTATAAATAAAGTTTGTTTGATTGATTGATTGATTGATATCCCTCTTTCAAACCCTTCCTCGCTGTCTGTTTTGTCCTCCCTCTGTCGTCCCCTCTCCGTCTCTCCGTCCCTCTCTCCATGTCATCCCCCCCACAGATACGTCTCTCCAGTTGCGGCGAGACGTGATCTTCTGCCAGGCGGCGACGGGCGCCCTGTGCACGCTGGCCGAGCAGCTGCTGACGGCGCTGCGCGGGCGCTTCAACAACGCCGGCGAGTACCAGGAGGACGGCAAGGAGACCAGCCGCAAGTGGCTGGAGCAGATCTCCGTCATCGGGGTCCTGCTGCACTTCCAGACCACGCTGTCACTGCACATGGTGAGGGGGACACACATCTGGAAACACATCTGGCTACTAGTAAAGCCTGCTTAATATTTCGTCCCATGACGGCGTTGCAGAGCGAAAATATCTTTGGTCCGCGACGCCATCGTACGATGGAGCTTAAATTATGCATGACCCTTTTCTATGAAGCCCATGTCTGTATAATGCATTCTAAACAAACCTGCTTGTAACACTTGTGTTGTCATGCCCAGAATAGGGATGCTATGGTTCATCTGGTTAAAAGATGATACCCTTACAGTCAGTGATATTTTAAAGTTTTAATTATAAAGTATTCTGTGTATTTATAACTGTAATTGTAGTCTCAGAAACGGATCATAATGCAGTGTTCACAATGCAATGCATTATAGAAAAGGGCTTCATAGGAAGTAAACATCAATCATCAGTGCTTTTGAGCAAGGCATTAAAGCTACATTTGAAAGTTACTCCTATTTCAACTTAGGGTAAGTGATTAAATAGCTCTATATTCTGATAGTATGCATTGCTATAAACGTTAACGGGAGTCTCCACGTATCTCCAGCTCAGGTCAGGATACCAATTTTATCCAATCCGGATGGAGAACTCAGGATGCAGATTAAACTTGAAATTAGAAGTGATGACAAATGGATACAGTTAAATTAAAAGAGCTCTTCTCTTCTCCCCTGGCAGAAGGAAGAGAGGACCATGCTGGAGGACACCAAAGCAGCTCTGTTGGATCTGGATAAAATCTCAGTGTTCTTCAGACCACTAGTGAATGAATATCTAGTTGCAAGTAAGAGACTAAAGTAACTGTTTAAATGTTTAGTGTCCCATTCAAACAGTTTGAATGAATGCCCTACTTTGTCATACTAGAATACCACACAAAAGTAGCATAAATAGCAGATATACAAGCTCACAACGCTGGTTAATAGCTTTTATAAACATTATTATAAACATTTAACCAATGAAAACTAGTAAAAAAGAGTGTAACTGTATTGGGTTATTTTTATACATACAAGGTTCCCCCCCAACAGTGATGATATACTACTGTACAGCATGTCGTGCCCCACATTGAAAACCTGTGTTGTAAGCCAATGCTGGCGATGCAGCATTAAGTAACAGTTCCATTATGTGACGCTGAAGGTGTTGTAGTTCCATCGGTCATTTTATAAATTGGATTTTCCATGTTTTCGAATGGAAACAATAAGCAACGTTATACAAGCTCCATAAATCATCGCATATACGAGTCACTGCCCTTGGCTTCCTACCTAGTTTACATGACAATGGGTTCGAGGGCTTCATCACCTGGCTATTTCCGTCTCTGACCTTGGCTAAAACAGGACCAAACCAGCTGATGTAAAGCAGTGGTTTTCAACCTTTTCAGGCTGTGACCCCCAAAATATTCATACTGAATGAACAGGGGACCCCTGTCCCCCCACCCTGACGAGCACTAAGGGTTGAGGCATTACATTTTGTATAACACGGTTCTATTGTGAAAATAGCAGATCTACATGCTCACAACATGTGAACATGTGAGCATGTAGACGGCTATTTTCACAATTTCTGCTTCTAATATTTGACAATTTGGCCAGTGTTTAATTTGTCATTTTAGAGCTATTAAAAAGCCCTTGAATTGTCACTTAAGAAATGTGCAGATACCTATAGTCTATCTATAAACTTAAACTATGTTTGTTTGTTTACTGTTCAGTGAGAAAACAATGTTGCACGTTAAGTTAATCATCTGGGGACCCCCCAAAATAATTTTGGGGGTTGAGAACCACTGATATAAAGGACCACGGAATCCTCAATCTTTTCTTTTATTTTTTTTTCTTTCAGCAGCTTACAAATAGCCAGCAGCATTGATTGTTCTTTAAAAGCAAATGCACAAGATGCACTTCCTGTTTGCAAGGCAAAGCTGTAGAGAAGGGTTTGCTATTTGCCCGCTTAGTGAATGTCAGTCAACGGAAGTGGTTATTGACACTAGCAGAGCACACGCCATGCATGTACTGTAGTCACATAAACACACACACGCAACTATAGATACACATGCTCATACTATGCATCATACTGTGCAATCAGTCAGGCAAGAAGAAAAACATCAACATCACCTTGCATTCACAGGCACACATTAATTCACGTTCACTCAAAGAGTTATTCATGTAAATAACCTGAAACACTGAATTCCTGGTAAAATAAATTATCTATATACAGTATTTTTTTTTTTTTTTTTTTTGCAAGAAATTATCTTTTATACTCTAGATCTGACTCAATGGTGCCTCTGCTAGTAGAAATCTTCAGTATCATTTTCTATTCAGACTTTTGTCTGAGGAAATGTCATCATTGTTGACGCCCTCATTAGGCAGTTGTCTGGGTGGGGACGGTCCCTTTGTCAACTCATCTCTAAACTTGTGGGGCGGGCGGGAAGGAAATTAATCTGGGAGTTTTTAATTTCCTTTGAACTGCCCCAGATCACCAGACTTGTGTCAGGTAATATCCAGCATAGGGTTTGCTACAAATTATAACAGTAGGTGATCGAAGGCAATGAAAAAAAAGTTATTATGCAGGTCAAAGTACTAGTCCTATTGATTCATATATCGTCACTGTCGGGCAGAAACCTCGTATCTCCAAGTGTCAAATTTGTAATTTTTTCCCGCAAAGTAAAGCAATGCTTTATCATACAAGGCCATCACACAAAAGTAGTGAAAACAGCTGATCTACAAGCACACAACGCCGCGAGGCGTTGTGTGCTTGTAGATTGTCTGTTTTCACTTGTTTAAATCATTTTTTAAATGATAAATGCAAAACGAACGGTTTTGGACATACAGGGTTTTCACCCGGCAACGACGATATTAATAATTAATAAAGTGTAAAAAGAAACAACATAATGACATATAGTGAGCTATTGAATTATACTCGATAACTAAGTCATCTGAACGTGTATGCTTCTGTGTGTGCATGCGTGTGCGTGCGCGTGTGTGTGTGTGTGTGTGTGTGTGTGTGTGTGTGTGTGCGCGTGTGTGCGTGTGCCAGACACACCAGTGTGCTACCAGGTGGAGGGCAGCAGACAGGCCCTGCAGGTCACCATGTACATGGACAGCTGTCACTTCAGTGAGCTGCCCAGTCGACTGCAGAACGGAGGCGGCCTCAAGCTGCACACCGTGCTCTTCACCAGGGGTGGGTGAGCCTTGCTGGTCCATTGAATTGAATGAATACTTTATTTGCCCATTTAGATGCTGAGGCCAATTCTATGAATGTCTTCTAAATCCCAACAGTTTTCTGGAAAACGTATGTTTCTATATCAGTGGTGCTCAAACCTTTTAATGTCAAGGACCCCTAGAATAATATGTATTGGGCTGCTGACCCCCATCTCAAAATAATTTGTTCCAGGGACCCCTGGACAGTAGTTTTGTCCATACAGACACTGTGTAGGTGCTTCAGTGAGTGGTGCTACAAAAGTGGCAAAGGAGTTTAAAACAATATAGGATAAATGGATACACAGTGCCACCTACTGGCTTCTTGCATGGACTGCAGTTTGGTAGCAGTGTGATGAGTGTGTTGAAGAGTGTGTGTATTTTGTGGTGTGTGTTACTAATGGTTTCCAGTTGGAAATCAGTTGTTTTTCTTTTCTGACAAAGTATAAATCAACCCTTAAACTTGGATTTATAATCCATCGCGCAATGGTGCTGCTCGTTGAAAAGAACCCGATCTTAGAACTAACTAACAATGCATCTTAGCGTGTTGTTAACTTGAAGATCTGTTCTTTTCAACTAGCGACAGCGTTACATCTTTAAGTGAGGCATTAGCATGTGCCGCCAGGTTCTTTTAAACTTAACATGTACACATATGTCCCAGGTCTGGAGCGGGCGGAAGGCGTGTCCCAGCAGAACTACATTGACATGGAGGAGTTCCAGCAACGCACCAATGCTGTGTCACTAGAGAGAGTCAAAGCCTATTACCGTAGACTCAGGTAAACTACACATCACTGCACCGCATCATGTACTGTAGCCTGATAGACTAGACTAGAGCCTGACCCAATACCCATGCCAGACTTTGGAGTCTGATGCCATTCCCAATTTTGGAGAGTCCTAGGCCAGTGGTTCTCAACCTGTGGGTCGGGACCCCCAGAGGGGTCCCCAAATTATTTTGGGGGGTCCCCAGATGATTAACTTAATGTGAAACACTGTTTTCTCACTCAACAGTGAACACGCCAACATAGCGTTTAAGTGTATAGAGGTATCTGCACATTTCTATAGTGACAATTTAACGACTTTTTACATCTAAAATGACAAATTATACATTGGTCAAATTTAAAGGCTGAAATTGTGAACATTTTCACAATAGAACCGTGTTATACGAAATGTAATGCTCAACTCTTAGTGCTCCTCAGGGTAGGGGTCCCCAGTTAAAATATGATTATTTTGGGGGTTGCAGCCTGAAAAGGTTGAGAACCACTGTCCTAGGCCACAGATTTTAGTTTTTGTGACCGATATACCGGTATTTATTTCTAAATAAAACAAAATAATATTTATTGTATAAGCATAATACTGAAGACATAGATGTATGGGGGGGGGGGGGGGGGGTCAGGGTTTAACTGTCTTGCTCAGAGGAAAACCTCTACACACTCAGCTATGGCCACATCATAGCTGAGGGGGTGACTGACATCATAGATGACTGATGTCATAGTCCTGACATCATAGATGACTGATGTCATAGACAGATTGAAGCCACAGCGTTATTAGACCCTGTCTTGTTCAAAATACTAGTCGATAATGGTTCATTTTTGTTGTTATTTCAAGCAACCGCTTTTAATTAGGTTAATTTGAAAAGTGACTCGTGCATTGAAAAACCTTAAAAAGCAATACTTGAAGCTAAGAGAAAGTCACAGTCAGCTCCTGTGCTAATGATGGATTAGCGAGTTAATTAGCTAAAAGGGCCTTGGTGTAGCAGAAACGTGCTGTGTACTCTCCAATACACACTGCATGACTCAGCTCTCTCACACACACAGTGACTCAGAGCAGACGGATTGTCTCAGCCAAGCCAAGCGGTTGTAAAACCACTGTAAATAGAACTGTCTTTTCTGTCCCAAAGGGCCTTCTACTTGGAGAAGTCCAACCTCCCCACAGACTCCAACACAACAGCTATGAAGATTGACCAGGTAAATACACATACACAATATGTTATTTTCTGTTATGTAATATTTTAGTTTTGTTTTACAGTTTGTGCCATTTTTTCCCTCATTTTTACATATTGTTTTAATGGATTCTGCAACTATCACATCATTATTGGATGTTTATTTTGTTTTTGTTTTTTGTCACATTGTATACACTCACTGTACACTGTAGGGCGGAAACCTTGTATGCACAAAACTGTTACTTTTTCAGGAAATGGAAAAAAGGACCTGTGAGTCTTTATTGCTACTTTTCATTGGTTACATATATATTTATAAAACCCACAAACACACTTAATCCACACACTTAACGCACGTTCACTTTTCCACGTTCCTATAATAATAGAAATAGCTAATACTACAAGGTCACACTACCCTGACACTCTTGTAGGACAAATAGTATTATTTGTCAAATGAAAAACCAAAAATATATTGAGATAAATATATTGAGATACAAGGTTTCCGCCCAACAGAAATGACATGTGTGTGTGTAATGTGATATTACACTGTACATGTAAGCCCACATAATGCATGATTGTTTGACTGAATATAAATGCAAGCGCAGATACTGGGCCGTGAAGTAAGAGACCTTCAACCAAAGATTGCCAAAGTAAGATGAACTGGTGTCTTGGTATTGCACTGGAATAGCCCTGCTAGCACGTCCACATTCCCTCATTAACCACAACTAACCCTGACACTTCCATAATAATTTCAACAAACATGAAAATAATGGACTCCATCTAAACTTGACAAATGTAGAATTAATTGTAGTGCCTCAAACTGACTCTAGTGGAAATAGACTCAAGAGACTGTTGTATAAATATTATTTCCCCAACAGTTTAAAAGGTAGCCTTGAGATCTAGAGCCTTAATCTCATGTTGACATCAACTTCCTCTGAAAATATCATAGATCACAGAACTCCACCATAATCCCACTTGAGTTATTGTTGGCAAAGTTCTTTGCCTACCTCCCTATGGCTATGGTCAGACTGGCAGCCCAAATCCAGATCCAGATTGGAATCCGATTGCAAATAAGACACATCGAAACACATTTTTGCAAATTATATTTGTCTGATTCATAATTTATATACCACAGCATCACGCAGAGAGTTGCCGATCTACTGTATCCCAACATTGCTACAGTGCAACGCAGTATGGACTTGTAGATCAGCCATTTCTGGCGAGCAACACCGCCATACGACTTGCTTTGAGCAACAAATGGGATTTGCCTGCAGCCTGATCAAAGCTTACTATGCTTGAGCACTATGACTACAGTGCTCAGGCCTGCCACTCTGTTGGACGATAAGCGATATTATCCTTTATCGTGAAGAAAAAAAAAAACAACACTCACGATAATCGTATTGTGGAGATTTAATTTATCGCGATATCGTCCTCCGTCATGCACTGGGATCAATTCACCTTTTATTTTCCGAGCTGCATATCCAGTACCACTTAAACCCTCTATAATTGGTAAAATGTACTTATAATATATGTACTTGATACAGTCTTTTTTTCACTCTCTATCAAATGTCTTTGCCAAAAAATAGCCGATCTACAAGCTCACAACGCGTCACTACGTCACAAGCTTGTAATCGGCTATTTTTTGGCAAATGTTCCGCCCCAGGATAATGGATTTTAATTATCGCGATAATATCATAAATCACGTTTTCTTTTGTCACAATCATCGTGATAGGAAATGTTCATATGGTCCCATCCCTACTGCTCTGTAGCTCCTGCGTCCCCTCAACACCCTGGACGACCTGTGTCGACTGATGCAGTCCTACGTGAACGTGCGTCCCAGTGGCCAGGGCCACCCGTCGGGGGTCAGCGTGCTGTGCGTGTCCTCGGAGCTGTGCAACCGCTTGGGAGCCTGCCACCTCACCATGTGTGGCACTGGCATGCACAGGTCAGCCACAGGAACCCGCTTGTATATTGTAACTCAAATAAAGGTTTACATTATTGACCACAATAGCCATTTTGACGTGAAATAGTAGGCTAAACGCAGGTATTATAGTCTAGTAGGAAAGGGGGGTCCACGCGCATAGGGTGGATTTATTTTCGCCACCTGTTTTTTTCTTAATCCTTAAAGGGTATATTTTAAGATTCTGCCAGGTGCCAAGCATGAAATATCATCCCAAGTGGTTAATTTTTAATGATTTCTTGCACCTACCCATTCACTTACTATACAGGAAAAAAGACCCCCCCCCCAATTTTTTTTTTTTTTTTTTAAGTAGCATGTGAGGGGTCTAACTAGGGGTTTTCCATGATTCGGAATCCATTGCAGGTTGAACGAAAAACTTTCCTTGGGCAAAAAGTTTGCCCCTCAAAACTGTGAAATATATAATATAATATTTTTTATGCAAAAAAAATGCTTGCAATGGATTCCGAATCATTCCGTAGCATTCTGTTCAGGTCAAACAAAGTTGGGTGCTGCTATTTAAAAGCTTTCACTACACTAATGTACTGTAATGGAACCTTAATTACCGTAGTCTAATTGGTAACACTTGTGTTTGTGTTCATGTCCATTATGACTGCCATGGAAAAGGCCTGTTGCTTGTAATGTATCGCTGAATTAATAAGCATCCTAATTGAGTCTCTCTTGACATACTGTAGCTGTACACATTGATTTTTGTCCTTTGTTCTTTTACAGATGTACCTTAAGTGTAACACTGGAACAGGCTATGATTCTGGCCAGGAACCATGGCCTTATACCCCGCTGCATCATGCAGACCATGGATATCATGCGCAAACAGGTTACACCTGACGGCTTAATAATAACAATTATAATAAAAATAATAATAAGCTTTCGATTTGGAGAATTTAACCCATTTAGAACGGGTACACATTTTGTGTATCATTATTTTATGCTTTAACTATTGAAAAATAGCAGATATACAAGCTCACAGCGCGGCACCGAGTGCCGCGCTGCGAGCTTGTAGATCTGCTATTTTTGAAAAATCGTGAAAATTAGAATTGTGACCCGATTCTATAAGTGTCTTTTGAATCCTTCTAAGATTTTTTTAAAAACCTATGTTTCTATGTCAGCAATCTGGCCAGCCATTGTCAAAGAAAAGGTCCTGTTCACTTAACTGGAGCTCAGTTAGTCTGTTCTTGAGAGACTACTATGTCAGTGGTTCTCAAACCTTTTCATGTGAAGGACCCCCAAAATGATATGTATTTGGCCACGGACCCGCATCTCAAAATATCTAGTTCCAGGGACCACCCAGAAGCAAAAATGTAGTTACAAACGTTCGCTTCGAAAATGCATATATTCAAAGATTTGCACACATTTTCACGACTTTTTCAAAAATAGCAGATCTACAAGCTCGCAGCGCAGCACTCGGTGCGCTCGGAGCGCTTTCACTGGTTAAAGCATTCAATAATTCTAGGCCTAAATGGGTTAAATAAATAATTGTAACGAATTGTCTCCTAGGGGACAAGAGTGGAGCTCTCTGCGAAGAATCTCAAGGTGATGGAGCAGATGCCTGCCTCGGCCCCAAGGTAGCATATACTGTACACAACCACCTGCTGGTACTAATGAGTACTGCGGGAGCACAGTACTACCATCTCACATTACATTTTCAACTGAAAATGCGTCATTCGACTTAAATGATAGGAGGAATGTCTTTTCTCTTCCTGCAGGCTGTTCAAGCTGTGCTTACCACCCTCTGACGGAGATCTCTAAAGGTGGGGTCGCTCCAGTCTTAACGCGACGGTGCATTTTTAAAGCATTGATCAACACACTTGAATTTACTTGAATGTCACGGGTGAAGGAAGGTGGAGAGGAAGATGGCATGAGGGAAGGAAGCCTCGCCGCTCACCCTCAGAGAGACGACAGTGGCGCGATTCGCATTGGCAAAGCTTCCCCCCCCCTTGATACACGGAACATAAGTTAAAGATAAAGAAGACTTTGTTGTCCGTTAAATTTAACATGAAATGGAAATTTGCCTTTGGCACACTGGCAGTCAGTATACAAAACAAACAAAAAAAAAGTCTCCGGACAAACTAAAGCTGATATTAACGACTCGATAACCAATCAATGACTGGCCACTTATCGAGGACATCCATTAAACATCCACGCCTGATAACGTACATGGAAAGTAGGCGCCAATTCTGAGGACAGAACTTCATAAAGAAGCTTTTATTTACTAGATTAACTTAACTACCTGTAGCTGACTACTTGTTCTAAAAGCAAATATGCATTTATGCCTCGAACTGCAAGTCCAGAGAACTGGGAGTTAAAAAAATGGATGGTCCAGGACTGAATACCAGGTTAACCAAGGTAGATGAATCATATCATCACTAGCAGGAAGGTAAATGAAAGGAGGAGATTCAGGGATGGATGGTATGGGCGCTTGCGGCCCATTGCATGCGGTAAATGTGCAATTACTGTAGGTTTAGTTTGAGTACTGTATTGCTGCACTAAAAGAAGGATAGTTATTTATGCAGGAGCATTTTTATTCCTCACTTCTATCAAGTATTAAAGAATTTAAAAAACCATTCCAGCTTACGTACAGAACAGTGTTTAATGGGCCAATGTATGCCATGTTTAAGACTTACCTGCTTACGTGTTTGTTTGTTTTATTTATGTCTATGAAGATTCATTGTATCAGTAATGACTGGTTTATACTTGGTTGGCACGGCGTGTTGCGGACTGAAAATACCACATCTACAAGCTCACGACACGCGGCACTGTGACGCGCTGTAGTCTTATAGATCGGCTATTTTCAGTGCCCCGACACCAGCGCACAACTAAGCATGAATCACCCTTAAGTGTTAAGCATCAGGGAGTGCTAGGGAGAGTCGAGGAAGCTAGCATATCATAATCAGGGGAAATCAAGCTATAGCTAACTATAGAGTGTTTGTTTGTTAATATGCAAGTCATGAATCATTGTTAAATTATTAATATATTTGTTAATTTGCGCTAGTTGAAGGAATGCCTTCTGTTGACTCAGACGTGGTGATGATGACTTGATGCTTTGCCGTTCTCAGTTGATTTTAAATCTTGAGCTGTCCTGGCATGGTAGTATTTTAGGCAGAATAAGCACAATGACTCATCCAATCAAGTTTCAGGGTTAGCAAAAAGGACTGTATGCCTAAGCAAAAAGAACTGTGGATGATTATAGAGAAAGGGATCATTTGAAGATATTATTTTGACTGACAGGTTTATGTTCTCGTGTACAGAACAGTAACGATGTCTACTAGGGAAAAATAGGCTATGGTATATGCCTTGTTGGAACAGAGCAATGCTGTCATTTAAATTTGATTTATTTTTTATGGACATAATATAGTAAAACATTTCGAGTTGTTTTGCGTTGATGATTGTACATTCAAAGAGAAGTTGTTTCTCTTGGACAAGCCTAACCTCACTGACAACATTGTTTTATGTTTTATTTTGCCTGTTAAAATGCCTTTGCATGTAGATTGAATCTGTGCTGAAATATTGCTTTCTCTAAACAGATCATTCAGCCTTTTTTTATTTATTTCAAAGATTTTGGTCCCAGAAAAGCAAATTCCCTCCACATTCGCCTGTAGTGCTCTGACCACGGCTGCTATATTGTACACTGGTGACTATAACTCCATTATTTTCATAGTTCACATTGTCATCTTATCATAAATCAGCTAATTAGCTTGTGCACTTTTATATTAATAGAAATGGTCTTAATATTAGCTATGCACAGTCCCGTGAATCAGAATGCGCATTATTACGCTTAACTTGGTCTTAATTGATTCTTACAATTCTTTTGTTTTGTTTTGTTTTAAGTCAAGTCATTGTTTCAGAATGTTGGTGTACCTGGAAAGCAAATACTGTATGTGACTGATTATTCATTTATTGACATTACTGTAATGTTTCGTTGTTGTACATACTTTAGTTGTAATTTTATGTTGCGTGAAAATAACTGTACAAAGAATTTTCTTTTTTTAAATATCTTTCTAAAATCATCATTTTAAATTGAACCTTAACAGGTAGTAAATAAAATATTCACAGTAACAAGGATTTCTGTCTGATGACATTAAGTATATGTAACATGGCCTACTGTACCCAGACTGTCTACTCTGTGCACACCAGATCCTATTGTACACACTCCAAATTAATTGAATACTCTGAATTTCACAGTGTAATCAAACATTGCATATGTTCTTGATTGTCCTATAGGTTTAGTTGATTGCACTCAATCTGCATTCACCATTTATCAGTGTTAACCATGTTATCCATGTGTGACATTGGTGCACTTTCAGGGTTAATATAACACGGATGATTTATGTGTAGTAGACCTTCTCCATACAGTGTTATAATTGAATCTTTATAGAAAGACGTGCACACTTAAAGCAGCTCCAACATAACATGCATGCACAATTGCACATGCACTCACTCTTTAAACACACACACACACACACACACACAAAGGGTATTAGGTTACTATTTGCAATTAGATTGCAATTGATCTTCATTTGAGCCACAGAGTGTGCAGAGAAAACATTTTAGCTGTTCCATTTCAGGCTCTTCCCTTTATACATGCTGAACAACATTCACAGACAGGCTGTGTGAAGTAGTATACTGTATGTACTGTATATGTAGGTAAAGGCTGTCATGGCATTGCTGAAGCAGGGACGGTAAAGACATGACTACATAAAACATCCATTATCCTGACTGAAGAGAGGGAGGCAGATGAATATTGTATGACATGCATCAGAAAATGCAAGCCTTCCTTTGCCTTTGTGTTGATTTAACTACATGTGTAAGTGTTTACAAATGAGACCTTGGACACTGAGTAACAAATGAATAAACTGTCAGGTGGAGGAGAGTTGACTATGGCAGCTTATAGGGACTGACTTTTGAAAGCAAGACAGATTGGATTTGCCTCGACTGTCTCCTGATCTAAACATCAATATCACTGCTGCAATCCAGCAAGTTAGGCTATTTGCTTGAAGTGATAGAAGTGACTATTATGTGTACACTGGTCCATTGGCCCTGTGTTTAAGTTTAACTGATCCTGCAGTCATTAAAATACCCAGTGTTAATTTAACTCTAGCATTATTGGTTGCATTAGTAGCCTAGGTCTACACTCAGAGTCAAATGAACACTAACGGATTGTCACTACCACTGGCACCCTCCTTATACAGGGGGCTAAAGTAAAAGCTGCAGTTTCAGCTTGGGTCTTGCAGTTGGTTCTCGAGAGGGACCGGACCGGTTCCGACTGCATTCACCAGCACGCGCAAGCAACACACACACACACACACACACACACACACACACACACACACACACACACACACCCTTATACCGGTGATGCATCCCCGTGGCAAGGACAGGACCAGCTCCCCGGCAGGGTGGTCTCGGCGACTCCTTTAGGATGGTGCAGAAACCTGTCAACGGCGGGGTTTACCCAACTCAGGCCGGGGACAAGAAGCAGAAAGTCGGCTTCGTCGGTCTGGACCCCGCGGCCCCGGAATCGAGCAAGGACGGGACGCTGCTGATCGCCGCCGGTTCGGAAGACAGCCCCAAGCAGAGGGGCAGCATCCTCAGGACCGGCGCCGGGCGACGGAGACCGACCAAGAAAAATGCCAGTTATCGCAAACTGCAGAATTTCCTCTACAATGCGCTGGAGAGACCGCGGGGATGGGCGTTCATCTACCACGCTTATGTGTAAGAAACCATGCATGTTTGATTCTGTCATCCTGTCCTGTCTGACTGCATGTGTTATCGTCATGGCTGGATTTGGTTGCGGAGTTTTGGGGGTAGCCTACGCTATATAAGTGTTTGTGGTATTGTTTCAAGACATTGCACAAGGAATATAAGTAGATTTATTTCTCATACAAGCCTGCGTAACAGCAAATTTGATCTGTAAAATTGCCTGCATAGCTGACATGATGAAATTATGCCGTAAGTGCTTTCCATAGCTGAGGATGCGGCATTCTGTTTAGTTTGTTTTTAAACATCAATCAAGTTCTTAATTCTACATACAGTAAGCCCGGACGGTCTTATGAAGAAGGCCTATGAGCAGTGTGATTTCCATTGACTGTAGTTTTCATCTGGCTTGCCATCATGTTGCGGCAATTGTATGCGATCTGATTTCAGCACCACTGTAGTGTGGTCAGCTCCCTTCACTAATACTCTACAACAGCAACACTCTCACCATTCCTTTCATTCTCTCAACCTCTTTCCATTTCAAAGACTTCCAATTTGATTTGCATTTGTTACCATTTCGATAAGATTTCTATCTCTGGGTCCCCAATCTAAGAACATCTTTAGTGTTAGACACGGTCTTTTATCTGATCCACAATGAATTAACCGTCTATGTGATGTAACTAGAGATGACAGAGAAACTCATATAGCCATTCTTGTATTTACTACATGTAATGATGGTGAGGATTAACTATGAATCATTTGGGGACCCCCTTACCCTCACCGTGGACCCCTGAGGGTCTCCGGACCCCATATTGTGAACCACTAGACTGTCATGTCACCTGGTATGACCTGGACAGTGATCTAATCCAGGGGTTCTCAAAGTGGGGTGCAGGGACCCTTTGGGTTCCTCGAGGGGCTTCCAAATGGACCCTCACAGGTCTGTAGCTGTGAAGAGTACAGTACATGTAACCAAATGGACCTGTAAGAGTTTATTTGTGTCTTTGTCAAATAGTTCTTTTGACAAATAGCTATTACATCGACTGTACAATTACTAGGAAATGTCCATTGGAAGCTTATAACAAACACACTTTTATATTTAGGTCTCTATTCTGGGAATATCATAATAGGCAAACTTTCAGTGAAATGGGGCAAGGGCATGTGGGAACACAGACTCCTGGCCTCTTGTCCAAATTTGGAGGCTAACCTTAAAGTTGTCCCCAAATTTGACATCTAACACAAGACAAGACCCAGATTCAATGCTACAAGCCTGTTTTGATCATGTGGACTGGGAGACATTTCAAATAAAGACGTCTGGGATTTACCTAAATAAATCATGGATTAATTGTGAGGTTTGTGCTGCACTTGATGCACATAACACATCAGATCTGGGAATCTGGGGACCACCCATGCGGTGCTTGAGAATAAAATCAGAATGGCCAAGAGGTTTTACACAGTCAAACTGGAAGACCAAGAGAATGGTGAAACGAGGAGCATGTGGCAAGGGCTACATGAATGGACTTCAGAGCGAGAAGCAGATGTGTAGAGAACCCCTTCGGTAACAGCACCCACCAGCCTGAGTCTGCACCACTTGTGGAGACCATTCCATTGACCATGTCGGAGGCTTAAGTGCGTAGAGCCTTCAAACGGATCAATATCTGCAAAGCTGCGGACCCTGATGGCAGAAGTGTATGCATATATTTTCAACTTCTTCCTCTCCCAAGCTGTATGGTCCCCACAGGCTTCTAGATGTCCACCATTGTGGACTAAGCACTCCAAGTATGGCTGAACGACTAGCGACCGGTTGCCCTAACTGCAGTTGTCAGTAAATGCTTTAAGAGGTTGGTGATGGTCTACATTTGTTCTGCCTTCCACACTGGACCCATGGCAATTTGAATATCGTCTAAATATATCCACCAACAATGCAATTGCTTTGGCTCTTCACTGCATCGCCCTCACCCAACTTCTGGAGGTTAATAAATGTGTGTGAACTGTGAATATTCTTTGTGGACTCAGTTTGGCATTCAACACCATAGGTCCTACCAGCCCTGAGACAAAGCTCAGAAGATCCAGGCCTACATGTGTGGAGACTAGAGCTATGTGCAGCTGGACACTGGACGGCCTGGTTGTGAGAATGGGCGACATCAGGTCAGACACTGACCCTCAGTACAGGAGTCCCTCGGGGCTGCGTGTTGAGTCTCCTCTACTCGCCTTACACACATGACTGTGTGGCCACACAGCTCTAGTGTCATTATCAAGTGTGCTGATGACACAACGTTGATGGCCCTGATCGACAACGATGAGGTCAGATCAGATCACTAACACTATGGTGCCAGGAAAGCATCCTCACCCTCAAGGTCAACAAGACCAAGGAGCCAATCATGGACTTCTGGAGGCAAGGAGAAAGCACACCCCCATGCACATGGACAGTGCTGCAGTGGAGTGGGTCAGTTATTTCATGTTCTTTGGGATATACATCTCGGAGGACCTCAAAAGGGCCACACGCGTGGTCAGCAACGCTACCACTGCCGTCATGGACTGAAGAAATTCCACCAGCTTCGACTGCTCTCTTCGCATTCAATCGGACTTTTTCACCATTTATCAGATGTTTGAATCCACGGGGTATCCACGGGGTATCCACGGGGTATCCTGTTTCCTTGCACTTTGATGTACGCATGCGCCGATATCTGTCGCCTAGAATATTATATTCCCCTCACGGGAATCGAACCCAAGCCGTGGGTTTGTTGCATCCGTGCTCTACTGACTGAGCTAATGAACGGATGATGTGACTCCTTTTTTGTGCATTTATCTTTGACGTGGATAGTGCTGGAGACGTGCAGTGGGGTAGACGTGGATAGTGAGGGACTGAATATTTACTATTCTGTCCATAACGGCACATATCTTGGTAACGCGGCTGAGTGGGATTGGGCGCCGTTCCGGCGCCCAATACCGCGCCGCTCCGTCGGGGTCTGTGGCATGGAGCGTTACACCGGGGAACAGAGAATCCATGGCATCTAGTTCGATGCTGGAATTCAGCTCAGTTTTTGTTATTGTGTACCTCTGAGGTTGACCACTAGATGTCGACATTTCACTACTAATCAAGCCACTGTTTCATTGTTTTGATCAACCATCCACTGTGAGATACCGGGATACCCAGAATTGAGTATCCGAGATACCAGACCATTCAAACACTTGAAAACACTTGATAATTTCTCATTCAATGCACTGAAATCATTCGAAACAGGCATAATCAGGGCGTTCTACAACAGCACCATCGAGAGCATCCTGGTGAGCGGCACCACCGCCTAGTATGGGCGGTGGTGGTGCACTGCACTGCCCTCCGACCACCAAGCACTACATACAGAGGGTAGTGCAGACAGCCCAGTGCAAGGAGGTGAGTTTTACTCCCTCCAGGGAATACATGATAAACGATGTGTAGCCACGGCTGAGTGTGTCATCACAGACATTCATCACCCCAGCCACAAACCGTTCCCACTGCTGCTGCGACCACTACGGCCCAGCAAGCAGTACTGGCGTGTGACAACATGGCAACTATCAGAGTGATTTGCAGGTGCTGACCCTGGTTCACCCGGTTGCACCCAAATACTGTTTTAATGAAGTTGAGGTCATAATAGGATTTTGGAGACACTTTTGTGTCTTTTCTTTCTTTCCTTCTTTTGAACTCTGTCAAATCTGTGACATCAGAAACTTCTCTACTCTACACGTTCCAGTCCAGATGGTGTCTCCACATTGACTACACAAGATTTAGTTGAACTTCTACCAGCACCTCCACTGTGACTGTAGAAGATAATAAACACCATCTGGCACTAATATTTGCAAACACAGCGTAAATGTCTATTCACCTAATACAGTTTTGGAGACCATTTTGTCTACCATTTCACAGTGGCGAAGTGTGGGATGGCATATCTAAATTAAACATCTTTTCCCCCGGCTAGAATTGGACTTTAAGGCATGCTAAAAGTTGGAGTAATATATACAGTGGAAAGCAATCCACAGGATTCCACAGCATACTTCACAATTTCTACGGGTCATAGAGTGCAAATTTAAAATATTAATTCTCTTTCCCTCTGCCAGCAGTGCTAACTTTGATTGACTGCAGCTTCTTGCAGTTGCAGAGGCGAAATGCTCAGGAAAATGCACAAGATATTTTTTCTATGCGGGATATCTTTCCAACCACATGAGAAGCATTTCTGCTTTCTGTAGTGCCGGCTATCCATTTCTTTTTAATCATGCACCTTATCTTATGTTTGCTATGTTATGTTATGTATATTGTATTTTGTATATTTGATTTGTCTTTACCTTGTATTATGTGCAGATGTAAACAACATCAAACAAACAATAAACTAGAAGTGTTTCATGCATTATTAGAAATACATTTAAGCTTCAATCTGAGACTTATTGCGACCGAAGGTCGCAGTTTACTATGAGAAATGTCACAACTTGTCCGTGTCCGTCTGTCTGGACATGTACACATTTTTACGGTCTATGGGTTTGCCGCTCTGACATCATGCTCTGAAGTCACTGTGATGTCAGGGGGACCACTCTAACAGAATGGGTTTGCCTCTCTGACATCACGCTCCGGCTTCACTTTGATGTCACGCTAACAGAATCCCTTTTATGCCCATATATGGAGTTCCTTGATGTCATCAATATTAATGATGCCCTGTTAGAGAGATCCCTAGTTATGCCGGGGGGGACAAATCCCTTTTATGCCCATATATGGAGATCCCTGGTGTCCACATCACTGTGGCGCAACCTCGTCCTTTAGGGTGAGGTCGCTTGTCGCCCTGATGCTTCTTACTAGTTTTAATTATTTAAACATTATTGCAATTATTTAAACATTATTTTAACCAATCTGTATGGCAGAGTATGTTAATACGATATGAATATTACTGTACATCTGCAGATGGTCTCCCTACTCTTCCTCTGAGACTCTGGTATTGGGAAAGGCACCCATGGTTTACAATGTCAATAAAGTTATTTGAAGCGTACTGTGCACCGTATGGACACTATGTGGCCTCTAAAAGCCTGTAAGTGCCAGCCACAACAAGCACTATAACTATTACTATATTTCAATAACATAAAATAATATTGTTCAACACTGTCATTGTTATACGCACAGTAGTTGTGGTATGGAATGTGCTATTCATTTGAAAGAATGATTTTCTAAACCACAGTATATCTTTATGTTTGGTGTTGACGGCTCATTACTGAAGTTCAGACATTGTTGCAATTACCTCTCAACAGCGGACATAAAACGTATGATAGCTTTAAGTAAGTAGTAACATTCCAGGCCTGGCCACCAGCTGAGGGACCATGTGTCTGTACTCTTCATTCTATCATTGTGTCATTCTTTCCCATCCCCATGTCTTATTTCTCGCCTTTGCCATCGTGATTGCCTGCGAGCTAGTTCAGGCAGATACACTCGAGAGGTTTACATGCACCACTACAACCACTACTACATCAGCATATACAGTACTACACTTTTTTTGTAAAGTGTGTATGCTGATGTGTGTCAGGCAGTTAACCAATTTGGTGGTCTAATTCACCGGTTCCTAAACAGTGGGTCGGGACCCATTTGTGGGTCACAAACACAAATTTATGTTTTTCTAAGTAATTTCACGAAATAAAGGAAAAATATAAGAAATTCCATAAATTGTAAAACAAATTAAGATGTTGTGAAAATAGCCTATCTGCAAGCTCACAACTTGAGCTTGTAGATCTGCTGTTTTCGCAGGGCAAACTTCTAATCTCTCTTTTGGATCACAAGCTAAAAAGTTTGGGAACCACTGCTCTAATTAAGCTCAGTCATTGCTCTTCCTCTTGCTGTCAGTGTGAAAGATGGTATGTAATGTGCTTGTTTGTAAATAGCCATTGTCATTGCACAATCCATGCCCCTCCACAAATCTCAGCCTGACTGAAATACTTTTAGAACTGTCCCACATTAGGGCAAATCATGCTGTCCCACTTTTCAAACTATTTCCTAAAGCGGGACAAAGGAACATTTGATCGAAATAACAAATATCGAGGATATTTGCAGAATACATGTATAATGTTTTTCTCTGGATGAAAAAATAACAAACACATCCCAATAATGTATTTATAATAAATGTATACCCTGCCTTAACATTAAGTTTGTTTGTCAAAGTCACTAATGTTATCGTTAGAGGGTTCTGCTCACCCTAATCTATGATTGGAAATTAATAGCTCATGTGATCATGAGCTATTAATTACACTGACTACCTTACACCCACTGGGTGGGATGTCCCACATTAGACAACAATTGTACCTACTGTATACATACATACACTGTAGGCCTATGTACTCTATTTCACATACAGTACCTAGCCTTTATTTGACCTGGATAACTGAATGTCAAAGGTGCATACATCTTTCCCTAAATCATGGGCATGGCTCAGCAGCATAAAATGTATTCAACACTTACACACTGATATTTCGGTCCCTCAATCTAAACTCTGTAAAAAAGGGGCTAAGACTGACTCATGACAGTTCAGACTCAGTTGTGTGCAGACATTAAGACAATCGTAATTTAGGGGTTTTGGGTATGTTTTCACGTTTATAAATATATTGTTTGGTGTTAAGTGAATGCTCATTTGTACCGGTGAACTTGAATATCTGCAATTCGCTAGTTCCGCTATCCGACCTCCCATATGTAACCAGGTGGACCTGTTACTAGGGCAGCCAGATGCTCCTTGTTTCTAATTAAGGGTGGAACAGGTTATAAAAGGGCTGGCGTACCTTAGGAAGACAAATGGCTCAAAGCCATGTCTTTTTCTAAGTTGTGTAAGTTGGTAATTGAGTAAGTATGGTAAAATATGCCCTTAGTTATTCCATGCTGTTATCCTCCTCGTTTATGCCAGCCCAAATTATATTATTGAATGTACAGTATGTTTTAGATGTGTTTGTTTGCTTATAGTGTCTGCTTTACCTGTTTATATACTCTGTCTGTGTACAGACGGGGAAAAAAGTTAATTTCCATGCCTCATCCTTCATGGTTAAAAGAACCTGTGCATTGTTAAAGTGGACCTTCCCTCTAGAAAAATGTGGCGTATTCAAGTAGGCAGTTTAATTTAATTACATTGTGTGTTTTACTACTATCTCCTCTCCTAAAGCCTCAGCCCCCTGCTACACTACACATACAGTACATAAGCCAGCCGGGACAGGAACCTTGTACTTGGCTAGCCTGGGGCGAGGCTTATCTCATAGCCTCAAGGGACAAATTCTCTGCGACATATTTCACTGACCAAGTTGGGAAGTATTGGACAGTTGAGGTCCTTGGCAGGCTGTCAGAGTGCACAGAGTGAAATATGATGCTGATCGGCCTAGTAGCATGCGAGATTAGCTGCAGTGTGTGTGCGCGCGCGCGCACACACACACACACACACACACACACACACACACACACACACACACACACACACACACACACACACACACCGCTCTGATACTGTAGGCTCTTAGGCTGATGCTGTATGCACTGTGAGTACTGCATACTGTAGGTACTGTACAGTACATCAAAATGCTGTGGTATGAGATGGGAGACGACCGTGGCTGTGCCTCGATACATAATTCAAAGACACTACCATACTACTACAGTTAATGTCGTGTGTCTTGCTTTTTACTCACAAGTAGCTGATTTAAATTGAAAACAATAGTGTAGTTCAGTATAAAAATGGGAACTTAAAGCCATACTGTGTAAGTTGCCCAACTAGTGGTCATTAGCCCTATAGCAAACCGCGGTCGCGTCCGCGTCTTTCGTCCGTTTTTCGTACCTTCAGACCCCCGCGTCTGCCTCCACCTCGCTGAGATCTATCTTTTAAGGGGTCCCTTGTTCCTGTGCGTTCAGTAATTCCAGAGATACGGACTCCTTCACCCTGCCTGGTAGGCGAAATTACCTAGAGAAGGGATGGTACAAACGGGCGACAACAAATATGGCTGCCATAGCGACCCCACTTCAAGATGCGCTGTGATTGGCCGGCAGTTGTATAACCCTCGCTGTGATTGGCCGGTAGTGTGATGACGCAATTTTGGCGCGAGATCCGGTCCACGGCAAGGATCTCAGTTTACATATAGAGAAGGCTTTACAGGCTGAAATTCACGGCGCGGATCTTCTAAAACTTTTGTGATTTAATAGTTAGGAGAATTTTAAGATTTGTTTTATAAAAAAAGTTACATAGTACAACTTTAATGTATGTCTTTTAGATACTGATAAGCATCATCATGAATTGTTTTGTCTATGTTTTATTCCATGTTCTTATTGGTAGCGCATGTGTGACAGATCGATAAGCGGAACTCGAGTACCTTTTACTCTCTCCTATGTGGGTATCGTCTGTCCACTGTCTGTGTCTCGGATCATATGAGTGTTACTTGTGAAATCTACACCGTTGTCTGATATTATGAATTCTGACAGTTCAGGGTTACATTACTGGAAATATGAATTACATAAAAACAGCATAGCGTGAAGTGAACAAATAATAGTTGTGATGATATTCAGTTGCAGAAAAGTATAAATTAATGAAAATATAAAAACTAATAATTGTGTCAATAGATGATATTGAATTACTAAGCCAAATGTAGCATATTGTTTTGGTGTATAAATGTAAGCCAGCATCAAGTTGAATAGCAATTTTATTTTAATTAGTGGCACAGATAATAACACAAGTGCCTTTTCATGACCAGGGAATAATCTGTTGCTTGGCCCGTGAGGCCTTTTGAATGCTTACAGTGCAGATTACATACTGTATGACCGTACATTTTAGATATAGTAATAATAATAATAATAATAATAGTTACCTACTCCTCCCGCGAGGGAAATTCAGTATTTGCAGCCCAACCCAGCTGCTTCGCAGCCCACAAGGAGCGCGTGAGCAATTAGGGGTATAGGAGTCTTGCTCAGGGACACACATCGACATTGCTATCCTGGCCAGGAATCGAACCAGGGACAACCAGGGGAACTGGTTCCCCAGGCAGGCTCCCTAACCATTCAGCTATATAGGATTGTGTCAGACAAAACGTCCCTTTCATCTCCTGTTCACATCTTTGTGGTCAGCGGAGATACTTTGCGTGCAGACAATGGAGAGTGTAAAGAACAAAAACAACAACACTGGCACTTCTTCTCCAAGGAGGAGCCATTGGAGAAAGTGATCAGAAATATGAGAACTGGCATCGAACAATGGCTTAAGTCAAAACCACAACGAGCCTGACCATAAAGCTCACAAATGTTCAGTCGATCAAGAACAAACCTTTTGCTACTCATACAGATTTAGTCTAAAATGTATTTCTCTTATATTTATTGTTTGATTTAAATAATGTCAGTGATTTTCTAATCATTTCCTGAGTACTACGCTGAGGGTATAGTGTCAGGAGATGTGATCTGTCAATGTGATTGGACTCTATAGGTTGCTTCTTCTGGCTCGCAGGTGTCATGCATACATTGTCATTAGCCAATAACTAATAAATATGCTCCTTTATGGTCTATAACTCAGTGTGAGGATATCCATGATCTGAACCATTCATGGTAGATGGATGAGAATGCTTGCATTTGAAAGTTTGTCTGAAGCCATTTCACTTCACAAGTTCCCTGGAATCTAGGACCTAGATGACAGGGACATTTAACAGATGTTGAAATTTGGTATTTTCTCGCTACTAAGTTAAATATTATTAACAGAGTGTTTACAGTGTGTATACTCCATAGGCCTACTAGTGATGATACATTGTCATTCAGGTTAAACATCTGTTGGATTGTGTATGAGTTACTTGCATAGTTAATGATGTACTGATTAGTTCCACTTTGTCATAGTTTAATCTAAACATTGATGTACTGTTTGTCTTGTCTTCCAGCTTCCTGTTAGTTTTCTCCTGTCTTATACTCTCAGTGTTCGCCACCATCAAAGAGTTCAAAAGCAGCTCGGAGAGTGCCTTGTACATACTGGTATGTTTCATGAAATCTCTGCTTACCTTTACTCAATGAAACCTGCAATCCAGCAACATACAGTATGCTGAGAATTTGCCACACAATCTAATGTACATGTAGGGGTGCAACAGTTAATTGAACTTAGCGATTTAATTGATTTAATTTAAAGAATTTATTTTAGTAGAATAAAAGAGCAAATGTACAAGCTTTAGATCAGTTATTTACAATTGTTTTGGATGACACCGTTGTACACCAAAGTATAAGCTAAATGATTCATTGATATAAAAATATCAATGAATCAAATGACAAACAAATTTAAAAAGTGCTTCAAGATTATTGAACTAAAGAAAATTGCCCTAAATCTAATGTTCAGATTTATACACTGTAGTAAGACGCGTTGCTTGCCGACAACTTAAGAACTGATCTTCAAGCCACAGTAACAACAGCTTGAGGATGAGGCCTTACTGTAAGTTGGAGTATGAGAGCTCTGCTTCTCCCCCTCAGGAACTGGTAACCATCGTGGTGTTTGGAGTGGAGTACATTGTGAGAATATGGGCTGCTGGCTGCTGCTGCAGGTACAGAGGATGGAGAGGCAGGCTGAAGTTTGCCAGGAAACCCTTCAGTGTAATCGGTGAGGAAAACAGGCTGGGCTTTAGCTCACATTTCTGTCACCTTTCCTTTCTCTTGTCTCACGTTTTGAGAGAAGCCAGCACAGAACACATACTGTACCTGTAAGGCTTAGAACTGTCCGCTTTCATTGGTATACCAAAGAATAGATTTTCTAAATGTTTCTCCAGCACTGAAAATCTTGGCAAGGAAATAATACATTTTACTTAAGGTTTCGTGCTTTATTAATTATGAATATTCAATTATTTACTGGGATGCAAGTAGTTGAAATTCAGGTATTACTCTAGTACTGTATTCACAAGTTTCCAAAGTCCCATCGTGCATTGCGCAGAAGGGTGATCTACAAGCTCACTACGGTTGCATCGGTGATGTGACTTGAGCTTGTATGTCTGCTGTTCTCCGGATGTGTCCCACACATAATTCTACAGTAAATTCTCGCGGAAACAGTTGGATATGGTTTGGTTTTCTGATAACGGGCAGGCAAAACATTGCCACTGCAAAATGAATAATGACTGTGACAATTGCTCCATTTCTATTTGCGTTCTCACTTAAGCAGCAAACAATGTGAATAAATCATATGAACTGATGAGGAAATATGATACAGTATATGATACTGTATGACAGGGGTCTTCAACAGGGGGTCCGGGTCCTCAGGGGGGGGACAGTATCTCTGTAGCCATTAAACGAAACGGGTTTCTTACATTGATGCTCCTACAGTACATCATGCAAGCACCAGTTAAAGTTACTTTCCATCCCTCATATACTGTGTGCACAGTGCACATCCCATAACCCACACACTGCACATCATTTTGGAGCTCATATCTTTGAACGGGTAAGGGCTAGTTTTGGTTAAAGCAGAGAACTTTAACCAAAAATAGCAGATTGTAGATCGGCTATTTTCGGCAAAGAGGTTTGGTGTAGAGGGGAAACAGAGCAGAGTGAAAAGTCAAGTTTATTAAGTATTGTCGGTTCAAGTGGTTAAATATCTGAAAACACAAATTGACATGATTCCAAAACACAGATGATTGTGCTGTCAAACAATGAAACTATATGGAATCTATCTCTCTCTCTCAACTAAGGGGTCCTTGGCCTGAAAACGTTGAAGACCCCTGCTACAGTATATGATATTCCTGGGTTTTTGTCTCTCTCCAGACATCATGGTGCTGATAGCCTCGGTGTCGGTGCTGGCGGCCGGCTCTCAGGGCAACGTCTTCGCCACGTCGGCCATCAGGAGTCTGAGGTTCCTCCAGATCCTCCGGATGCTCCGCATGGACCGCCGCGCAGGCACCTGGAAGCTGCTGGGATCTGTAGTCTATGCTCACAGCAAGGTGATGTTTAATTTAGACCACTTTTTCTTAATGTAAAGGACCCCCCAGTTTGATATGCATTAGTCCACTCAAGGGTGTCGCACGAAATTCTGGGCCCTGGGTACTTTGACTGGGTACTATTTGAAAAATAGCAGATATACAAGCTCACAGCGTGGCACAGATTGCCTATTTTTCAATAGCTAACGTATAAAATAATTAAGGCCCCTCCATCTTGGGCCCTAGTAACCACTCCCCCCCCCCTTGTGACAGCGAGGATTTTCCTCCGCTCCTTGGAGCGCAGACCTCCTCCGCTCCTGGCCGACCCTGTTGGGGCCGCGCACCGCATGTTTCCAACAAAACAGTGCCGCGTGCAGTAGTGGCAGTGCAGCCGCTCTGCACCGCGGAGAGGAGAACAGACAGAGAATTCCCTTTATTACGATTTCACTCAAGCCAAATGGTTTCCTGTGGAAATAAGCTTAGTCTTTTCATGGATCTCCTTTTAGTAGACCTTGTACCAGTGAACTGTACCGTCATGAAACTGTACTTTTTCCTTTGCAAACTTCTAATAAAGTCTTCAATCCATCAATCAATCAATCAATCAATCAATCTATAGGCTATCATCCACACACCACACGTAGGCTATGTTTATAATAAATAGCCTACCTTGTGTCAGTTAAGTTATATATCACCAGCCAGTCAAAGGATACGATTTGAAATGCAAGTGAGACTGATAAGAAACACACGCCACGTGAGTCGCCTCCCTCTCTCGGTTGTGGTGATTAATCAATACCATCTGGATTTAATATTGCCCGTCTTATTAAAAAATACAATGCCTTAGATGGCGTCTTTTATAACATTGAAGGCAGCTCTCCATCAAGCCGAGGCTCACACGTTACAGCAGGCATTTGTGTTGGGAACACTTGTGGCAAAGCAAAGGAGAAAGTGTTTCGGATATGGTAGCAAACTACTTTTTTTTATTTTGGCTGCTGACTCTGATTGACGACCCTGAGCGGAGCGAGCGCGAAGCGAGAAATGCGAAAATCAAGGTGAGCGGCGGAGCGGCGGGGAGCGGAGCGGTGGCCGACCAGAGCGACGATCGAGCGGGACAAGAGCCCTCTGGAGCGCGGAGCGGCTTTCGCTGCCGCTCCACTCCGCTCACATGCTCTGCAAGCGAAGCTGGTCAGTCACAGCTGGAGGTGGATGCTTGGGACAGGTGGACGACTCTGCTGGCTTTGCTGAGTTTTGATACAGGACATTACAATTATGGGTTAGGGAAGAGTGGAGCTGCTTGTATGTTGTGTTTGTTCTTGTTTGTGTGAAGTATGTGTGTGTTTGTGTCTACATGTTAGAGAGAGAGAACACGTTTTGTGATTTTAAAGCCTTTTGAAATCTAATATTTTCATGTAACATCATGGTTTGTTTTTTCCCATAACAACAGTGAAAGGATGGATAGATTGGTCCACACTCAATACCGTAGAAACCAGTATTAACCTTGCCACACCTTATTAAACACCCTAGCAACCATTTTGCAAACAAGCAAAATCATCATGCAACATTCTAGTGATCCAATTTAATGCTTGGATTTGATTTCCTAATCTGATTGGATGTCAAAGTGATCCAAATCCCTTTTGTTGTTGTTTTGCACTACCCAAACACCTAAACTGAACCACTCGGATAGGGATTAAACACTTGAGCGCAGGAGATTTGGTGCCAGTTGATAAGAGTCTCACATTTGGTACAGTACATCTAAGCCCCCATCAGTGCCAGACATTTTGGGCTTTGCTATCTTCAGTCAGAGGTTCTTTTATTCTACAGATAAAGGAACTCAGCCAGCCTTCAAGCTTTTGATAACCTTGTTTGATAACAAAATGTCTATCATTTGCAGTAAGTAGAGTAGTCTGGAGAGGATGTGCCAGCTTGCCTGTAAATAAGTCTTGTGCTGACTGAGTTGACAATGGTAAGAACTTGCTTCATCTGGCTAGATGATCTGGCCACTTGCTAGCACTGCAGAATCCATAGAATGCTTGTCTCTGCCAGGGGACTACGATCAATTTTCGTCAATTACTCAAACGAGTTGTGGTTTTTGTCTTCCCATTTTCTCAAAAGACTGGGGCCAAATGACATAGCATGAAATATTGTGTCACAGAGCTCTATGTTGTGCTTCAATGCCATCACGGTTGTGACCCCGGGTATGTGGTGGTAATCTGGAGGGAGCAACTCCAGCTCACCCAAGATTCAAGTTTTTTATTGTTACATCTCATATGTATGAGTACAGTACAATGTTTTTGGTTTTGGTTCCTCAACATTGTAGCAGCAATAACAACTGTAGTTTTCCCTTGTGTGTTCTTGCTTACCGGGCAGGGTGTGTGCGTGCGTGCGTGCGTGCGTGCGTGCGTGCGTGCGTGTGTGTGTGTGTGTGTGTGTATACTGTATGTATATGTGTGTACAGTATATACAGTGTGTGTGTGTGTGTGTGTGTGTGTGTGTGTGTGTGTGTGTGTGTGTGTGTGTGTGTGTGTGTGTGTGTGTGTGTGTGTGTGTGTGTGTGTGTATGCGTTTGTGTTAAAATGCAGAGCGTCGGTGTGCGTGGTGTTTAAATAAGTGCGTGCGTGGGGTTGAATGACTGCATGTGCGATTGTGTGTGAGCAGCTGCCGCTACACATGGGCAGACATGCCAGCAATACTAATAGTGTCGATCGTTCGTAACCTGATTGCCTGCCTGGGGGAATTCACTTTTCCGGAGCCTGCTGCTCTGGTACCTGGTCTTGTCGTTTAAAGACCTGATCGCCTGGGGGAAGTACTGTAGCTGCTACAGAGCCTGTTGCCCTGTTGGCCTTAGATGGATGAACCGCTTACCAAGTGGCAGCATCTGAAACGGTCCGGTAGGGATAGTTAGGACCTTTCATGAGTCTGTACTGGCTTAGCTGTCCTGATGGGAGGGAAATTAATTCTCATCTGATGTGCTGAGCTGTCTGTACGATTCTCTGCAGGGGTGGGAAAAGTACTTGTTTTACTTAAAGTATCAATAGTGCAATGTAGAAATACCCTGTTACAAGTAATAGTCTGGAATTAAAAATGAACATGAGTAAAAGTACTGGTAGACCTACTTACAGTACTCATTGTGCAGAATGTTTTGTTGTTTTCACAAGTTTTCAAATGTGAAGATAACTCACATGCTCACAATGAAACGCATTGTGAACTTGTAGATCAGATATTTTCAAATGGCCGAAATGTATATAGGGCTGTAGTGGGTAATGTATATTTTGTAATAATAATCAACAAATAATTAACCAGTAACTAAAGTTTTCAAATAATTGTAGCGGAGTAAAAAAGTAAAAGAAGTAAAAAATACTTCAGAATTGTACTTACTGTACTTAACTCTCTCCCAGCCATTTACAATATGCTTGTGCGCCTATACTGCCAGGAATATTATTAATTTCCAAGTTATCAGTAGCCGATCCCAGCAGGGATAATGTAATTGCAGAATGTAGTACACGTACTATCCACTAGAGTGTGCCCAACGATAAGGTCTTGCAGTCTGCTGTGCAGCCTGTACAGCATTGTGGACCATAATGGCTTCCTATGGAGCAGCCATTATGGCTCCCGGTCCGCCGAACGGGAGCCATCCTGGAGCGAGTGCACGTCGTGCACACTCCATATACACTCGTTTTTGATCCTGAGTGACCACTCTGTCAGCCTGCCATTTTTTTCCGAATGAAAATCCGTCTACATATGGTAAAGTTTGATAAGAAAAACATCAGCTTTCAATGCTATGGAAAGGCCCATGCTTTGTTATGGCCGAACGACTTCCGGGTTACGTCATCGATGATGTCATTTCCAGCGCATTTTTGTAGCTTAAGCTTATATGAACCTAGAATGGTCATTTATAGCTCAAAAAATGTCAAAAAAATACCAAAAAAATCAGAAAATGATCCCCAAGGCGACGTTTGGCGATCTGGCTGGCTGGGCTTCCTCAAAATGGCGATGGAAGGCGATTTGGCTGTGAACTAGCTAAGTACAGTACTTGATTAAATGTACTTAGTTACTTTACACCAGTATAAAGTAACTTTACTGCCACTGCAATACGCAGACCCATGCCACAATAAATCTGTGCAACACAAAGTTGCTCCCAGATGAACATCGTTACCTGCTCCCTTTCACCTGCTGTAGCAAAACCCATAAATCAGCAGAATGCCCATCGACTGTGAAAGATCCAGTCATTATGAAGCTGGAGAATAGCCATTCTCCACCCTGGTGGTTAGAAGTTGGCTTTTTCTTTACACACATAAATGTGAGAATACTGTACTCTTCTACAATAGGCTATACTCTAATCTTGTTGAAGTGCTATTTTCATTCTCGTTAAAGCTTTAAAATACATTTCTAAGTATGAAAGGGGTATGAAAGGGGTGAACACGATGTTTTTGAAGACAATAAACTCTAATCATTCAAACAAGATCAAATAAAAGGTATAGATCAAGGGTCTTCAACAGGGGGTCCGGGACCCCTAGGGGTCCTCCAAATCTTTATGTGATTTTTTATATTAACCACTTGAACCCTAGTGTCCATATTCTTAAAATAGCCGATCTACAAGCTCACAACGCCTAGCAGTGCGATCTGCTATTTTTGGCAAAGAGGTTTTGTTGTAGAAGGGGAAAAGAGCAGACCAAGCACATTAAATACATTAAGTTTATTAAGTATTGACGGTTCAAGTGGTAAAATATCTGAAAACACAAATCGACATGAATCCAAAATACACTGATGATTGTGCTGTCAAACAATGAAACTAATTTATATGGATTCTATGAACAGTTTGCCGGGGTCCCTGCTTCATCTCTCTCTCAACTAAGGGGTCCTTGGCCTGAAAACGTTGAAGACCCCTGGTATAGATTTGACATGAAACTGAGAGCAATTAACATTTAGTCAATTCTCCTATCTGTCTGTGCACAACAACTTTACTCAAGCCAGCATCTACAGATCCTTGATCATTTCCGCCACGCAGCTGGGTTCATCAATCACTTCTGTTGCTTCTGACTGTTATGATTTACAGAGAAAGGATCAAAATGCTACTGGAGGCAGAGCAGGTTCAATACAATGAATTTATTACATCAAAACAAGGAAGGCAGTGTCATGCAGGTGTAAAGGTCCCAGTAAATAGTCCCAGTACATCGCCAGTACATCGTCATTGTCGGGTGGAAACCTTGTATGTCAAAAACTCTTTGTTTTGCATTTATCATTTAAAAAAAAGTAAACTAGTGAAAACAAGCACACAACGCCTCGCACCGCGAGGCGTTGTGTGCTGTGTGCTTGTAGATCTGCTGTTTTCACTACCTTTGTGCGACAGCCTTGTCTGATGAAGCAGGGCTTTACTTCATGAAAAAACGTACAAATTTGAAATACGAGGTTTCTGCCCGACAGTGATGATATATTGACATATTTGCTGATTTGGGCATGTCAAATTGTCAATAACATAAATATACACTGTATGGGCATAACTGCTCTGATATCTGAATACCAAATAAAACGGAACAGCCCACTAAATATGAGCTATAGGCCTAGTGAAGATGGCAGTCCAGCCCAGGAATAAAAAGTGTATACATTATTTATGTATACATACTGTATCTACTGTCTGAGCATTCGCAGAACGATGTGCATGATCATATTGACAAATATGCCAAACACCAGAGCCATAGGATGATAGCGGAGGTGCAGTGAAGCACATAAAATAAGAGACATACTGTGCTGTGCAGTCAGTTGCACTCATACAGATTGAGCAGCTGTCTCTGAGATAATATTGCTGAAGTGAAAAATCTATACATAGTGCAAAAAGTATGGTGGTGTGCAAAAACCATACACATTGCAAGGACGTGCTGTTATGTGACCTCTGCAGAACCTGAGGTCAACTACTACCCCGCCACACACACACACACACACACACACACACACACACACACACACACACACACACACACACACACACACACACACACACACACACACACACACACACACACACACAGTCAGGTGGTCTTTAGGCGTTTGGTTGATGAGCCTTGTGAATTGAATGTGTTGCTGAACCTGTTCCTCTGATGACGAGCCAGAATGTTATGGAGGGGGTGGTTTGTGTTGTATTAAAAGTAACAGCTGTTTAGCTGTCATTTATAGACCCCTGGAGGACTCCAAGCAACAATTATATATTAAGTGATTAACTGTGTTGTATTCCCATACAGGAGCTGATTACTGCATGCTGTGTTGTATTCCCATACAGGAGCTGATTACTGCATGGTACATACTAACTGTGTTGTATTCCCATACAGGAGCTGATTACTGCATGGTACATACTAACTGTGTTGTATTCCCATACAGGAGCTGATCACTGCATGGTACATACTAACTGTGTTGTATTCCCATACAGGAGCTGATTACTGCATGGTACATAGTAACTGTGTTGTATTCCCATACAGGAGCTGATTACTGCATGGTACATAGGCTTCCTGTGCCTCATCCTGGCTTCTTTCCTGGTCTACTCGGTGGAGAAGGACTCAAATGACCAATTTGAGACGTACGCGGACGCCCTTTGGTGGGGGCTGGTGAGAAACCCTTTTCATTGAAAACATATCGTCGTTGTCGGGTGGAAACCTTGTATGTCCATTTATCATTTTAAAAATGATTTAAACTAGTGAAAATAGCCGATCTACAAGCACACAGCGCCTCGCACCACGAGGCGTTGTGTGCTTGTAGATCTACTGTTTTCACTACTTTTGTGTGATGGCCTTGTACAGTATGATGAAGCAGGGCTTTACTTAGCGAAAAAACATACACATTTGAAACTTGGAGATACCGCCAGACAACGACAATATTCTGTTATTCTCTGAACCTTGAATGGGCATTGCAATGATTTTAATTCCATAAAAAAGCAGTTCATACAGTTTAATTAGGGCTAATTTAGTTTTACTGTAGGCTATGTCTCAATGTTTGTTGACGTACAACTAAACGGTTTTACTTAAAAGAACATTGTAGCCTGACTAGTTGCTGCCTAATGCCTAAATTATGCTCTGTTATACTATGGTGCCGAGCGCCAGAAATAGCTGATTTAAATGGTCAGACTCTGAACACATAGCATAAAAAGTGAGAACCGACCCAAGTTTGGGCAGGTGCTGAGCGATGAACAGTATAGAGAAGAATAAATAAACATGTGACAGTGCATGACACCCTTTCAGTGAAGTAGGCTATAAATCAGGCTTTACTCTGACCTAAAATAGATTCAATGGGATATTCATAATGTGTCTGGAAGTCATACATTTTTCATTTCATTTGGGCTCTTCTGCTCAAGGTGCCAGCATGGCACTATTTTCAACATTAGATTTTAACCTGATGTTATCATGCTCTGGTACTTGCTTGAGGGGATGCAGCACTTGCTCATTAATATTGCTGACACAATGTTTAAGCATATTGCTTGAAATAAGTACCTTCTTTATTGCATATATCCCTGTTGTCATCCAGTCTGGTAAAATGCATCAACAGTTTTATTCCCCACCCCCCTTCTGCCGCGGCGGAGAGTGTGCATCCCTGAGGTATTACTGAACATAATTGTTAGCAAAGCACGGTAATCAATAATAGTATATTACTGGATCTAAATGGTATCTGTTTCTTGATTCCCATCCCTGGTGATATTGAATAAATAAAAAATGTTCCCCATTCTTTACTAATACAGTGTCTACATTTTGATTTGTCCACTAGATCACTCTGACCACCATTGGGTATGGTGATAAGGTTCCAATGACCTGGAATGGACGCCTTCTGGCTGCCGCGTTCAGCTTGATCGGAGTGGCCTTCTTTGCACTCCCTGCTGTGAGTTTTGGAACTTTTCTTTATTCATTTAGCCAATAATGTTTATTTTTTTTAATGTATTCTATCCAGAGTGGATTATAATGCTCTTTCTCAGCAATTCCCAGTAACCCATTCAGATTCACTCTTTAACTCATTAACCAGCTTACGATTGTGAACGCTACAGATTCTACTGAACAGCCTCACTGTGGAGGGTATTAAAGTCGCTACTTATTTTAAGGAATAAGGCCCTTTATTTCCCCCAATCTGTATGGTAGAGGATGTTAATACCAATATAACTAGTAAGATGCCTCAGGGCGACATGCGCCTCCGTTGTGCCATGTCTTGGTCATCTGGCCAGTGATGTATATCAGACCAGTTACCCATATATGGAGACCCCTGGTACATATGGAGATCCATGTACTGTATATGGAGATATATGCTGTGAGAGCCGAAACATGCTTACTCAGTTATTCGTTATGTGAAAGTCCTATGATGTCTATGCCATCTGACATCATACCCTTTTATGCCCATAAATGAAGATCCCTGTCTGTAGAATACTGTTTCTTTTAGTGTGGTATGTGGCCGATGTGGCCTCCATATATGGGCATTCCCATATGAAGTCCTGTTAGATATGGGCTTTATGTTGATGACATCAGGGATTCTGTTAGTGTGACATCACAGTGAAGCCAGAGCATGATGTCAGAGCGACAAACCCATAGAACCACAGTGTCAGGGTTATAGACAAAGATACATCATATGGACAAGCCGTGACCGTTCACATACTAATCGGCGACCTACGGTCGCAATTAGAGAAAAGCAATAAAACACACTAAAAGCAAGAGTTGATACAAAGTCAACTGGGAAAGGCAAGTTGACTTTAACTTGCACATCTGCAGTGGTTGGAGGTGGTCTCCCTCCTCTTCCATTGACAAACGTAGACCCTGGTGTTGACACCCACTGGTTCACCATGTCAGTAAAGTTATTTTAAACAGATGGCAAACCGGATTGGTCACAAGATGTCCGATGATTATTACATTATGAGTTTTTATTACATGTTTTTATTACATTATGAGTTGCTACACACCCTGCCAACTTTGTTGATGAAGAATGGAGCAACTATCTGCTAAACATGCAGCAAATTAATACATATGGGGATCATTTAGCTGTACAAAGAGCATCCACAATGTTCAACATACAGTTCGTGATTGTATCGACACTGGGTGTTGATGCAACATCGATAATATTCCCATGTGGTCAGTATGATGACAGTCTGCCATTGCTAGTTCTGGGCCACTTTGCCGAAGGTAATTATGTAAGCCTTGATGGACCAGTCACACACTTGATTCAAAGAGCGCACCACTTCGATCTGTCCAGACTTAGGGCCAGAGTGAGGTACCGGGTCAGGGCCAGAGTGAGGGCCTTACAGCGAGAGTGAGGGCCAGAGCAGGGCAGGATTTACCCTTCATGGTGCCCTGTGCTTGGACCTAGTTTGTTGCCCCCCCCCCCCCTCCTCCTCCTTCCCCCCCTAAAAGCAATGCGCACGTTATCGCGCACGTGCGTGCCCATTCTCTAATGTCCGTGCAAGCGCACATACACCGCAGGGTTGCAAACAGGCAGTGAGTGATTGACAAACAGCCTCAGCGTTGAATTCAGACGTGCAATGAATTTGTACATGTTTTCTGATTGGTTAGGTGAGCATGTTTTCGTGAAAAGAACATGATAAATGTATGCAACCACTGAAAACAGATACTATTATTGGCACAATTTTGTGGTGAATGTTGAAAAGCGGGACATATTAGTGTTTTAGAGATATTTGTCGGGACACCGGGACACGCAGCGGGACGTCTGGTCACCCTACTTAATAGTGTGGTCTCAGTTGTTATATATGGGATACATGAAGGTTTCCTTTGCAAATAAGCCGAAAAGCTTACTAGGATCTCCCTTTAGTTGACCATGTACCAGTGAACTGTACTGTCATGAACCTTTTCCTATGCAAACTTCTAATAAAGTCTTCAATCAATCAATCAATCAATCAATCAGGGATAGATAGCACCTTAACTCTGCAGCCGCACTGAGGCGCTCCAACACCAGTTCTTTTAGAGTTGTGCATACTAGTATCCACCTAAAGTTTCTTCAAAACCCTTAAGTGTAACCAGTCATTACAGACAGCAACGTTAGCTTAACTTAGCTCAGCTCATGTGAATATTTGTTTACAGTTGATCCTCTGGTGCCCCCCTGTGGTTGTTGATGCCCTGTGCTTCAGCACGTCAAGCCCTATTATAAATCCGGCCCTGGGCCAGAGTGAGGGACAGAGTCAGGGCCAGAGTGAGGTACCGAGTCAGGGCCAGAGTGAGGGCTAGACTTAGGGCCAGAGTGAGGGACAGATCGAAGTGGTGCGCTCTCCTCTGCTTCCTGGACTCTTTGAATCAAGTGTGTGACTGGTCCATCAAGGCTTACATAATGGACCCCATGACCTTCGGCAAAGTGGCCCAAAACTAGCAATGGGGATATTATCGATGTTGCATCAACACCCAGTGTCGATACAATCACGAACTGTATGTTGAGCACTGTGGAAGCTCTTTGTACAGCAAAATGATCCCCATATGTATTCATTTGCTGTTTAGCAGATAGTTGCTCCATTCTTCATCAACAAAGTTGGCAGGGTGTGAAGCAACTCATAATGTAATAAGGGCTCATAATGTAATAAAAACATGTAATAAAAACTCATAATGTAATAATCAGCTCATAATGTAATAAAAAACAAGCACATAATGTAATAATTAAAATGTAGTAAAAGCTCATAATGTAATAATCAGCTCATAATGTAATAAAAAATACATTATTACATTATGAAGTTTTATTACATTATGAGCCTCATATGTGGAGGTACTTAATGTAACACGTTATTACATTATTACATTATTGAAAAATCCATTATTACGTTATGCGCTCATTTTTTTATTACATTATGAGCAGATTATTGCATTATGAGCTTTTATTACATTTTTCTTATTACATTATGAGCCCTTATTACATTATGAGCAGTTATTACATTATGAGTTGCTACACATGACAAGACCGATCTGGGAACCCATCGGCAAAAAGGAAAACACAGAAGAAAAAACAGCGCCCTCTGCTGTTGTTTTCCTTTGAATTTGCTTCTGGGGTTTTGGGGATTTGGTCTGCTCTCAGCCCTCCATTCCGGTCCATGTGTCTTCGTTTACATTGCTAGTGGAGCTCTGAATCTGTCTTGAGAGACAAACTATACACAAACTTTAGACAAATTCTAATCAAATAAAATGAAAATAAATCAGATCAACAAAGAGGGCAAATGCAACAGCGTCCATAAAGTGCACAAAGTCACAACAGTTTATGAGGAATTTCCATTATCATCTTTTCGATGCATGCTTTCCTTAAGAGTTGGATAAAAGGCCCCCAAATCATATATTTCACGTTTCCTCTTCAGAATATAAGTTATCCTTTCCATAGCACAGCAACTGCTAATTGGCTCACCTGTGGTCTTTGAATGTTCTTCCACGATAGAGCAATTGTGCGCTTTGCTTAGTAACGACTTTCTTGATATGACTATGGTATCCGCGTATAACCCAAATTGAAAATGTTTGGATCCAACGGTACCCTTACGTCCAGCATTTTATAAATGATTTATGAGGTCTCACTCCAAAATTTCACAATCTCCCTGCTTTCCTCATAAAGTGTGCCCTTCGACTGCTCACATTTAACGCAAATGCCTGGAATATCATTGCAAAATGGCCTTTAAATGGGAGGGTATTACATGAGCTGCATCTTAACTATGTCTATGAATTTTGTATTTCTCCTATAGCACTTTGTCTGTACGGCACTTTGTTCAAAGAGAGTTGCTTTTAAAAGCTGTATAAACACATTTGACTTGACGATTGTCCATTCACTATTCATGCACTCAATGTTTAACGCCTCCGGCTTGTGATCAGAAACCCATGTCCAGTAATAATCACACATCTGTGTCCCGGTCCCCTTCACACAGGGCATCCTAGGTTCTGGCTTTGCTTTGAAGGTCCAGGAGCAACACAGACAGAAACATTTTGAGAAGAGACGGAACCCGGCAGCAGGCCTTATCCAGGTAATTATTCTTCTGGTATTGTTGTATACAGTGTTCATTTTAGTTTTAGTCTTAGTATAGTTTAGTCGACTAAAGGTCTTTGCACACTGCTGCGTTTTGTGTTGCAAAATGCATTTTTCAGGGCAAGGAGAGAGAGAGAGAGAGATAGAGAGAGCAAGGGACTGAGTGGTGCGCGAAACGGGCGGCAGTGTGCAAACGTGACTGACATAACGTGAGGTAGATTTTTGCCTGATTGTACACACTGAAAATGTCTATATATCTGCTATATTTTCAGAGCGCAACACCGGAGAGCAACCAAACATAAAATTAATTGCCTTTTAGTTCTACTGGATCACTACTCCAGTAGTCCCTCCCCAACATTTTAGTCTAGTTTTTATTTGTTGACGGAATTGTCAATATATTTAGTCTTAGTTTTAGTTATCATAGCTTGTGTAAAATGTGTAAAATGAAACCAAAATGTGTCAAATTTGTCAAATGAAACCATATATTTTTAAACATCTGTATTACTTAATTGTTTTTTTGATTGACATTTTGCCTGTCATCTCCCCTGTGGCTATCAATACAGCATGGAATTGTGGACTAAATTGTGGACTAAATCTTATCTATTGATAACACAATATTCAAAGGTTTGGGTCTAAGAGGCTAAATCTCATCAAATGTTGGTCTGTGGCTCACATGCTGAATAAATAATCGACTTTGATATGAGAAAGGTTGAAACCCACTGTGCTAAAAGACTAACTAGAATGAATATGTCCCCAACCAGGGAGCATGGAGGTTTCATTCTACCAGCCTCACGCGCACGGATCTATTATCCACCTGGGAGTTCTATGAGCAGACGGTGTCTGTTCCAATATACAGGTAACTGACCAAATAGCCTTTAAGAAATGTTGCCAATTGTTCTCATTTCCCATAGAAAGATCCATTTTTTTTCTTTTTTCGCTATATCATATTCTGCCATGTTGCTTAAACTGTACATCCAGTTGAAAAATGATCTGATGGTTCGTGGGCTCATCTTATGGTATTCCGTTTCAGAAGTTAGGCTTTTGTCATTAGTGAATGACCTCTGTCTGGTTCTCGGTCGGTCGTCGGTGTTCAGTTGTAGCTGCAATGAGTTTAGTGGTCGTTGTGTTAATTGGTATTTTAAAGGCAAGTGGTGTCGGTTTAATTGTCACATCACAACTACTCCAGGTATAAAAGAGTGGTTGAAATGCTTCAGTACAATCTTCCCACGGATTACAGTACAGTTAAATAAGAATAAGAGTAAAAAATATAATATCAAAGCATATATCAAATATACTACATAGTGTGTAAAAGGCACTGAGTTCCCCTGCCTCTTGTTCAAAGAGAAGACATATCAAATAGCAGCAGATATCAAGTATGCATCCAATGTGAATGGGAGTGTATATATAGTGTATACATGTGATATGTGATATTACCTATGGGAGCATGTACAGTAAGACAGACTTGGCCACAGGGCTCGGAGACGTTCAGCAGACTGATGATGTCCTGGCTGTGCAAACTGTCTTCATAGTCTGTTTGTTCAGCATACAGTGCGGCGGTGTTGTCTGCCTGATGGTAGCAGTGTAATTTCAGCCAGATCATTTCGCCAAGATAAAACATTTATTGCAATGACATTGCATCAACAATCTGCTCCTGTGATTCTGAGACTTGTCTGTGCAGAATCTGAGAACATGAACCCCACCGAAGTGGAGCCATAAAACAAAACAAAAACATAGTTATTACATGGGCATAACATTGAACTCTTCAAGGGCATACGTTGAGATACAACTCCTACCACAGAAATACATTCAGACACTGTGAAGAACTAAATGCCACAAGGGGGGGTGCAAAAGGATTTGATTTTCTACAGTAATCACTGCTGTTGATCCATCCTGTGCAATACCAATTTCCATAAAGTGTTTGCTGCGGCCATGGGCTGGATGTTGTTCTTAGCCCAAAGGCATCCTCTGATCTTTCAGTGCTAAGATAGTGAACAGTTGCCTGGGACCAGACCCTAGATTGTCTACTCTCTGACCACTCCACTGGGAAGCAAGTTGACAATTCAGCCTGATATCAGGCTAAGTGAACATTGTAATGTCTTTTCTCTTTCCAGACTCATTCCCCCCTTGAATCAAATTGATCTACTGAGGAATTTGAAGGGCAAGACATTCAGGTATGAATATGATCATATATCCTCCCTTTGTTTGTTCCTTTTTAATCGCCAGTGGGGATACAGTATGTTCCTGCTTCTTTAGACTGAACACATGCATTTCCTTCTGACAAATGATATGTGATAATGCCACAATTTAACAATTCAATTTGTGTGTGTGTGTGTGTGTGTGTGTGTGTGCGCGCGCGTGTGTGCGTGTGTGTGTGTGTGCGTGTGTGTGTGTGTGTGTGTGTGTGTGTGTGTGTGTGTGTGTGTTTGTGCGCGTGCGTGCACCGTGATGGACACGCAGGAAGGAGTCTCAGCTAGAAACCTCTCCCAGGTCTGTGATCTGATTGAATCTTCATAACCCCTCTCCCCCACCCACCCACCCATCCACCCCCACCCACCACCACCATCACCATCACTACCATCATCACCCCACCTTTGGCTCCACTTCAATTCTGCTCTTGGTTGCTGCTGAGGCACTCTTCTTGGGGGAGTGTGTGCGTGTGTGTGTGCGCGTGTGTGTGCGTGCGTGCGTGCGTGCGTGTGCGTGTGTGCGAGAGAGAACGCATCACTTGTAAGACCAGAAAGCTGTGCTGTAATGATGGTTATCCTGTGTCTTAAGTGCCTCCTTCAAGAACAGTCATGCTGCATTCGCCACATGATGGTCAAAGATCAAGTGCTAGCTATGTTTGTGTTTACAACCAGGGTTTGCCTTTATCCACTATTCTGTGGCACTTATAACATAAGTGATCATTTAATAATGTAAGAATGCCTTCCTTGATATTTATAAAAATGTGTATTAGTTCTTAAAGAACAAGTGAAACTTTTTTTCTTTATTGTCAATAACACTTTATGATTATTTACATAAACCTTTTTGAAATATATTTAAAAAAAATAGCACAGTTATTTTTTTATTGGTAGCTAATTTAAAGGAGCTATAGTCAACTCTTTCTTGAAAAACGGATGCTAAAATAAAAATAATGTTTCGAAAATATTTTATTAAAAAATAAGCTTCATATATGTGTTTCTATTCAAAAATGACCACAAAAAGCGTAAAATAATGATAAAATAAATCATTTTGGCCATTGTCAGACCGACATTTGTTTACATTCTAGTCTATAGACTAGGATGTAAACAAAGTGTCGGCCCTACAATGAAAAAGTTGACTATAGCTCCTTTAAACTTAATTAAGAGGTCTGGACACTTTTAAGCTAATTGGCTAATTCGTTGTCTTATAGCAACTAACAATTTACAAATTGTGCTGATATCTTATCGATCAAGTTGTCAATTTGCAAATGAATTCTAAAAGGTAGCCATTGTAAAGTGTTAGTGACATCGGAGCTTGTCATACAATGCACTTTTCATTTAGCAAATTCACTTATTCAATGCTATTTTATCTCTTGGGTCTCCTCTACTGCCAGCCACTCCAGTATTGAAAATGTACAAAAAGACAGACTTTGTGGGTGCTGCCCAAGAACGATTAGGTATAGTTGATGCACAGATACTAACGACTGCACTGCAAGTATTTGAGTCTGTGTGTCCCCTGTCTCACCTACCGCCGTCACCTCCCTCTCCTAACAGAGGTGTAGCCCAGTAGAGGAAGCACACTCATCTTTCTTTGATACTGAGAATACTGCATTTTGTGAAGACAAATTAATAGTAGTAGGCCTACGATAGTGTCGCTTGCCAAAAATAACTGACAAGCTAACAACACGAGGCAAGCAACATGAAGCAACACACACATTGCTAGTTTGCCAGTTCTTATTGGCAAGCGACACACTTGGAGTATATGGAGTATAAATTAAGCATTTATATTGTCAATCCACCAACACCGCTTCACTGTGTGGGTTATCACTGCCTTGTTATGGTTGATTTATGGCTTCTGTTAAGTAACGTCTTTATGGAGTCAATGTGCTTGCAGCCGTTCTTTTGCAGAGTCAGCCCTTATGAACTTCTGTTGAGTACATGCATATTGCTGAGTATAACCGTGCATTTTCTTTTGAGCAGTTCCGATGAATTAGGTGGAACAAACCATGGTGAAATTTCTCTGCATGATGTGTTTTACTTTTATATAGAATGAGACCACAACCCCTTTTGAGGCCTTCCCGTGTCACTGTGCTTTCCATGCATGCTTGCTTGTTGCTTCCTGCTGCTTGCCTGAACCACTAATGCTCACCTGTGTTCACCCATGGGCACGGCTCCTTCAGCTGTAGGATATTTCCTTTGCGTTGTTTTGGAGGTAAGATTTCCTGTTGCACCAGTGACTGACATTACAACTGCTGAACATTACGAGCCCAACTGGAGAATAACAATAATGTGACGATAAATTCATGCTTAATACTTTCTAATCTGTCCTGTCCATCCTGATTCCCTACAGTCGGAAGCCTAGCTTGAAAGACAAGGTGTTCCCCAGTCCTTCCAAAACTCCTGGGCCCAAGGGCAGAAACCAGTCGATTGGGGGAGAAGAGACCGAGGGCAGCCCCACCAAAGTCAGCACGAGCTGGAGCGCCAAGCAAGCCTTCCGCGTCCGAGGCAGACAGAATTCAGAGGGTATGGAAACTCCAGGCTTGAAATAACACTCCCACAGGACTGCATCTAGACAGAGCAAAGAATCTTTTCATTAACAATTCACTCTGTCAGTCTCTCAGCTCCATAGACAGTTAATGTGCAACGATAGCCAACTTTTTAGGGGTACACATAGGTCATGGCACTAATAATGAACTCATGTCATTTCTATCATACTCTGCAAATCTTGCAAACTTGTGAGGAAGGTAAGACTCGGTCACATTTGCAGACTAAAGCAGACCTGTTGCCATTCCACTGGAGAGTCGGGGGAATTTATCAATGACAATATGTCCAGCCATCATCTATTGTAGTGTTCATGCATCATCCAGGCCACTGTATCACTACCTACCAACAAAGATATTTGTCTCCTTCACACTTTATTCTCTTCTTTTTCACTTTTGAGTATTTTAAAAAGATTCACGTTAGCTTTTTTTGTCTGTTCTTCTGCTACACGGCATGTTAAAGTGCTGATTGAATTGCGGGATGAAGACATTGGAGTGAAGAGATCTCCAGGTTAGATACGTCCCCATGATAATCATGACATCTAAAATAGAATTAGTAAAACATTATATTGTCTAGCCTACTTTTTATGACCTATTCAACACAGTGTACAATAATGTGATTGGTACACACTCCATACATAGACCCATTATTGGGATAACACCCATTATTGGGATAGATTATTCTGCCATTGTCATCATGCTCCATAACAAATATCTTTCCATGTCTCCCCTCTCTTTCTCTTTGCAGCAATTGAAGGTTTAATAAGTAAGCCATTGGGATGTATTATTGGTTGACTTGTGGGGGAAAAAAGTATTGGCCGGTGTGGGAACCGCGCATGCTTAAATCTACAGAATTTTGCTTACTTGACTTGAATCCTCTTTTATAGTTTGGGACTTTAGAATTTTTGAATTGAACGTTCAAATGAGGACAAAGAGCATTTTATGAATGTTATAGCTTTCATACAGTGAATTCCTTAAACATACCCCCCCACCCCCTCAAAGTAATAAGGCTATTGTATGGCATGGTAATGGTAGTCCAAGACAATAACGGTGGGTTCAAGTCAAGCAGTACGAAGAAAAAGAAGGAGAAAAAAAGGGGGGAAAAAAGAAGGAGAAAAAAAACTGTCAGCCTTGCTTAACTTTGCATGAAGAGGATTTATTATCCCTACAGTGCCGAGACACTTGCTTGTGTATGAGACATGCTTCACAGTTTATGATCCACAGACCAGCCCACTGGCTGATTTGTACCTGCCAGGTAAGTTTCTAATGTAGACTGTGGTGGAGGGGCCGGGGTTAAACGGGACCTATTATGATTCATATGAAACATCGCTTCAGTTGTACATTTTTCATTAACCCTTACATTGCCTATCCCGAACATGTTCGGGATATTCGGGATCAAAAACAATTTTTTATTTGCTATTTTACTTACCCCGAGCTGCTTGGAGCAACGTGGGTGGTCCCGGCTCGCCCAGCGCTCACCAACGAGAGACGCTAGATGCTCCGACGATTTATTCCATTGAAAATGGTTTAAAATAAAGTTTAGACCCCCCCAAAAAAAACCTCGGTACCGGTACCGGTACCGGGACGTATTCCAGCGTGCCTATCCCGAACATGTTCGGGATATTTAATAAAATGAATTATTTAATCGGAGGCCTCAACGAAGCCCCGGTCTAGACATCCTTCCATGCTGGGACTTCTACTCGGCCATCCACGGGCCGTATTCGCGCTAACGGCCGCATCGCGCCGCCCACTCCAATAATAAATCACATCTTTTGACAGGATTTTCTCCGGATTGTGTTCCCAGACCCAAAAAGAAAGTTTTTTGCGGCTGAAATAGCTTTAGATCGGGCTTCTAAATGGGTTAGCATTTTGGCTACGTGTCAGCTAGCTTCCTCCTCTCGTCACCCATAGCATTGACTGGAGTGAAAACACAAGCCAGTTGGGAGAGGGTCGACGAAAGCTATAAAGAAGGTCTATGGAGAAATTTCTGGCACTCTAGCGCCCCTTGTGGCCGGCGGCACTGAATGAGTTAATATATTAATATATCCCTATGAGCACAAAGATCATGTTTCAGTCTGCTCTCTGAATGCCAGGCTTGCAAGGGGTTGTTCTACTTTCAAAATGCATTGACGTCAACCCATGATGGATTTCTTAAGCCAACTCATTCTACACAGTTATCATCCAAAAAAGGAAAGGGGGCTTTAAAGAGAGGAGTTTTTCAGGCAGAGGCTGATTTGAAAGGCTGCATAAGGAGCCAGTAGATAAATATTTTTTTACCGTGAATCATGCAAAGCTAGTCTAGTGGGGTCCCAGAATAAATACAGTATAGCTAGAAATTAACATAATAGGCCCCCTTTAACGGTAAAAGTTCCACCATCAATCCTTCAATTCTGCACAAAGGCTTCCTTGTTACTCCACAAGGGCATCTCAGTCCAAATCAATGCTACAGTCACTGACTGGCTTGAAACCAACTTAATAATTGAATTCTGCTGCCTTGAAGCTAAATAGGCTTCATAAAACAATTTCTGCTTTCCTTCTGTCAGGGAGGTGTGTATAGGGTTGGAGGCAATGAATTATACTTTAAGAATGCCCTTGTGTTTGGTTCTGTAGAATCAAGCCTCCCTGTAGAGGACCTTGGTGACGATAAGAGTTGTCACTGCGATTTTCTCCCAGAATTAACACCGGGCTTGAAAGTCACAATCAGGGCAATCTGGTAAGAGTTTGCTTATCCTGTTTTTGTGTGTTTTTTTCTACAACAGCTTCTTATTTTGTATAGTCTGTATAGTTTTCATGCTTTGGCCATTTCTACTGGTGGGATTATTAGATGTCATTGTCTTTTAGTGTAATCGTCATACAGTTTGGAAGAGATAATCCATGACGAGCCATGCGGTTATTGAATAATAATGCACAATGCTGAGGGGGTTTTGTCTTAACAAAGTGCATTGTTGTTGGCTTTTTTATTGCTCAGAGTGGATTACTCTGCTCACGACATGGCCACTTTCCACAAGAAAATGTGTTTATTTATTATCCAAAAGAAAATTTGTTTATTTATATACTTTTATTTTTAATAGTTTATAAAAAATAAAAGTAGTGTATATTCATTCATAATTGGGGCCAAACCATCAAATTTGTTTTGGCATTATATTTATCATCCTTGGAATAAACTATAATTTACTGTAATTCCTACTCCAGCAAGTGGCAGAATTTGAAAGTTAGATTGAAATGGCTGATAATATCTTAAAAATTTCAATTTCTAATATACAATGTTTGTTATGCGTATTCATTAGAGATTAAAGCGCAGCCCTACGGTTATCTGAAAATTATGCAAGCCCTCCTGCCAGAATCGGTATTCTCCTAACCTTAACCCTAAGAAGAATGTAGAGGTTGTTGGAGGCCAATTCAGTAGCGAAGTGTGATGTCACTTCTGTGAAATGGCATGAAATGTCGCCCTCTACGGGGTTCATGCTGGTATTGTTTTGTATTCAAATCGCCATTGGGGAATTTGCGATCACCGCATATAAGAACTGTGTTAAAAATATGAACACACCATGCTCTCGGATTGACCCAAATGGATATGAAGCATCGACTAAGGTGGAAATGTACAGATTTACCCAAAGAGTAACACAATAAACGCTAGAAACTAGTTACAACAGGTTATATCAGATATGAATGAATATCATAAACTATGCAGAACCCCCCCGCTGACAGAAACGCGCACATGGTGTGTTTATATTTTTAACACAGTCCTTATATGCGGCAAACGCAGATTCCCCAATGGCGATTTGAATACAAAACAATACCAGCATGAACCCCCTAGAGGGCGACATTACGCACAAATGACGACATGGCTTCGTTTCTCTATACCGATCCCAGTAATCTGGAGAACAGGAGGGCTGATTCCTTGAGACAACACCTGCAGGTATTTGAGTACGTGGTCAAATGCCATTGTCTTGGAGGTGCAAACAACATGTACAAGCATAGCGTTTGTTGAAACTGAACGCATACTACTTACAGTACTTTCTAATTACTCATGCTTATCGTGCCTTTTAATGGAGGATAGGCCTAGGCCTAGGCTGTTGACCACAGTCTGTAAGAGTCCTCTGTCTGGGGCTTTCTTTTCCGGCTGTTTCCATGTCAGCCCACAATGCTTGATGTAAGCCAGGTGTTCTTGGGCCTGCCTCTTTTTCTTGTGCCTTGGGGGTTTCATCTAAGGGCTTGTCGGGTGAAGCTGGTATCAAGACTTCCAGCTGGTATCAAGACTTCTTTCTTGTCAGAAAGAATAATGCTCCATTCAAGTGAATGGGTTTTTGGCAAAACAGTCAGAAGGAGTCATGAGGAGTTTCCCAATGAGCGCTTCCAAACTCCAATGCTTCATGCTGCTTTATGTTTTGCCACTCAGTCTAGATGAGTGGCATATTATGATGCATATACCCTCTATTGGGGCTTCTGGAGCATGTGGCTGATCCATCTCCACCTTCTTCTCCTTTTCCACTGGTGGCAAACCCGCTCTCTGCCAGAGATCTTTATTGCTACTGGTGTCTGGTCGGTTAATGCTGAGTTGTCCTCCACATTCTCTGATCCGTAAAGTAGTACCGGCTTGAGGTTGGAGCTGAATAGTATAAGCTTTGTTTGCTGGCTAATTTATTTGGAGCTCCAAATGTTCTTCAGTTGGACGAAAGCGGCTCTTGCTTTGACGATTATGTCTCTGACATCTGCATCCATGATTCCATGCCACCCTGACTGTGAAGGTTTTTTAATTCCTCAAATGCTGTTCCCTCCACAATCACTGGATCTCTGCATGATAGTTACTGTATGTTGACCTTGAACATTTGTTTTCCCTTCATGGATGGTGGGCATAATTGTGCCGAGATGTCTGCAAGTACTCTTCTCTTGCTGATTCACTTTGCTGATCTTATTTTGAGAGAGCCAAGCGATCATCTGCAAAGTCAGATCATCCAGCTATGTTGTCAGTGTGTACTGAATCAAGTGTCTCATCTGTGCTGTTTTGGTCTTTATTATCCAGTCAGTGGCGAAGAGGAAAGGGGACTGTAGACAGCCCTGCCTAACTCCAGTATTCATGTGGAAGCTTTGTGGAAGCTGGCCTCCATGGCTGGCCTCTGTAATTATGGCATTTCCTGAAGTCTCCTTTCTTGGGGAGTTTGAACAAGTATACTTCCAGTCTGTTGGAATTTCATCTTACTTCCAGGTCTCCTCTAACAGTGAGTATTACATCTCTACATAAGTGTATGTCTGCCTCCAGTGCCTCTGCTTTGATTTTGCCTGGTCCTGCCGCCTTTCCATTCTTCAATTGAGTGATGGCCTTTTTAACTTCCAGCTTGGTTGGCTTTCCACAATGCGAAGGTTTGTTTTGGCTGGTTGAATTTCCGGAGGTTTAGATAGTGTTGGTCTATTCAGGATCTCCTCAAAGTAATCTGCCCTTAACTTATTTTTCACTGGTCACTCTGGTTGACTTGTCTTGCCTGACAGTTTCTGGTGGTGTTGTACTGATCGGCCTTGTTTCCTTTTGCAGATGCCTCTTCAGCTCCAGCTGTCTCTTGTCTTTGGTGGCATTTCTTCCACCCATTTGTTAATCACAGTGTATTCTTCTTTTCCTTGGTTGTCTTTCTTCTGTCTCCTCTTTAGGGACTTTGTGTAGTGTTTCTGGTGATAACCACTCTTTCGGCTCTTCTTTAGTCTGAGCAGAGCAGACTAACATGCAGACTCCTGACATGTTTCGTACACAGTGATCTTTTTCTGTCCCAGTGCAAAACTATGGTTATGTGTAGTGCCGGGACCTGTTGCGATAAACACCCAAATGGAACATCTAAATATCCCATGAAAAGGAGCCAAATCCACACAAGAAATACCTTTGTTTGTACCTCCAACACACTCATGTAACCTCGATTCCCTTCCTCCATTCCCACGTACTCTAAGGCGTGATGTTGCAGTAGCTAAAAGAATTTCAACCGATTGAAAAATGCATATGATTCCACTGTCTGTGCAGATGCCTCTCATTCTAGACATACATGTTTACCCTATATTTTAAATGTCAAACACTTAAATCATTCTTAAGAGTAGCTAGTGCTTGAAAACATATTTTTTATGTGAGAAATGTGAATGACACCTCATAATTAACATTGTTATCCACAATGTGCATAATGATCTATTTTTAAACTAATTGGATAAAGATTTGTGAGAAATAAAATAAAATCTTATCGGCATCCTTGGTGCCGATCCCGATATGGTACAAAATGCAAATATCGGCCCAATATATCAGTCAATCCGATACATTGGACTACCTCTATAAGAATTTGTGTTTAACATTATTTATACAACAAATAATGTTATACATACATCCTTCACTTTGCGTTTCATTGAAACATTAATTGTCTTTAAGCATCATGAAGTTTCTGGTTACAAAGAGGAGGTTCAAGGAGAGTTTGCGGCCTTACGATGTCATGGATGTGATTGAGCAGTACTCTGCTGGTCACTTGGACATGCTCTCTCGCATCAAGAACCTGCAGTCCAGGTACACACACATTCTTTATATACCCATGCACTGTGACAAGCACTATGCATGTTTCCCTCATATTATATGAATAACACTAATAATCCCCTTTTTCCACCAGTAGCCTGATGTAGAGAGTTCATATGCTTACTGTGACTGGGAATGTATGGATTTATTTTCTTTATGACACACAGGGAATATTGTAAAACAAATGTGAATGCTTCTCTTAAAAGAAGACACCAGTTGCTTTCATTAAAAGAGATATTAATGTATCATATGGCAGAATTATTCAGGACAGTATAACTTGTGTCCTGCAACTCTTATACAACCACATGGTGTAGATCAGGGGTGCCCAAAAGGTAGATCGTGATCTACCAGTAGATCACCAAGGGTGTGCAGGTAGACCACATGACATGCAGGTAGACCACATGACATGCCTCAAAATATATAATTAAAATATAAAAAGAATATGTCAATATGACATCAAGAAGGGCCTTTCAGCTCCCTTCGTGGCTTCTAAAGTAGGCAAACCTCCAATGCAATACCATACGTTGTTCAAGAGTCAGTAGCATTACAAAGAACCCCAAAACCTACCACTTCCATACAGAATGGGATGAAGACATTTCCCCCAGTATTTCCAATGTATTTCCCCCTTACAGTAAGTGTGTTTGTCTAAAATGTTATTGCTATTCCAAAGCCCCCCTCAGGCCCTCAGCTAAAACATTTTGGATGGGTAGATCATGTTGAGCTAGTCATTTTAAAAGTAGATCTCACATCAAAAAAGTGTGGGCACCCCTGGTGTAGATGTTCAGATTTCCAAAGGTTGATACTGTACATGGATACATACATGCTCCTATCTGTGCTTGCCATATCTCAAAAATGTCAAATGATGAAGTTGATATTTTCTTTCATTTTAAATATATGTTTCTGTGTCGTCATTGCCGTTTTAATCTGTTCCCCACAAATAAGCGATATACCGTACATGTTGTGATTACTTGTGGTCTAGCACATAATATACATACTGTATATCCCAACACTTAAATCTCACTATGTGTGTGTGTGTGTACATGCCAATTCATAAAGCAAATCAAATTCACTGTTTGTTTTATGTGTGTGGAATATACAGTATTGTGCCATAGTTGATGTAACTCCCATGTTGTGCTTCATTTTGCATTGCACTCATATCGTCTCTGTGTGCTTTGCCAGGATAGATATGATTGTGGGGCCCCCTCCCCCAGCAACACCTCGCAAGAAGTCAACTGAAGGTCCTAGGTTAGGTCAATAGACTCAATTCAATGAATATTTTTTCCGGCATTATGCTACTAGCCTACAATATGCTCCAGTTTTCCCATCAAAGCAGTAACACAATGCATTTATTTTCATTTGAACAATACCCCTTTTGAATTCTAGCCACGTGACCTTTCTTGTCGTGCCATGGGTAAGAATGTCATATACTCTAGCTCTCAGTTACATATTAAAGATATCGTCGTTGTCGGGTGGAAACCTTGTATGTCCAAAACCGTTTGTTTTGTATTTATCATTTTTAAAATGATTGAAACTATTGAAAACAGCTGATCTACAAGCACACAACGCCTCGCATAGCGAGGCGTTGTTAGCAAGGCGTTGTGTGCTTGTAGATCAGCTGTTTTCACTACTTTTGTGCAATGGCCTTGTGTAATGAAGCAGTGCCTTACTTTGCGAAAAAGAATTACAAATTTGAAACTTGGAGATACTAGGTTTCTGCCCGACAACGACGATATGTTAGAATGAATTGAAATCCAAATTGATTCTGGACTTGATCTACAAGTGGGTGGGTGACATTCTGAAATAAAACTAAAACTATATATGAGTGAATTACTAAATTATGATTTACTCGTAGGCTACACCAGTGAATTGAACAAAATAATTTCAAACCATTTAAAAGTGTCTAAAACATGCCAAAAGTATACAATATGCCAACAAGAATATTGTATACTCTGCCAAAGGCCACACATTTCGGGCCTGATGGCGGTACAAGAGGAAAGGTCATGGGGTCACCAAAATCAAATAGGTTTCTTCCTCTTGGGAGCATGGACGCACAGTAAAATCCCCAGTGTTCATTTAATTCAGAAGAGTGTACAAATGGAGCCAAATGGACCCTTGCAGGTCCATTTGGTCTTATATGAACACTCTTTGGTGTTGAATGAGCGCTGAGGACTTTACTGTGTGTACACAGCAAATTTCATGGCAATCACATCGCATCTGTGACCGACATATCCGGATGGATTCTGTATGTTGGTCACAGACAGACAAACAGACGCAGTGGAGACGTTACCTGCTTGGCGGAGGTAAAGAGCTGGGTTATATAGCCTAGTGATTCTTAAACTTTTTTTTTTAATTTCAAGGACCCCCAATTTGATGTGCCTTAGGCCACGGACCCCCTTTTGATTACGATTGTTATCTCTGGGACCCCAATCTGCACTGTCAAATCTGTGTTTAAAATGTGTTTTTACGAGTCCATTTGGTTCCATTTGTACACTCTCAGGAGTTACAGCCCGTAAGGGTCCATATGACTCCTAACTATCAATCGTTAAGCTGGGGACCCCCTGGAACCTTCTCCATGACCCATGGGGGTCCCTGGACCCCATGTTGAACCAGTGATGTAGCCACACTCAACAGGGGTTTGACACACAACGCCTGCTCTCAAATAAGCGAGAGAGAGAGAGGGATGCAATAGAAATGAAGCATGAAGCATTATGAAAGCATGTCACGTGATGCATTTTGGCACTTACAAAATGTCTCCTTTATTGTCATTGTTCATTTTGTTCTACTAAGGTTCCTTACACAACGGAAGCGTTTTTTTTCCACACCATTGAATATATTTTTCCAAAGAGTTGTTTGTGTTATGTGTACATCCACAAAGAACACAAATATTATGTCAATTTAACACAGCAAATAAAATCTATCTATATGAATAGTTTGACACAAATTATTCACTGGCACGTTTTCGGATTGTTAATTTGACTTGTTCCCGGTGTGTAAAGACCATATGGAAAATTCTCAATGGGGCTTGAAGTCGTAATGCATGCATTTACAGAACATCCTTCATCCAACAATTCATTCATCAGCCCCGTCATTGTTTCTTTCTTTCAGATCCTTTGTTTTTGTATGTGGTTTTATGCTCATATAACCGTGTACATGCTTTCATAGTCTAATCTCCATGGGGAAGTTATATGTATAATTCCATCAGTTTTGGACTTAAGATTCATAAAAAAAAAGATGACGCACTCTGCCCATGTTCCATGTGCCGGGACAAATTCTTTGTTTTAATTCCAGATATTATTGCCTTCTCAAATAATAGAGTTGACCAGATAGTTGGCAAAGGTTCGAAAGGTGATGGAGATACTGTGGAGGACCTAAGCATGATGGGACGTCTAGTGAGAGTGGAAAAACAGGTAAGAAAGCAGGTGTTAAGGGGGCTCATTTTGCACCCAAATCCCATTTTAATGAAGTTCAGCGCATTATAAACAACCTACTCGGGAACGATGCAGGTTGGAAGTGGCATGCCCCACCCTGTTATGCAATGTTTTGTTTGTGCACATATTTCTGTACAGTATATGTCTGTTTCCATTGTGCCCATATATGGAGTTGCCTGATGAGTATATGGAAGGGGTCGGCAACCTTTCTGACATGAAGTGGCATGTTTTTATTTTCTTCATAGTCGGTGGCATACAGTATGAACATACGTACGTACAGAGATTCCTTGCATTTATTGTAAGATGATGTTTTGTGTGTTTTTTCCCTCCTTTGTACATTTTGAACATGATTTATCCCCCTCACCTGGAACAAAACAAACAAAAACATTTATACTTTGGAAGGTTGACGGCAGTAATGTAAAGAATACTGAAGTAATGGGCTTTACGTGAAATATCACCAGTTTGTTCCTTTAAATTGGTTTGTCATTACCATCTGTACTGTAGCAAATCATTATAGCTGTAATGTGTTCTTTGGTAGAGATGTCTAAATTGCATACTGCTGTTAGAACATGCCCTCTTTCTTATAGGTGGGCGGTATGGACAAGAAACTTGACTTCTTGGTCAACGTTTACGTGCAGCGGATGGGAATCCCTCGCTCCGAGGTCAACTCCAAAGATCCCTATCCAGCCCCGCCTTACCTCAGCCCCGAAGAGTGCAAGGAAAAGGAATGTTTAGAGGAAGTGAGGGAAGAAAAGGAGGTGCAGACATGTTCAGCTGCAGAGGTAGCGTGTTCAGCAGGCCCTGTAGAAAAGAAAGATCCTTTACTAGGTCAGTCAGTGGCTGGGTCAGTGGGCACTCCCTCTGGCAGCATTGGGCGCCCCTCCACTTCCTGGCAGCACCAGCTGCAGCACCCGCTCAGCCAACCAGCCTGGAACAGCAGCATGGCAAACACGCCCTCGCCCGTCGGAGGCAACGGCGATCACTCGCCCTCTCTGTTCCACCTTCCGCCTCCACCTGCGCCAGTTCACGAGCGGTCCTCCTCCGGCCAGAGCGGCTGCAAGCTAGGTAGCAGCACGCAGAGCAGGAGGCGTCACAGGAGGCGGCGGTGCGAGCAGGACGTGACCGCCATCGAGAGTGACACGTCCATCTCTATCCCGTCGGTCGACCACGAGGAGCTCGAGCGCTCCTTCAGTGGCTTCAGCATCTCCCAGGCCAAGGAGGATTTCTTTCGGCCTTCTTTCTTCGCGGGAGAGGGACCTGTCGCTGTGACTGAGAGCGCAGCTGTAGCTGGACCTTCACTCTGTGCCAGGGTTCGACCCTTCATAGCAGAGGGCGAGTCAGACACCGACTCTGATCTCTACGCTCCCTCACCTCTGTCCTTTACTGGGGAAGGTCCTAGTGGCGAGAGGCCATGGCCACCACACAAATAGGTCCAATGCCTGGCAGGAAGGCTATTGTGGTACAAGTTAGTGTTTTCATTTGTAATACTTCAAGGTGAGACCCAGTAGCCAATCTTAATTAATAACTTTCCGATAATGGTATGATACTTCATGATGATAATGATCAATTGTTAATCAACAGAACACAAGGTCACCCTTCATAGTTTAGAATGGCATCTTAAGGTATACTGAGTAGTATTTTCCCCTTTAACATAGCAAAAATGTTTTCTAAAAGTAACCTCATTACTTATTATGAAAGACCCATTGGTAGTCATAGTGCAAATGTGAGACCCTGCCTGGATTCTTGAAATGCTGAGAGACCTAAGTTGCCAATGTCAACATGAAGAACAGTCAAAAAGTGCAAAAAATGAGACATGTTTTGAAAATGCACAGAATATCCCTCATATTGTTGCTCCATGAGGCCAGGCCAGAGTTTTCTCAAACATGACTGTCAGAGTGTTCATTTAATTCTCTGCATGACCAAAATAGACCTGTTTGATTACATGTGTACACTGGAGAAGAAAGGGAAGTGTCTCAGACCTGATCTTCAGACCTTATGAAGAGCCGTTTGGGTTGAAAGGTTGTCGATTTCATAAAATCTTCTACTAGTGGAAGCTGAGAGACCCTATCCTCTCCAGTGTATGAGTTGTTTTCAGTACCTGAATTTTTATTGGGATGTGTATGCTTCGCTTTGGACTATTCCTACATTTGTACAGTCTCAGAGTTACAAATGGATAAATGAATACATGCTACTCAGTATACCTTTCATTAAAATGCTGAATTACTGTTCAGCAACATAAGTTTTTTTTTACGTTAGCATTATGATTTTTGAGACGTCTTTAAGCAAACATGGCAATCAAGAATCATGCTCTACAATGCTCTATTGACAAGGCCTTAACTTTTGTTAGTTGGGAGACTTTTTGTGGATTTATTAGTGAGGGTACATGGTTCCTAATGTATTGTTAAATGTAAGAGTATGACCTGTTATTTTGCACCAAGTATATAGTTGAAAGTGATCGACAGAGAAGAGAATTCCATGTTGTTTTTTATGTAGTGATGCAAGTGCACTCTGCACTTAAGTTTCACACTCATCATGGCCTCACATCTCAAAACCCAATGAGAGTCAGTCATATTTTAGGTGACTGTTAAAATTGTAACCTGTGGTTTGCTTAATGTCTTGATAATGTCTTTGAACGACGTAAGGTGTTAAGATAATCAGTTAGATTGTTGCAGACATTTAAACATATGCTTGATTTCCAGCATCATTAGTTCAGACCTAGTACTGTATTTATAGAATACTACCAAACAATTACCTCCAAAATATGGCCCATATTAATGAACCAAGGATCTTCCTGCATGGCATGTAAAGTGGTTGAATTAAGTAGGCCTACCAACAAACAGGGAACAAACCAAACAAAAAAAGAATAATTCCACAAGCATTTTACTTAGCCACAAACATGCAGAGTACGGGCAAAAGAAAAACAAAGGAAAAAAAAAAAACACACACTTGCATGTTAATTTTATTATGTGGCTTGCTTGGATTTCAATCATCTAAACCCAATCTGGGCTTGCTGTCTCCTTTTGTGAGTAAATATGCTTATAGTGCTGCATCTCGGACCCAACGGTGGCTGTTTAAGGCACCATTGTAACATTCAAATGTAAACTACATGTATTGTAAATCCACAAAACGTAATGTTAGATTCATTTTTTATACTGGACTGAGAAAAGAGTTTGAGGGGCACATGATCTTATTTTCACTCTTACTCTTACTAGTGTATGAATAGAGCGGATCACAATGACCTAAAAAGAATCCACTGCTATGTGTGTTGATCCAGTTCTAAATGAAGAAATGCAATAAAAAATAAAACATGGCAATCAAGAACCATGCTTTTAGTACTGACAAGGCCTTACTTTTCATACTCAAATCCATTTCATGATGTATACTTGAACTATCATTTTAAAGTAGTTAAACGTTTGTAATTAATGAATAGTTGATATATGTAGATTTACTAGATTATTGTTTTGATTGAGAATAATTCAAAACCAGCTGACACTTGTTATAATTTGATACCCTGGTAATTACCCACAAACATCTGCTAAATGTTGTGGGATGGATTGAGTTAACTGCAGCATGTTGAATGATTAAAGAAATCAACACCTTCTCTATGTTTATATGAAGAAGGCTTTTGTCCAAAATTAGAAATGCACCATTATGATCCACATTCCCTTGGTTTACACACGCATTAGAGGTTTTGCACTCAGGCCAGTTACAACATTGAGTATAATGTGTAAATTATACTGTAAGACATGTAAAAGGTAGCCACACTATTAGTTTTATTTGTAATTGTTTCTTCTGCTTGCTGGCATGTGTTCTACAACCAAAGGAAATGAACTCTGAGCATTCACGTTATGACTCTTTAGTTCACCATCATGTGACTGCATCTTTTCTTCATGCTGCAGAAAAATAAACTTTGTACCTCACTGAAACTCTTCCTAGGCTCTTATTTAATACACGTCTTCACTGTAACAGTTTTGTTTTATGTCTACTACAAGGCATGGCATGTTGTAATAGTGACCAAGCATCACTAGGTGGCAGCAGGAGATATACAGTATATGACTTTGAATCAATGTTCAGTGATTGTGTTGAACTATTTGTGTAAAAAAAAAAAATCATGATTGAGCTTGTAGATCTGCTATGTTTGTTCCTTAATGTGACTATAAGACTAAACATAAACACAAGTGAATAACAAACAAACCACCTTCAGTACCAATGATGACATTGAAAACGTGAATACCAATGAAATAAGTATATGTTAATACAGTGTGGAATGGAACAGGTTCACAGTGAGTTCAGATATGTTCAGCTCTTTTGTCCTCTGGCTGCCTCTCAGTTCATGACAACTCATAACATATATAAAGGAACATTTAGAAATTTCTCCTAGAATACTAAAGTGCTGATTTATGATGATAATGATGGAGCTCTCCTTGGGAGCAGCAAAGTGAAGACAGAGTCTACATTATCTTCCGTTTCTACTCCCAGGCTGTGTTCTGTACATCTGCAGTCAACACATTATCAACTTGTCAAATATGGCCACTTGAGCAAGTGCCACATGCACCACTTTCTGAGGCGACAATAGACCTAATAGAAAGACCACAGCATCAAATTAGTCACCCTGCCCACATTATCACAATATAATTGTAAGATCATGACGCGTTCAGTGAAATATTTTCTCGCAGTTTCATTACAGCAGCAACGTTTGTGTGTCTGTGTGAGCAGCTAATCTCCTGCACTGCTGGAACATTCGGCGTGAAACTTTGCACGCATGCTACCGGGAGGTCTAGATTGGACTGGTATTGCGCTAGCAGGAGGACGATCTTTTTATTTTACTCCGACAGATTTTGCCCAAACCTCATGCAAATCGGTACACATAATCTCTAATAGTCATGTGATTAAGATGCAGCCTGGGATCACTTCCAATTTCGGTTTCTGATCCGGTCGGGGGCTGAAACAGCCTACGTCATTTTGTAGTCATCAGACACTTTGACCGGAACTACCAAACCGGAATCAGTTTTAACCCAAAACAATTCCCCGCTCTCAAGGACATCATTTTAGGGCCTACCCAATAAAACCCTTGATGCAGCTTAGTTTTGCTTATTTTTTGAAAAGTATAGGGCCTACCAATAAAACCCTTGATGCGGCGTAGTTTTGCTTATTTTTTGAAAAGTATAGGGCCTACCAATAAAACCCTTGATGCGGCGTAGTTTTGCTTATTTTTTGAAAAGTTTGCTTGGAATATCCATCTTTTAGTCCACCTCGCAGCGACTGGCAAGACAGTTTACAGTTTACAGTTTAGGCATTTAGCAGACGCTTTTAATCCAAAGCGACTTACAATAAGCAGATAACATCACAATAATAAACAAGATAATATGTCAGTACATCATCAACAATATAACAAATGCAAATGGATATCTATCTAGAAAAAACACAATATAATCAAAGTTCTGAAAAAACCTAAAAAACAAAAACAAATGCTAACTAGCTTCATGTATTCATTGATTCTTTTTTCTGTAGTGCTAAGGGTTTAGGTGGAGTCTGAAAAGGTGAGTCTTCAGTCCACGGCGAAAGCTAGCGAGTGAGTCCGTTGTTCTAAGTGCGACAGGGAGTTTATTCCACAACTTGGGGGCCAGGAGGGCAAACTGTCTCGGACGAGTGGATTTTTGCCCTGGAGTTTTGAGCGAGGGTTCTGTCAGCATCCCTGTGTTGGCTGATCTAAGTGACCGGGTGGGGGTGTAGGGGTTGATCAGCTTCTGGAGGTATGGAGGAGAGCCTGGTAGACTATACTGTACTTCTCTAGCATTTAAATGGGGAGGGTTAGGGTTAGGGTTAGGGTTAGGGTTAGGGTTAGGGTTAGCGACGCGGCTTCTTCTTCTGCCTGTTTAGGCCACATCTAGACCGGATCACACAGCCCATTTAAAACGAATACCAGGCTTTTCTCCGAGGTGGAAAGACTGGTGACACGAGGTTAATTAAGACGTATCTGTCAGATTGATCATATTCCATCCTGTTTAGCTATGGTTGGCTTCCACATTTTGTGGAAGTGGCCTGTTTTGCACAAGATGCCACAAGAAAATGGTTTGTGGGACAGGGCCTTCCAATTAAGAATTCAGGCAACTTTCTTACAGTGATTCGTTGAGTACAATCCAATCCAATCAGCAATGATGTGCCTAAATAACGGGTGATGTTCAGAATAGAAATCATGCTCAACTCAGAGCTTCCCGACTGAGAAGCAAAGTGAAAATTAAATAGATAAATCAGCTGAACGGAGCAAATCAAGCTATTGATGAGTGTCCACAGGGTCCGTAAAGCCCACTAATTCTTCTCACCAAGTCTCTTCGCAGACAATACCTGATCTACAAGATCACAACACATTGCACTTGGATGTGACGTGGTAGATGTGTTATTTTTAGTGAACTATATTTTTATTTTCACTGAATGTTCGCCTACTATGAATGCACAGAAGCGGGACGTTAGGGTTCAAGTGCATGTGAAACTGGAGTGCTCTTTTTTGAATGTCAATTAGAAGAGGGAATTGACCAAGTTCCTGCATGAATTAGTTGGGAGTTTTTTTTAGGATATATTATAAAATTCAGGGTGAAGGGTTTAAATGTTATGTTTGTCCCAATTAGAACATTCTTGCTTGGCCAGGGGACCCCTCGACTCACTACCATACAGGGTAATTGGTTGTATAACTACACGGTTTTTAACCAAATATGAGTTTGAATATAAATGTTTCTTCTAATTACACAAAGGCCTTCTTATCTTTTCCCTCGGGTCTTTCAGGTCAGTCATATTGAAATTCCCTGTAGAGGTCATTTTTTGTCCCAGGTGTGTGTGTTCTATACAAATACCCATCCCCCCTCCTCTCTCTCTGTCTCTCTCCACGCGCACGCACGCACGCACGCACGCACGCACGCACGCACACACGCACACGCACACACACACACACACACACACACACACACACACACACACACACACACACACACACACACACACACACACAGAAATATATGTGCCAATTCCATGCATTCTCCCCAAGCTAATTCTCAAACAAAGCACTGCATGGTAAAACAAAAGGTTGACAGATATGTTTAAATGTAGAGGGGCAGAAGAATCTATGATACAAGATTTTCCTTTCCCCCCGTCATTTCCCCGACCCCAGGTCAGGTAATTTGTTAAGTGCTCTGAGGGTACGTTAGTTGAAAGGGCAATACAAATAGAAATTGATCGGCCCATTAATAAAAGTCACATTAATTCCAATGGAACACCTCAAGGTTTATTTTCTCTCAGCAGCGCCTTGGGTGGCTGTAGAAATCTGTCAAACCAATGTACAGACGAAGCACAGCTATTCTTTCACAATTCATTACATGATTAAGAATGGAAAAAGCAACCCATGTGCATAATGTAACATCTGACTATACATGTCTAGATGTCCTAAATGTACATTTTAAATATGTACATTATATACTTTGCTTTTATATTTTGTTATGTCCAAAAATGTTGGAGTGATGTATAGGCTTACCTCTAAAATCTGTGGGATTAGACCCTAAATGATGGAATGATGAAACAAAGGATATTTATGGTGCTACATCACTACTTTCAATTCTAGTCATGGGTCAATATAGCTCATTTCCCAAAGACTTAATTATGTTCTTAATGGAATTGACTAATGTTTACTAAACCGGGAGTCAATACTTCAGTATCCTGAACAGGACCTTTCTAATGTATTACTGAAGATATTTCACTGTACTTCTGATTCTGAATGTAAATGTAGAGAGAGAGAGAGAGTAGAAATGTCACCGAAAAGCTACGAAATGTCCGACCAACAAAACAAAAGCCAAAATAATTACACAGAAATTTGGAAACTCCACATTTCTTGTTGACACTTTTGCATAATTTTCATAATCTAAATGCATCAGGCACTAGCTCATATGCTCATAACAGTATCATAGCTCAAGGCAGCTGTATTCCACTGAAAGGCTTAATGTGTACACAGCAAAGCTGTGAGGGGGAGATTTCTGTTTTTACAGTCAACGCTAAGGTGGTGTTCCAGTTCTAAAGCATTCTAAGTGCATAGCCTCTACCTCACCGATTCTTCACCTCCCTTGTCTTGAGACGGACTGTCAGCCACTGAGCAGATATGATGGACATGGACATGATGGGCAGCACAGGCATAAGGGAAGGCAAGATAGTTCCACCTCAGTTTCACTATACCGTACCTCCCCTGCAGTGAACAAACCCCTCTCAACCAAGAGCTATCTCAACATCCTTTATTAAACAATGAGCTCTCAAAAGAGAGAGATTGCCAACCGTGGAAAATCACGAGCCCCCAACTCATGTTATGGGGGCCGAGCTTAGGGGAGCCTAATACGTAGGACTCGCCTCTCTTTCACTTCCCAAAAAACACCATCACACACTATGAACTGCTTTAAAAGGGGTTTTATTGTCTCCGCCAGGCAGTATATTTTTGCCTCTGTCCGTCCTTCCGTGTGTGTGTGTCCGCCTGTCCAGCTGTCTATGAACAGCTAATCTCCGGCACCATTGGACCGATTGGCGTGAAGCTGTGCACACACACTCCCTGGAGGCCAGAGCAGACCCTCTGCCCCAAAGTTTTCCACATCGGCCTGTTATAGTGCCACCATGGGGCCGATATTTAAGAAACATGTTTTTTGATATTACTCCGACCGATTTAGTCCAAACAGCATGCAAATCGGAACAAATATCTTTATATTCATAGTCACCAAGGATGAACCTCCACCCCAAATATTTCAAATCATGGTGCTTCCCTGTCATCTATGGTGCAGTGCTTCCCTATCTTCTAAGGTGCTTGATATGCTTCTCTGTCATCTATGGTGCTTCCCTGTCTATGGTGCGTCCTATAAGGTGCTTTCCTGTCTTCTGTGCATGCTGCTTCCTATTCTTTGAGACAAACATACAGGTATTTCGGTGCTTGGCCGAATCCGGCATTCCTTCACCGGGTGAAACAACACAGCTTTCAGCATTCGAATTGCATTACGGACCTTACACGATTCTGCCAATAATCATATTCTTTGAGACACACATCCAATTAAGTTTTTACAGGTCAAACAAGGGAACCACGTGACGATGATGCCCTTCCCCTATTCGCTCATACAAGGACATGACAAGTGTGTACGGTATATAGGCAGAAGAATTGTATCGTTTCCACAATTAACTGCTTTTATGGATGCCAGGTAGTCGAGGTAGATGTCAATCAATCTTCCAGAGAGGAGAGTAGTCTCTTTTTTTCTTTTTTAGCCAGGTAGTGTGAAGGAAGCCAATCAAGTGTGCAATAGTTCTAACTATAGTGGTTTTGAAACATTTGGTATCCAAACCATACAAATGGGCAAAATCTCAAGGCATTCATTTCTGTGGAGAAAAAAAAAGCCTCTATGATTCTTATCACTCAGTGAATGTTTAGATGCCAAATTTATAGTTTTAAACAAAATGTTTGGGGTATAGACATTGCCTATGTAGTGGGGAATGATTGAGCATTAAGTACTGATATAAATGTTTGCAGAGTTGTATATATTAAAATAATAATGTGTGGCTGTCACAAAATCCCAATCACTGAACTGGCAGTGTACATACTATGGGAAAAAGAATACATACAAATAAAAATAGGATGACTTAACGGAAAATTCAACCACAGGTAAGTTAAGGTAGAGTAGTAGACATGTTATAGATATAAAGTGATTAGGTGGAGGAGGTGCATGATAAATGCCAAAGCCCAGAAATCAATGAAACCATTAGTGTTCTGACTCTTACAAAAATACCTTGTCAAACAATGATGGACGGCTTGCATTTTGGTAAATGACTTGTGCTGATGTTTCACTACTGACAGCACTGAGAGGAAAGCTGTTACTTTCTTTTAACAATAATTCTAAACCCAATGTTATACCCTGCCATAACGGTGGTGTCACACTACAAGCTCACAACACATTGTGGTTAAGTTTCAGTCTTATCTGTATTTAGTATCAAACAACAAAGACAAGCATGCAGATGGGTATTTGAACCCTGTGACTGTTCCACCTTTTTGGGCATGATATAATGAATAATTGTAAATGATGCTTTTATATGTCGCTTTTTTCCAAAGTGCTTTACATTCACCCATTAACACACCGAAAGCCAGGGATCGAACGATGAATGTTCTGTTTCCCAAGCAGCCACTCTACCTGGTATGTGGTACCACTGAGCCACTGTCCCCCCCATATTATACAGTAGGAAATGTTCAACAATTCCACCATACAAGAAACACTATACTATTGAGTGCCATCACAACAAAATATAAAATGGTGCATTCATTTATGGAAATATGCAGTAAGAGGAAGTATGGTAATAAAGAGAGTTTTCAATCATTTTCATAACAAGGTCCTTTATTTATTCTGCATTTGTACAGACCACCATTTGACGAGATTTAGCCTCCCAGACCTATGAAACTTGAAATATTTTGTTATCGTTGGATTTTGTCCACAGTTCCATGCTGTAGTGTAGGCTATTGATGTGGTACCATAGGAGGGATAACAGGCAAACGTTGATCAAAATAACAATTATTCTACATATTCTAATTGTGTAGACTTCTTGTAAATTAAGTAATGCAGATGTTAAACTATAATTTAACTCTATTTGGTTTCACGTTACACTCTCAAGAGTTAAAGATCTATAAGGGTCCATCTGGTTACCAACTCTCCATCATTTAGCTGCAGACCACCTGGAACCCCCTCAAGGACCACTGGTTGTCCCTGGACCACTGGTTGAGAACCATCAATAGAAGGTTTCTACCCAACAGAGACAACATATTGCTGATCAGAAGGGGTGATCCTCTGTCCTTGGATCATGTGGCTAATATGTACAGTACGTATTGGCTTGGTGGGCTCAATGTAAACATGTTGTTTACCTAAACAGTCAGCAGACCATTAATGTCAAGCAAGGGCGAGCATGCGCGGCAACATCTGGAGTGTTAATTTAACATGGAGAGCAACCGGTGCGGTCTGTCTGCTTCTCTCTGGGTTCACAGTGTTCTTCATCGGTACGTCTCGTGTACAGCTACAGTACATAAGAATAACCTTTCGTTCTAGTTCCTCAGACTTTGTGGCAGCATTCATAATAATAATTGTAAACTTATATCGCTGTCGGGCAGAGATCTCCATTTACATTTTTTATATATTTTTTATTTTCAAATTATTGCCCTACAAATTTACAATTTAGGCATTTAGCAGACAACAGGTAATCAAATGCATAGAAATAGTAACCAGTAAGACTCCCTAATCGGCAGATAAGCGACCGTCAGGTCACGTGATTTTCGGGCAACATCTGTAGGAGGCGGGGCAGTGTCCAAAAATGTGTTTTGCAAAAATCGGCCTGATGGTGGCACTAAATGGGACAGATCCATATTGATGACATGACTCTAGACATACAGTAAAAATAAAACATTGGTAGACCACAGGGCCGTATCATCCATTGACCGTTGGGTGCGAGACTGCGAGTGCCTGAGTGCCAATGGGGGCACCACTTGATTAAGAGAAAAAAACTAAAAAAACTAAAAACAAACATTGGAAACTTGCCTTTTTTGACCATTTGAAGCACCCATAGCATGGCTTCCAGTCCTGAATACTCCGTTTGCGCATTCAAACCAATGACAGCGACTGGGGTGGCAGAATGTTGAGGCCAACTGGGTGAGCGTGTGTGTGCGCGGGGGGAGGCACTTCAACTTGCGGTCATCCTGGGGCACCACACAGGGTTAATCTGGCCCGACCAAGAACCTATATTTTATTGGTCCTATACCAAAATCAATGAAATCAAAACAATCAAAAAACATCAACATCAATAATCTGTACATCGAAGCTATACATGCAACACAAAATAGCTTCAATGTACAATAGGATACCGGCCTGGCATTAGTCTATATAAAAATGCTATCTATTTATCACACTACAGAGTAACTTAAAATAGAAGATCTACAAGCTCACCCTGCATTCTAATGCATCACGTTGTCTATTTTTGGAAAATAATTTAAGTCAAATTGGTTCTGTTTGTCTGTGACTTTATATTGCACTAATGAAAATTATTAACAAGAGCTTGTGACTAACTAAATTGGATGCATTATTTATTTAGAACACAGGTTATTTTATCCATTTCCTGATAAGTATATTTCCTGATAAGCTATCAGTTTTGGTCATATACGGTTTCCATCCGACAGTGAATAATACAACAATAATAATTTATTGGGGGACCTCTACCAACAACACGAGGCAGGACCTTCAAAGTCAATTGTTTTTATTACACTATAATACGCTATAATACGTCTCTTTCCGCTCTGCACTTGCTCCTGTTCTCTGCATCCTTGAAAAACGGATTTGTTCTGCCTTGGCCATTAAATATAGGCAGAGAGATCAAGCCCTGCACCAAATAGGAGACCGCATGCAGAGTCGTTAGCTGATATCCTGCACCAGACAATTACTCAATTGGGAATTGGGTTGCTGTGCTTCCCACTGACTATACACTGGTATTCTATACACTTTCTTTACACTGTAAAGAACATTATGCATATATACATATATAAAATATCAAGAAGAATCAACACTAGGCCATACAAATAAAGAAGCAGTCTGTCAGCATGGCGATAGTCTACTCTGCCCTTTTTACTTCCCACAGTAAATGGAGAGAGAGGAGTAGAAGCATACTGTCAGTGAAGTCTAAAGATGACCTGTATGCCTTTTGTCTTCATTATTTTATTGTTGGAGAGAAATATGCTCCAAACAGTTCTTGGGACGTTCTCTTCATCACACACAAACACAATGCAACTCTTCAGTTACCCACAGAATCGAGCTGACTCTGATCTGCCTCAGAAGCTACAGTAGGCCTATATCATAATAACATGTCATCCATGTGTAACTGATGGACAACTAATTGACACATCTGAGGCATCCTTCATGATTTCTCCGGGCTGATTTGAGGACACTCTTTTAGAACTGGACTGAGAAGGATGACCTTCATGGCTGGACCAGATGGGCGAGCTTAGATTTCATTGTGACAATCAGACTGCAAACTCAGGCAGAGATCTGGTATCATCAAATACTTTCTGTGACTCCTAAGTAAGATGAGAACCTAACTTTTTGGCCGCAACTATTTCTTTGTTTTGACAATGCAACTTTTCACATATAATTCAACTTGGTGTTTTTCATGTAGAATTTGTGCAGTGTACTGTATATCTAGTATTGATTGATTCCTTTATTCCCCCTACAGGAATATGCATTACAGGCAAGAGGCAAGTGAGCAACAAAGAAGACTTACATAATACCAAAGACAAAAAAGAGACACTAAAAATACAAGACCACAATTGTGCCATGCATCACTTTACTAGAGAAGGCTGTGGTATGATTTTAATGTTGTGTGCGTTCTGAGATCATTTTACTTTTATTATTATCATGGTTATTATTTTATTTATCCTCCGCCTTTCATCAAAACATAATTGGTTGTGCTTTGAAAGGTCAGGACAAACGGAAGTTCAAGTTGGTTGACGTTTTTACTTATGAGAGTACAGAGAGACAAGAAGGTAGAGAGAGTGGAGACATGCTAGCTCTGGTCCATAGCATTAGAAGGAGTTCTCCTTAATGCTATGGGGCACAGCCTACAGTATCTGTAGTAAAAATAAAAAATACACTAATCACTAAAACAAAGACAGTTTTATGGAGTTGAAAGTCTACGTTCCCAAGTGAGAACACTCTGAGCCCCACCTTACATCTAAAATACACTTTTTAAAAAGAATATTTCACCTGAAGGCAAAATCTGGTCAAGAGGCGCAGTGGAGTAACAAAAAAAAAGTTTTTCTTTTGGTGAAATACTGTATATTCTTTTATGGCCAAAAAGTGTATTTTTGAGGTGGGGGGTTCCGAGTGTTCCCACTAAGGAAAGTAAGCTTTCAACATCTTAAAACTGTCTTTGTTTTGGTGAGTAGTGAAAGTGTATTTTTCATTTTTACTAGAGACCAGCGGCTGCATGCGCAGCCTGGGCTGTATCGCTCTCATAGTGTTAAGGAGAACTCCTTCTAAACGCTATGGACCAGAGCTAGAGACATTTGGGTCCTCATTAACTGGCTGAGCTGGCAGAGAACCCCAATTGGCAGCAACGGCGAGTCCGTCCCTCCCCCGTCTCCTCGTCTCCCCCCTCGTCTGTAGTCGCGTCTCTTCATCCAAAGACGAGTCTTCAGAAGAGGACGTTTATGGAGCTCGCCCTTCCTCCAAATTGGTTGAACTCTGAGCGGAGCACTACAACCCCCGGTGAGACACTGCATTGAGACACTGTCCTTGTAGGAAAACACTGCTTTCTCAATCAGCAGGGTAGCTCCTAATGGAGCCACTTAAGGGCATATTACCAATGATTCAGTACCAGTTGTCCTCAAACCTTTTAATTTCAAGGGCCCCATAACTCTGAAAGTGTGCAAAATGGAACCAAAAGGACCTGGTCCTTTCTTTTCCATTAACATTCTTAGAGTTACAGATCAGGACTATTATAATTGTGATTATCATGTCATTATTAGCCTGCTTCCAAGGGAGGGGGAAAAAAGTGTTGAGATTGGTAGAATTGAATATGGATGTCAGGCTCTGTCACATGTCAGCATGATAACATGTTACCAGCCCTGTCACAGGGCTTTCAGGTGTCACAGGGCCTGGCATACCTGTGACAGGGCTGCGGCAGGCCGTGTCCATCATCAGTATCATGTCAGTATCATGCCAGTCATGGTCGGTATCATGTCAGTATCATGCCAGTCATGGTCGGTATCATGTCAGTATCATCATCATGTCAGTATCATCATCATGTCAGTATTGTTTTATCCTGTCAGTATCATGTCAGTATTGTTTTATCCTGTCAGTATCATGTCAGTATTGTTTTATCATGTCAGTATCATGTCAGTATTGTTTTATCCTGTCAGTATCATGTCAGTATTGTTTTATCATGTCTGTATCAGGGTCAGTGTTGTGTATCAACAGACGTAAATGGTGTAGATTCTGTAAATATCTTTGGATCATTTATTCTGTATTATAATATGAGCAGTGTGTGTTGTTGCTGTTTAAAAGTGTTTAAAATGTTTAGATCACTCACTCCACAGACACGGACACGCTTATGGTCATCCCCAGATTCAGAATGGTAACAGATGGTTTGGTTGCGCTCAGCAGGCATGCGTCTCATTAAAAGCGTGTACGTTCCCGAGGTCCCGTCCACACAGAGACTGACGGGTATAGAGTAATGATTAATGTACCGTATGCTCCATCCAACGATGGTGTTGCAGGCTCACAAAAAGTAGCATGTGCAGCACACTGTGAGCTTGTAGATCTGCTTCTTTGTTGTGCGACGACACCACCGTATGAAAACGTTGTCAGCGTATAAATCAGGCTTGATGCTTTGGTGAGTCTGCTCCAACTTCATCTTCAATTCACCGTTTGTCAGCCTTCTGATTGGTCCATGAGACTCCCTGACTAGCCAACCAGAAAAATACATTCACTTTTTGCAAGCGGGGGTGGAGTTCTGCAGTCGGAGAAAGTGGGAGCCGTCTTTCACCGGCTGTCCGCACTGCGGAGCACGGCCAGGCCGCTCGCGACCATAGCGTTTGCGATCATTGTAATGAATAAGCTTCAACAGACTAGTTCACATGGACCTTATCAATGGTCTAACTTGTTACGTTTGGGTACATATATTTTAAATGGGCAGAATTACGAAAAGCCAGCCTATTATGTGAGGAGATGTTGGAGGAGAACAGATTATAGTTCTCCTCTTCCTACCCAAGATGCAATGCGCGATTTCTATTCTCTCTCTGATCCAGAGGATTAAACTAATTAAAACATATATTTTCGGGGGAAAATTACTGTTTTGCTATGTAATTACTGTACCCTTTTCTTCCCTTTTTATTAATATCACGTAGATGTGTTTTTTTTGGTACTTTATATAGCTGTAATGAGGCTATGAAGGAAAAAAAAATCCCATCCACTTCCACTATAAAATAATCTGCAATAGTGATTCTGTCCCACTGGGATTAAACAAATTAAAACATATATTTTCGGGGAAACCCCCTGTTTTGCAATGTAACTACTGTACCTTTGTCTTCCCTTTTTATTAATATCACCTAGATGTTTTTCCTTTGGTACTTTATATAGCTGTAATGAGGCTATGAAAAAATAAAAAATCCCATTCACTGCCACTATAAAAACAATCTGCCCAGGGTTAATGTCCCAGCCTAGTAACAGGGCAGAATGGGGCGGGATTTGCAAACTAGTGAATTTCATTATTACCTCACAAGGTAAATATTTGTTCTACATTTGACCCAGCTGTAAACTCATGTTCAAAATGGGATAGTGGGCCTGTGCGTAAGCAATCCACCGAGTTGAAAGGGGGTCAAATCAAATCAGCAGTTCATTGGATTATAAAAAGTAAAAGTTTTAACTGAATTGTGCGTGAAGGATATCATTGCTGCCGCTGTGCAGAAAGCTTGTATCTCCAAATTTTAAGTTTTAGTATTTTTCTGAAATGATTGCCAAAATAACCTCCCATAATAGCCTCCCATCATTAGGCATTGTGAGTTTTTTATAAATCGCAAAAAAAAAAACTTAAATCTTTACCTGTAATGCAGAAAACATGGACGCCAGGTTGAAAGTCTGTCTATATGGGTTACAGTAGCCTAAATATATGTAAATCAAAACAAATTAAATCTGCACACCAGTAGTAAGGTCTGAGCTCTGAGGAAGCTCCTGGCTCGAAACCATGTTATGGGACAAGCGTGTCCTTTGTGTATAAATCTAACCAATGTATTAACAAGCGCTTGTGTCTGAACAAGTACATTTGATCCATTTCCTGAAAATGTTTTGGACACACATACAAGGTTTCCACCTGACAGTGACAATAACCTACAACGTGTGCCTCACACCACAGTGGGTGGTGAGAGAAACCCCAGGAAGTCCCGTCAAGCTCCAGAACACAATTATCACTCATCCATCTTTAATATATCATTCATATTCTCCGTTTCTGATGAAAGAGAAGTAGCCTACTCAGTTCTTAATTATTATCACAGCTTGAAGGAAACTCATTTTCTACCTTTCAACACCTGACCAGGTTCAGGTTCATGGAGAAAACAAAGCCAGCACATGAAAGTTATTTGACAGAGAAGGTTGTTTGCATCTTGTAGTTGGCTTAACTCTGTTAAAGTCAGCCGAGAATGTTGCTTGTGAATGCTGCCAGCAGGCCAAGGAGCTCAATTCCCAAACATTTTCCAAATCTGTCAATAGTAGTAGGGTTCTAGGGTTCTAGACTCTACAACAACTATGTTATTTTAATGAATTGATAATCTCATGCACCATCCCTCCAGGCTATGGCATACGGATCTGCAAGACTTGGGCCAGTTGGACGCAAGCTGTATATTTAAATGGGAACTACATGATCCAATTCACTACAAGCCATAAGGCTCCATATTGCAAACCAAAAAATTCTCCAAACCAAAAAATACCCGACAGTACCCACTACCCAAGACCTGTACGGAATCAGGTTCATGTTTTCTCATAGCCCCCCCTCCCTTTTATAATCCTGAAGTGTGTATTTTGTGTAGTGAAGAGGTATTGATGGTGAGCTTTTTACCCCGAATCCAGACCCTCTGATTCCCCTCGACTGCAACCACCACCTATGAATAAGCTACAGCACTGGTTCCCAAGCACTGGGTCGGGACCCATTTGTGGGTCGCGGACACATTTTTATGGGTCCCTATATTTTTTGTTCCCTACATTTTATTTTTTAATTATTATCATTATTCAAAATATCTTCAAAAAACATTCCCAAAAAATCATTTTTTTTCATGGATTTTAAACAAATTCAAATATTTGTTTAAGTAATTTCGTGAAGAAATAAAAGAAAAATCTAAGAAATACCATAAATTAGAAAACAAATGTTTCAGAAGTAGTGAAAATAACCGATCTCACTGCGCGAAGAGACGCATTGTGAGCTTGTAGATCTGCTGTTTTCACTAGTTTGGGTCCCGGGCAAACGTCTAATCTCTCTTTTGGGTCTTGAGATATAACGTTTGGGAACCACTGAGCTACAGTACAGTATGTACAGTAGCCTACTGTACTTTCCATGCAATCCACTCATGGAAAGTACAGTAGTAGTGATTACAAAAAAAAAAACCTTTTGTGATTGTGTGAATGTCCTGAAAGACCTCAATGGAATATGTTGGTACATGGTGTAACCTGCAAAAGGCATTTTCATCATATGGTGTAGAGGATATGCCTTTATTTAACCTCTGTTTATGTAATCTGAGAAAACCTTTCAGTAACTGTAGAGTAGACACATGCGGAAACTTTGAAAAAAAGAAAACGTGCTGTGTAGCTTACAATTTGCACAAGACATGTTTGTTCATAGAAGTGCACTCTATCTATTGACATAACCAACCCCCCTTCTTTTTTTTCCCTTCTTCTGAATAACTTAACCCTTGTGTTTTCTTCAGGTAAAAAATAACCAATCAGCAATGTTTCACAGCATTTGATTACTTTTTGACAGCAACATTAGAATAAGTGAAACATGATACACCACTAGGGTAAAAAGATTGTCTTTGGGTAATTTTTCTTTCTTAATAATTTTGATCCCACAATTTTGTAACCCATTTTCACCCAGTGCCAATTGCCTATGTAATCCTGGTCTCCGCTCTCCCTCTGCCACGCCTTTGGAGACAAAGGACTGACCTCATGCTTCCTTCTTTGCATGAGGAGTCCAAGTTGCTTCTTTTCACCTGACAGTGGGGATTTCCCCGGTTTGGACGTAGCGCGTGGAAGGAATACGTTATTCATCTAAGATATTGACCAGGACTGGAGCGCCCCAGGGCTGTTGCCTCAGTCCCTTGTTGTATAGTCTGTTCACCTATGACTGTGTTGCCAGGTGTGGAAATAATTCTATTCTCAAATTTGCAGATGACACCACGGTTATAGGACTAATATCCAACGATGATGAGAGGGCCTATAGGAGGGAAATTGAAGAGCTAACCCTATGGTGCCAGAATAACAATCTCTCTCTAAATGTTAGTAAAACAAAAGAGATCATCGTTGACTTTAGGAAATCTGAAGTCAATCACAGTCCCGTAACCATAAATGGTTCACCTGTAGACATAGTGGACAGTTTCAAATTCCTGGGTGTTCACATAACAAACTCACTCACATGGTCTCAAAACAGCGAAGGTATCCTTAAGAAAGCGCAGCAGCGATTGTACTTTCTGCGGCGCCTCAGGAGATTTGGCCTAAGCACCAAGGCTCTTGTTAATTTCTATCGCTGTACCATAGAAAGTGTATTGACAGGATGCATAACAGTGTGGTTTGGTAACGTGACTGCTCAAGACAGTAAACAGTTACAGAGAATTGTGAAGAGAGCTGCCAAAATCATTGGCACAGAATTACCACAGCTACACACAATCTATAACACACGCTGTAAGAAAAAGACAGAGAACATCTTAAAGGACAGCTGTCATCCCGCCCATTCCCTGTTCTATCTCCTCCCTTCAAAAAAACGTTACCAGAGCATCAAATCTCACACCACCCGTTTCAGTAATAGTTTTTATGCTCAAGCAATCAGGCTGCTTAACGAAGAGATGGAAGCGAGACGTAGGTAGTCATGTACAATATACACAGTTTTTAAACTGTACACTGTCACACTGTATGGTTGTTTTGTTGTTTTTTGGGTTGTCCTGGGTGACCTGTTGTTGTCATTGTTTTGTGTGCAATAAGGCTGAGAGTGCTCTTGGCACAAGCATTTCATTGTTTGTCTGTACTTGTATGGATACGCATTTGACTAATAAACCGAACCTGAACCTGAACCTGAACCTGAACCTGAATTATTCCAACCAGTTCCTTTCCCCTCCATCAGGCACCCCGGCTGGCCAGGGGGCATTATAGAGACCAGGATTACTGCATGTTTTTGTGAGGGTATCTACCCCTAGGAGACACAGGGAGAACATGCAAACTCCACACAGAAAGGCCCTATCACCAACAACCCCACCTAAGGTGTGGGCACTGATGACGCTGAGGAGGGAATACGCCCCCAGCGCCCACAGCGTCCCCCAGCTAGAATCGAACCCAGGACCGTCTTTGGGTCATTTTTGACCCAGAAGTGAAAATGACAGTCACATAGTCACTTACATTTGAGTCACACACACACACACACACACACACACACACACACACACACACACACGCGCACGCGCACGCGCACGCGCACGCGCACACGCACACGCACACGAACATGCACACACACACACATGCACATTCTCTACTCGTGGAATGACGGTCCACATACAAATAAATGGTCAGCAAAGACACCCACAGGCACAGCACCTTGAAAATACCTCTCATATATAATAATTTTAAATATTCTCAAGACATACATCCTTTTTCTGTACACACACACACACACACACACACACACACACACACACACACACACACACACACACACACACACACACACACACACACACACACACACACACACACACACACACATATATATGCGTTTCTGTGGCCCAACTTCAAGGAAGCAGTGACTATATGCCTGACAGGTAGTCCTGTGATGTGCGTTCGTGCATGCAGAGGATGAAAAACATGCCTGTTTATGTGTGTTTTTGTATCTGAAGGTGGACATATCGCAGGATGTGAAGTTCAAAGAAGGATAATGTGAATCATGCGGGCAAACATGGGCTGCTGAGAGCTATCTAAACACAGATCCTGAGGCTGTTTCCAGGAGCGAGCCTAAAAGAGAAATTGACCCCACTGGGAATACACAGCACGGTGTAATCAATACCACAGACGCTTCAATGGGTTCGAGAGCCATCAATAAAGTTGCTATTCTCATATAAGATCCACTCCTCTGATGACTGCTGTCAAACCGTCTGATTAACATGAAATCCATAACTCATTTTTGCATTACGTCGACATCGTTAGATGTTTTGAAATTGTGGGGGCGTCTGGAATGCCGGTGCTGTTCAGCATTCATACCACGTTGCTAATCTGCCCAACATTTACTTTTCTTTAACTACATGAACCCTGGCATCCCCTGTACTCTGGGTAATTAGAAATATTACTATAAAATGAGAAAACCTTCTGTTATTCTGTCTGTCAGTCTTCGTCCATTTTCCTCCTCAGTGGGTTGACCAATCGATCGGGCAATGACCATTGGCGTAGGAAAGGAGGAAGCCGATTTGTAATTTCCCCCCAAGTTAAGCCGCATTTTGTGGAACTCTCACTCAATAAAGCCTGCTATTTGCAGAGCAAAGTAGGACTGATTCAGAGAGCAGTGCCAGGGTTAATTGATTGGCAGGTGATTTGTCTAACTGTGCTCTCCTCTTTATAGTTAACATGCTGTACAGTACATGGGCTCAGGGCCACACACGCATGCACGCCTGCATGTGGCAAACACCTGTCAGAGAGAGACAGAGCTGGCTCAATGGTGCAAAAGTAAAAAAGGATTTTACTTTGATTTATGTGCCATTGTATTTATAATTTGTCTTTTCCTAATAGACTTGGTGCACCAATATGTAGATGTGTGTGTCTTAAGTAGGTTGGCATCGGCTGATTTGTAACTCTTCCACATTTTAAGCTTTTTATTTAGCATTTTTGCCAAAGGCAATGGGATCGGTAGTGCCATCCGAAGTCTGCACATAATTTATTTGGGGTGTGAAGTGTGAACATCCTATATGGACTAGTGCACATTTGGCAAAAATAGCCAATATACAAGCTCACAACAGCGAAGAGATCGTTGAGGGGGAAAAAGGAGGGAGCCATGAACAGACCCCTGGGGGCTCCTGTCAACAAGGTATAGGGTTTAAGTGCTTATAAGGTTTCCATACAGCAACACAACGACTATCTACAGCACATATTGCACATGGCAAAAATTACAGCAATAATACAGCAATAAGCCCCAAGAGACTGCAATTTACAGTGATTTTAGAAGAGCTAGGGGGCATTGTTGTTGTACAATAAATGCCTAAAACCCCCTTAAGCTGTTTTAAAATCACTGTAGACCACGTTGCTTGGCTTATTGCTTTTATAACACAGTAACTACATATATATATGCCTGCCTGGCAAGGTTTCATAAAATAAACACGCAGCAATGCAAAATGCAATCATTTATTGATAACAAATAATATTCTTTTTCCCCAAGCAATGTAGTTCTTCTGTGACATTTAGCAGAATGGTTGCCAAGCAACACACAGACACAATTTCAGCATGTCTCCTTTTCCTATCTCTTCCATCTCTTTCCACCACTCATTCTCGTTTAGCCCAACAAGTAAATGGAGTTCAGAACGGAAGACCGCGCCAGATAATAATCACAACTCATAACAACGTTGTTAACTTCTCTGAAAGCAATTCTCCTTATACAAATCAGTATGAGGGGCCGTCTTGTCGTCACCAACAGTCTGGCCCATTACTGTTGTGTCGTCAGCATAGTATTGTGTGCACAAGGAGTAGAGGAGAGGAACAGGGACTGGCAGAGAATGTAAGAGGGGCAGGGGGTGACATTTCTAAAAGGGCCTTTTGGTGAAAATATCAAACACACCTCCAAGCTCACAACTATTATCATAAACTAATCATAATCTAGCCAATACTGGAGATGTGGCGTAACGGCATGGATTTCTACACAGAGAGAGAGGGTTCTTTCAACATAATATTTCAGCATTCAAGTTCAGGAGAGTTTGGACAAGGCAATTCTCTTGAATGCTGCCTTCAAGTATGGCATGGAAAGAGGACATTTGCATTTCTTTCACCATAGTAAAAACTGCATGCATGGTCTGGAGAGGGCACTTTTTTTACAGACGGATATAAGGGCAGGGGCTCAAGCCCCCTTTGATGTCTATGTGTGCAGTGCACATGCCTGGAGAGGAATCAGCACATAGCGCTGAGGGCTCCTTTGTTGCGTGTCAGAGCGTTGAATATATGATGTTGTCCATTCTCAACACTTGGCGGTGGCTCGTCAGGAAGTCCAGTATCCAGCTGCATGTGGTAGGCCTCTGAGCTTTGTGATTATAGGGCATTGCAGTTTACTTTGGTCCCGGAAGCGTTTTCCCCATGCATTTCATCCATAGACATTTCATAAAGTGTTTATTTAATACTTTGGGGGGCAGTAGCTATTTCCGAGGTAGCCGCGAGCTCAACCAATCACAGACGTTGACGTGACCGGATGTACATTCTTAGACGTATGGGTAATG